>NC_067405.1:59640933-59947180 GCF_009764475.1 Pristis pectinata | reverse complement strand
AGAATATTCTACTTTGGCTCAAAAGCTAATGTTAGTGGCTGCAAGATGCAATATAAAATTAAACAAACTACAGATAAGGGCTGTTTTAGTATGTGTTAATTATGCAGAAAGTGCCATCTGCAATTTTCAGATGGTGATTCAAAATACCAAGCATTGTACTTAATTTATGAAAGAATAGCTTTTTGCTCTTGGACTGACTCAAACTGAATGAAAAGAAATTGAGCACATGAGCTTTTATCATTACAATAAAATCCTTTTCAAGAATGAAACTGAGACTTTCTTGTTCCTTTTAATAAGATCACTTACTGTGATCACATATTCCTTACTTGAAGGCTATTTACACTTTTTATTTTAGCCTGCACTGAATGGACTGCTATTGGGAACAAATGCTGCAAAAGCTTCTTTGCTGATACCATTCATTATTCATTATTGCTGTCACAGTACTGTCACAGTACGGAGATGGCAATAATAGCAGTAAATTTAAATATCATCTCTTGAACAGTCTTAAATCCTAATTCTAGCTTGGAAATGAAGAGGAACAGACCTTTCAGGGGGGTGATTATTTCACAAGTCCCAGCGTTTGGGTATGGATGATATGGATGACATAGCTCATGGATCCTTTAACTATGTGGGGTACAATGTAGTGTGGAACCATTCAAGTCATAACACTGGCTTTGCCCTAGTGCCAAAGAGGAGTAGTGTGTCCTTGTGCGATGTATCTGGCTGGGTGCAAGAATGATACAGCTGGAAATCAAGGTTCAGGAAATAACTCATAGTTTATGCATCCATAAATCCACAACTGCACAGGTGAACTAACATACATTGCAGTGCCCAGTTAAAGGACCACTTCTGCAGACACTATGGGTCAGCTGCGATGAAGTTTGCACTATGCTGGTACCCAATTATTGCTGCTGTATAGAGTACTGATTTGTTATAGTGTTCTTGCTGCTAGAGACTGAAGATCCACAGGCACATAATCCCTTGTACTTTAAAAGAGATATCCACCCAGGCTATGCATTGTGTGTCAAGAACCTGCTACTCTCACAGCAACAAAATGGTGATCTCATCCCTGCGTATCGCAGTCAGGAATGAACGACAGAGGTGGTGTGCAGAGACCGCCTATGAAGCTGGTGTTGCAAGGATTGGGATGAGTGTCCAGCCACTCAGTGCTGGGTGATACATGGGGCTCAGGGGTGAACCCTGGCTGACATGGTGAATGTGGGCCATTGCCGGAGATGGGGCAGCCCTTGCTCCATGTGTTGACAGTTTGCCCATATCCTACAATCTCTCTCGTCATGTTCTGTTGGATGTGATGGAAACCGCCATCTTCCCTGTCTTTGTTTAACAGTTTCCTCTAATGGTGACAGGCTCAATGGTGGTTGCTGGCTCCTGCATAATGCTTTGATGGTTCATTTCACATCAAGCCATATAGTGATGAAATCACTTTAACCGTTTCACTGCTGTGGGAGTGGCACTGGAGCCATTTTTGGCTCCCAGGAATGTCTGTATTTTCTTTTAGGGATACCAAAATAGGGATGGATAACGATTTTGCTGTTCTTCAAAATAGCAATCTTTTATATCCACCTCAGTTGGCTTAAGAAGGATGGTGCTGGCATTGTTGTAGCATTTCCTCAGTATTGCACTGGAGATTCAGTCTAGGTTTTCATAGTAAATGTCTCTGGAGTAGGAATTGAATGCACCAGCCTGTGACTCAGAGATGAGATTTCTACCTGAACCACAGATGGCTCAAAATAGAATATGAACAAAACGACATAAGAATTAGGACCTGGAGTAAGTTATCTGGCCCTTTGGGACTGGACCACCATTCTAAAGATCATGATTGAACACCATTTTCCTTTCTGGGTGTAGTAAGGTATGTTTACTCTTGTACTCAAAACCTCTTGGAATAAAAGTCAACATACCATAAGAATGCAACAAAATAGGAAGTCACCTGGCACCTCAAGCCTGCCCTGTCACTCAATATGATTATGGCTGATCTGCCTAAGGCCTCGACTCCTCTTAGTTTCCCATAGCCACGAATTCCCTAATCTTGCAAAAATTCATCTACTCACTCTTTAAATATTGCCATTGAGGTAGCCTCCACAACCCTCTGGGGTAGAAAATTCCACAGATTCACTGCTCTCTGTAATAAGAAATTCCTAAGCACATCATTTTTAGATGACTGTTCTCTTGTTTTGTAACTATGTCCACTCATTTAAGACACTCCCATATGCCTTCCCAACTCTTTAATGCATCTGCATCTTGGCTTTCAGTGATTTGTTTGAACACCCAGTTCTCTTCAAACATCAACAATTCCCAATCTGCCACCATTTAAAACATATTTTGCGTTTATGTTTTGTACACAAAAGTGGATGACTTCACATTTAGAAGTTAGAGGTAATCATCCTTCATTGGAAACTAAGCTTTTACACAAATTTGGTTGTATTATTTCTTATGTCTGCAGATGATTCAGAGTCATATTGGATATGCTATTCTGGAGGGTGCTTGATAGATTAATTTTGCAGCTACATTTACATGAAATAGAAGGAAGTTATCTATCTGATTGATACTCTGATAGCCTAGAGACTACAGAAAGGCTGGTGACTTGCTAAAGTTATTTCCATATCTACCAGATTTTATAGCAGACGGTAAAGAGGATCATTTATACTGGATTTAATGCTTGGCCCAAATTCGGGACCCACTGTAAACGTCTGCAATCACCTAACCAGTTGTGAAATGCCTGCTCCAAGAATCTTAAAATTGGTTGGGTTCCAGGTGAGAGTCACAATCTCCAAGACCTGTTTGTGCAATGTTTCAATATGTGCAGTACTTTGAATTGGAACTACTGACTCAACCCAAACTCATGACATTAAATGTTCCCAATCATTCTGAGAATATGTGGATAAGATTTCTAGGGATCCACACTTGGATTGATGAGACTGACTATTTTGCTCATCAATCTCTTCCATTCCCACCATCCAATGACCCAAACAATCATTCCAGTGAGGCAGTGATTAACTTGCACTTTGTCCAATCTAGAGTACTGCATTCGGTATTCACAATGTGGCCTCCTCTAATGGAAAGCAAATGCAGATTAGCTATCACTTTGCAGAGCACTGGCATTCAGTTCATGGGGCGGCCCCAAGCTTCTGGTTGCTTGCCATTTTAATTTTCCATCTCACTCCCACTTTAACCTGACTGTGGCCTCCTACACTGTCACAACAATGCTCAAAGCAGGCTTGAGGGACAACACCACTTCTTCCAGCTGGGTACATTGCAGTCTTCAGGGCTTGAAATGGAATTCTCCAAACTTAGGTAACTCACTCTTTCTGTCTACAAACTAAAAGGTAATTTCTGACAGTCATCCAACTGCAATTTTGGCTCATTTTGCCCTCTCTCTTCTACCCTGGTGGGCATGTCTCCCAGCCCACCTATTAGCAAAACATAACTGAGACAAAGATGCACAATGGGCTTCTAACTGCCACATTAAGTCATTTGGCTTTACCCTATCAAAGATATTCCCTTTGTTCTATCCATCTCGCCTCCCCCCCCCCCCACGTATTCTACTATTGAAAATAAATTTGTTTTCTCTCTTTCCAGTTATGACAGAGAGCCTTGGATCCTAAATATTAACTCTTGTTTCTTTTTCCACAAATGCTGCTCGACTTGCTGAGTGTTTCCAGCATCTGCTTTTATTTCAGATTTCCAGCATCCACATTTTTTCTGATTTTCATCAATATCTTTACGTGTGCTGCCTACCCCCACAATGTCCCACATTAGACCACACCAATACTCTTCAATATCACTCTACTGCACCAAACTTCCTCTCCTACACTCTCAAACTTACAAAGAAGTGCAGCTCGTGAGCTAGGATCCCAAAGTGAGTTCATTCATTGGCTCAACTAGCTAAGGAGGTGTGATGAGTGCTAGAAGCCCACTCCTGACATGCAGACAAAACCTAACAATCAATCTCTGGACCTCTAGCCATAGCTGCATGCAAATAAGTTCCACCCAGCTAAGCCTCACATATCCACTTCTGTTCTTCCTGCACATAGCGACCAGAAAAAGTCTTACTCTCTGTGATAAATCCCGGAACACAAACCAAATACTTAATTCAATAACTTCAAGTTCCATTGATCATTTAAAGGCCTTAGTCAAGTTTAAAAAGTAAGCTAATACTAAGCACATACATTTAAAAAAAACACAGGTCAAGTTTCTTTCTGAATTAAAAATAGCAACATCAGCAAATAATTCAACCAAACTGACATTTTCAATTAAGATCAAGAGATCAGGAGTACTTGAAATTCATCTTCGTTCTTCCCTTACCCTTTCCATTCATATAAATTAAATAATGCTTGAGATCTTATAATTTCTATTTTTATCAATTCTGTCAAATTGAAATAATATTACAATAAATATAGTAAAAATGGTTGTGTGACTAAGATCTCCCTCATTCCATCATTACCATCAGCCAAGGACCCTTTCTCGTTCACTGAAGAGTGTACAAGTGTCTGCCTGGAACAGTATCAAGCTATTTAAAATGAGGTGCTGAACAAGTAAAGCTGCAACACAGGATGGGCTGTGTGGATGCAAAAGAGCAAGGCAGCATGTTATAAATAGAGCTAAGCAAACCAAAACGAACTGACCAGATAAAACCTTGGAGTTCTGCTATATCTATCTGTGAATGGTTCCAAGAACATCCATACCCTCAAATAATGGAAAAGACAAAATCATGAGTGCAAAAGCCTATGTTGAAACGTTTCTAACCAGTTTCTAATCAGCCAGAAATGCTGGATGAATGATCCCTCTTGCTTTCTTTATGTCATAATGGCTGTAAAAGGGCAATTGCTGCTTTAGGGTTATTACCAATGCAGTGTCAGGCAGACGACTGCTCTCTTAGTTACACCACTGCCTCTATAAACTTCAAAGGTCAGCCTGGATAAAACAGGGGATTAAATTGTGATTTGTTGGAGCTACTGAATGAGCTTGTTGGATACATCACACAACAGTTGAATAGGAAAGCTAAATACCACAACCTCTTCTTGAAGCCTCTGTCATTACAGAACCAGTCTCGAGTCAGTTCAACTCACTCCATGTGTTATCAGGAGTTGGCTGGATACATGAGAACCAATGAGTCCCACCAACAAGCCAAGTGTATTGCTGAAAACTGGTGCTCCAGGTCTAGCTGTTCCAGTGCAGTGACAATACTGGTATCCATCCAACAATTTGAAAAATTACCCAGATGTATTCTGTCCACAAGAAGCAGGACCAATCTAATCTGGCCAAGTACCTCTCCATCTATCCATTCTCAATCTTCAGCAAATTAATGACAGGTGTCATCGAGTTTGTCTCGGTATCTCACTAAGATTGTGGAAAAATAGTCAGTAATTCAAACAATAAGGGCATGCTATTAAATCGAAGAAAAGCTTATGGTGTTGAGACAATATTTCTTACTGTGGACTTCTTCCAGAGACAGTTTCTGGCAAGTTCTCAAGAAACAAACGTGCAGCACAGAGAGCAGTCAGTCACGTGACACAATATGTTAAAGAGCCTTAAAACAGTAAAGATTGCTAGAAACGTACATTTCATGAGATACATGCGTAATAGGCAGCAATACCTCCGGCATGATTATTCTCAACACTGGTGCCCCCCAAGGCTGCGTCCTCAGCCCTCTGCTCTACTCCCTATACACTCATGACTGTGTGGCCAGATTCTGCTCTAACTCCATCTACAAGTTTGCAGATGATACCACCGTTGTAGGCTGCATCTCAAACAGCGATGAGTCGGAGTACAGGAAGGAGATAGAGAGCTTAGTGGAATGGTGTCATGACAACAACCTTGCCCTCAATGTCAACAAAAGAGCTGGTCATTGACTTCAGGAAAGGGGGCGGTGTACATGCACCTGTCTACATCAATGGTGCTGAGGTCAAGAGGGTTGAGAGCTTCAAGTTCCTGGGAGTGAACATCACCAACAGCCTGTCCTGGTCAAATCATGTACAAGCCATGGCCAAGAAAGCTCACCATTGCCTGTACTTCCTCAGGAGGCTAAAGAAATTTGCTTTGTCCCCTTTGACTCTCGCCAACTTTTACAGATGCACCATAGAAAGCATCCTATCTGGATGTATCATGGCTTGGTATGGCAACTGCTCTACCCAGGACTGCAAGAAACTGCAGAGAGTTGTGGACACAGCCCAGCGCATTACGGACACCAGCCTCCCCTCCTTGGACTCTTGCCTTTACCTCTCGCTGTCTTGGTGAAGCAGCCAGAATAATCAAAGACCCCACCCACCCAAGTCATTCTCTCTTCTCTCCTCTTCCATCAGGTAGAAGATACAGGAGCCTGAAGGCACGTACCACCAGACTTAAGGACAGCTTCTACCCCACTGTGATAAGACTATTGAACAGTTCCCTTATACAATGAGATGGACTATGACCTCACGATCTACACCTTTACGTGACCTTGCACCTTATTGCACTGCACTTACTCTGTAGCTGTGACACTCTACTTTGTACTGTTATTGTTTTTACCTGTACTACATCAATGCACTCTGTACTGTCTCAATGTAACTGCACTGTGTAATGAATTGACCTGTACGATTGGTTTGTAAGACAAGCTTTTCACTGTACCTCGGTACAAGTGACAATAATAAACCAATACCAATACAAAGTGTAATGAAGCAGCTGTTACTCATCCATACCTCACTCATCTTTCTTCAATAGCGGCTCCCACACATGTGACATTGCAATAATTATAAGGTGGATCATGCTTGACACAGCTTGTCCCTTTTATTCGTCACCCCGAGATATCCCCTCAGCCATCTAACTTTTTGTGGTCTTTTGGGTCGACTGAGCTAGGTGCCTCACTGCTGCATCTGTCCTGAAGAGCAGAGCAGTCCACAAGTGGCCACCAGGCTCAGGCAGCAGATCCGGAAGCCCCACTCCAGATCACACTAATGGCTTTTGATAGCTCATGGTACCAAGGCCTTTTCAATTGTTTCTAAATGTCACTGCCGATTAGAGACATGTAAAAACAATCGACACAGATTAAAATAACTTGAAGAGTTAAAAAATTATTTAAAAAACTAAAGAAAATAAAAAGTAAAGAAAAACCAAAACCATTTGTCCTCACTTACCTTTTCCATCCCAGTTTAGCTACTGCATTAAGATGAATGAGGGAGGGTGAGATATGCCAGGGAAGGTTAAGAAGCCAGATACAAAATACATCTGGACCCTCAGCTCAACAAGACTGAGATCTGTGCCAGCACCTGACCTTCAGCCAGTCCTGAATTCTGCACAGTAATCCGCAGACACAAACATCAGGAACATGGTGACCTGAGAAGAGCTCCCTTCTGGCAGTTCTCTTCTGAACCATTGACAAACATTTTTGGCAAAATAAACTACAGTATGAATCACAGTAATATTTATATTATCATTTAATCACAAATGAATACCACTGATATTTAAATATATAAGAATTATGGTTTCCTACAATGGAGAAGTCACTATGCAGATTTTTCTTTCCTAAACTCTCTTATTAAAGTTCTTTCCATGACTCTGGAGATCATTACACATCTTGTTTGTTCTTGAAACACCATGACTTGTTATTCAACAGTAAATTACAAACTGTCAAGAAATATAGAACACAAGACCTGATTATTTTAACAGTTAAAATCAATGATGACTTTAGAAGGAAATACAGGCTGAGAGAATGTCCATTATCATAACGCCACATGACAGAGCTTTCCAATGGAGTGCTTAAGTAAATTATTGTGTAACTTTAAAATATAATGCAAAGCTCAAAATATGCTTCTTAAAATGTTTCTTAAATTTTAGAGAAATAAAAATTCAAGTTTATTTCATTAGAGGAGAAATTACAATGAAAAAAGCTCCATAAACTGTCACAGCTGCAACTTCATAGGAAGTTACTGGATCATTATTGTCCAATCATATACCAACTTTTTACAGTATTTTCATCAAACTGATATCTTTATGTCAACTAAACTGATGGCCATAAACTATTTGTTTCCGGACTATACTGCCAAGTGACATTTAGGAAAGCATATTGTTTGTAATACCCTGAACTGTTCAAAATAATACCATATGGTGCGTTAGTAAATGATTGTATAGTTTTTATGGAGTGGAAATTTAATACGCTACCTTCTGCCTTTTTTCAATTAAATAGCAACAAAAGCAAATGTAACATAATATTGAAAGTAACAAGAGAATATCAAGCCCCTCAAGGCAATAATTTACACGAGAGCAATCCAGCCGTTCACCTCAGTAGATCCAGGGCACTGAATGCAGCAGAATTTTGCAAGCTGACAAGCCTTGGACACCTGGTGATCACAGTCAAACAGTGCATATGCGATCAATTAGCTATCACTTACCAATTTCCCAGGTAGACAGATCATTGACTTCAATTTCCTTCTGCCCAATGAAGTACCAGATGCAGGCCATCCAGTGCGCGATCAGAGCAAACATGGACATGAGAAGGGTGAGCACCACGGCACTGTACTGGGAGTAACGGTCCAGTTTCTGAAGCAGCCGCAGCAGACGCAGTAAACGCACGGTTTTGAGCAGGTGAACACCAAAATACTGTGGAAGTAAATCGCAATTAGATTTGCAAGTATCTTTCAGTACAACATATAGTTGCTCATAATAAACGACTAATCATCTTGTTTTTAAATTTGATCACATATTGTGGACATGACCGACAAGGTCAGTATTTATTGCTGTGGGCCAGGAATTATAAGTCCAGACGGGTAAGGCTGAGACAATCCCTCCTCTGAAGGCTGTAAAACCACCTGCTTCACTCATGCCTTTCAATTATCATCCTCGGCCACTCTGGGCTATGTACTGTCTGATTCCAGACCCACTGATGTGGTTCCCACAGTTGCAAAGGGATCACACCACCAATTACATCTTCCCCTCTTCCTCCTCCTTCCTGCTTTCTGCAGGGACCACTCTCTGTGACTCCCTGGTGCGCTCAACCCCTTTCACCCACCCAATCCTGTCTCCTGGCACTTTCCCCTACAACTATAGGAGGTGCAACACTTGTCTCTAGACCTCCTCCATTATCACCATCCAGGGACCTAAACAGCCCTTCCTGTTGAGGCAGAGATTCATGTGCACCTCCTCCAACCTCATCTACTGCATTCGGCCATTTGGCCTACTGCTCACCATGTGGCCTCCTCTGCACTGGCGAGACCAAGGGTAGACAGGGCGACTGTTTTGCAGAGCACAATGGTCATCTTGAGCTTCCGGTTGTATGTCATTTCAAGTGCCCTTGCCATTCCCGCACTGACCTGTCCGTCCTTGGCCTTCTCCACTGCCACAGTGAGGCCAAAACACAAACTATAACAGCACTTTGTACTACACTTGGGTAGCCTATAGCCTAATGGCACGAACATTGAATTTTCCAATTTCAGATAATTGCCTGTGTTCCTTTCCCACTCCCACCAGTCCACCCAGGCTCTCTCTCCCTTTGTTCATCTTTTCCAACCCTCACCAACCCCCCGCACTGTTACCTAGGCTCATCACCCTCCCCCACCTGGTTCCACCTGCCCATCACCCACCTGGGTTTCTTCTACCTTTCCTATCACCTTTCCCGCTTGGTTTCATCCATCCACACATCCATCATCCCTCCCTTTTCTGGTTCCACCGATCAACTACCACCCTCTGTCTCCACCTTTACCTTTCCCCTCCACCACCTGGCTCCATCTGACTAATTTTTTTTCCTTTCTTTCTTACGTTTCTTATGATTCAAACCCTCACTGTCCAAATGTTTAGAAGCCACACTGACATTCAAAAATTAAGAGACTTCTCCTGGTGTACTGTTAGCCTGCACTTAATCAACATCATCAATAATAATCTAGATGCAGTGGCCAATCATCTCATTTGTTGTCTGTGCAAGGCAGGTGCATGTATAATGGACTGCTGCAATTCCCTACACCACTGTGACTAAACTTCAAAAGTAACTTATTTCAGTCAAAACACTTTAGGAGATGTAAAGGATATGGAAGATACTGTATTATTATGAGTTCTTTCTAAACCAGCTTCCAATTGTTGAGCTACCTCCACAAATTCCTGGAAGCCCTTTCCCTGTGGGGTACAAAACCAAATTTCTTGATCTTGAAGTTCTAAATAAATGCTCTTTTTGTTTTAAGGAAGGACAAGGAACATACTGTTTCATGGCTAGTTTGTGACTTCATAAAACCTTGCTTTAAAAAAAAATTCTATTTTAAACAGCAGCCTATCCCTTTAATTTTTTTTATCTTAACAATGTAACTCTTTTATTAAATACCAATGTCGTCAGCAAATAATGTCATAACCTTGTCATCGGGCAACACACACAAAATGCTGGAGGAACTCATGGGTCTTTGTGGCTCTGAAATACTTACTTCAGTCTGAGACTTAATTCTACAATATAAAAATTGGTAAATTGAAGAGATTAAAGTGTCAGATATCCACTTGCCCTTGGAACTTTAAGTCTGTAAAAGATTTGAGGAATTAAAAAAGGTGCTGGATTTATCCTCTTAATTGTAATAATTACCTGAATGTGAAAAATAATTAGCTTGATCAAAGGCACACTGCCTAACAAATTAAAATGTATACACTTGTGGCACCAAATTGTTGAGCAATGGAGTTGATTCTGACAGATAAATGCCTTTGGCTAGAGTAGAATTATGTTACAGCAGCACTTAGTTGGCTATTTTTGGACTGAGACCACAACGGCTCTATCAGTGAAGTGCCGCTGATACTTGCAACAATGACAGTTTCATATCAGGAAGTGGCTACTCCCCATCTCACCAGGTGAGCAGGGGGATTCAAGGCACCAGTGGCTTTACTCGGTTGTGCCATTGATGGGGCCTCCAGCACACAGGCCTCGTCAGCCACCTGCATGGAAATAAGTCACCCATGAACCTCAGGGCCTGCCTAAGAAGATTTCAAGATAGTGTCAGAAGCAAAAAGTGTTAAGTGTACTTGAGGTACAAAAAAAGGCTAGATTCTTCCAAAATATTTAATACTGTAAAATATTTGGAACTACCTAATCCAATTTGTGAACTGCACCTCAAGGATAAATTTGATCAAAGGTTAGCAAAGCGCTACCAGCGTATATTCAAATCTCCAGCAGTCTTTGTTTGTGTGTTTGTACATGTAATTGGTAGTTAGTTTGCCATCTGATTACGGAGAAAGAAAATTCAACTGACATGTCTGTCAAGTTTCTCCTCACTGGATCCATTGTCTGTTCTGTATTCCCATATAAAGTCACCTTGGACCCCTATAAGGTTCACTATGTGAAATATCACTAAGAAAGGTAAATCAGGAACCTCCCAGGTTTGATTCTGATCTGCAGTGACTCAGTTAGTTTCAGCACAGAAAGCAGTGAAATTGATGGATGCACAGACCATGTACAAGGATGGTTGAGTTCCAAAATCCTTCATCTTGTTAATCTCAAAACTTAATTTTGCTAGAGAACAAAAAAAATAATGTGGAGGTTCAGCAAACAACCCAAGTGTAGCTAACTCTACTCCCTGGCCCAACTCCCAGGGCTAAATATCATTTGTCACCTAAAGGACCCAAGACCGTAGAGACAAAGGTGGACTATATATTCAGTGAAAATGCTAACCTGCAAATTCAATCACACAGCACTTTTCTTTGTCAGTGCTATGCATCTGAAAATCACTTTTATCCAGAGTGACCATTTTTGGGTTGAATTGAACTGCTCTGGAAATTCAACCTGGCACTTCTGGTCACCAATCCCCCGTGGGCCAATGGCATGATTTCCATGTCAGTCGTTCTTGGTGTCATAGTCATTTATCATGTAATGTTCCTTTGCCTTGGTCTCAAGGACTGGTCCTTGTTGCTTACTGTCAGGCTTTCACAGAACTAATAGACCTAAACCAGTGCCCTTGCCCATTTCTAGAGACACAAACAAGCTTTTTCTAAAAGAAAAATATGGAACAGCACTCCTCAGCCCCCCCAGCATTCCCAATATCTGCGCCAATCCTCATCAGATGACTTCTGACAACTTGCCCCTGAATCTGGATCTCACAACCCGCTATAGCCTCCTTTGTCAACTCCTGATCTCCAGAATCCTTTGATATGTCACCAAAGACTCTTACAAATTCTACAGATGTGCAGTGGAGAGCATTCTGGCTGGTTGCATCACAGCCTGGTATGGAGGCTCAATGCACAGGATCGCAAGAGGCTGCAGAGGGTTGTAGACTCAGCCAGCTCCATCACAGGCACAACCCTCCCCGCCATCGAGGACATCTTCAAGAGACAGTGCCTCAAGAAGGCGGCATCCATCACTAAGGATCATTACCATCCATGACAAGCCCTCTTCTCGTTACTACCATCGGAGGAGGTACAGGAGCCTGAAGACCCACCCTCAATGATTCAGGAACAGCTTCTTCTCCTATGCCATCAGATTTCTGAATGGTCCATGAACAAGAGAACACTTCCTCGTTATTCCTTTTTTTGTGCTATTTATTTATTTCAGTAATTTTTGTAATGTTATATCCTTTCACTGTACAGCTGCCACAAAACAACAAATTTCATGGCATATAAGTCAGTGATAATAAATCTGATTCTGATTCCCCTAGCCCTAGATGTTTGAGCACACAGGCCCTAACTGGCCTTCTTATGGTTGGCTCTTTCTCCTCCCGAGGTCCCAGAAACAGCCCTGGCTCCACATTTCCCACACCCCTCTTTGTGTAGAATGTGAAGGCAAGTTTGCAATTGAAGATCAACAGCATCAATGTCTTGGGCCTTGGGTGTAATAACGTTTGCTGTGGCAGTCCCATGCACCACAATGGTTACTAGTCCACCCTGCAACAACCCTTTGGAGCACTTTTAATCCTGATGAATTTCAAAGCCAACATACTTAAAATCTAAAATCCAGACATTAAAATACTGACTAGACCCTGTTCTTTTTCAAATGCCTGTCCTATCTGTGTGATCTCACTGATTCACGGTAAGCTTGTGAATGTCAGCTGTGATTTATGATAACTTCTTTTCACAATCATAGTGTCCATTCACTGTCTTCATACTGCCTGCTATAAATGCTATTCTTGGCATCCAAATATTGCTGTGCTGGTGGGAGACAGGTATCACACGGTCTCTGCTCTGTCAGGTAAAGTGAAGCCCCTTCAGTCCCCTAGTTAGCTCAGCTTCTGCTTGCACCACCAACCCACTTGCTTCTTCCTCCTGGCTCCAGGGGGAAGAGGGGTATGAGGCAGTGGGGCCACAATGCTCACAATTATTAGGCAGACTCAGTGGACCACCTAGTCTTTTCCAGCCATCATTTTTGTATTCACTATGGGTCTTTGCACCAATGTGAGAAAGTGCAAGGAAATGGGAAAAACAGATCAATTAAAAATGTGCCAGACTTAGAGTCATTTACACAGTATTGTTCACGCTGAGCTCATATACTTAGCCCTCAACAATGCAAACAGAGGAAAGCTACAGCAATGACAGAATTAACAGTTAGTGTACTGAAACTGTGGCCTGTACCTTCGTGCATTTCACTTATTTCCCCAGAGGACACACTCACCACATTGATATTGAATGCGTAGAGGAGATCAAAAGGAAGTGCAGCTATAAGATCCACGAAGAACCAGGTTGTTGCATAATGCACACAAATTGACCGAGGATCATAGACAACCTGCCCAGACTTGCTGACGTATGTAGTCCGAAAATTCAGCATTATGTCTAAATAATAATAGGAAAAAAACATTAATTTGAAAATGATCACTCAAAGGTACCTTCAACCTTCATTATGTGGGAAAGAAAAAAAATACATTTTCAGGTGCAAAAAATGGGCAACACACAATGCATGAGGATTAGCTCTGTATTTAAATTTTATTCTTTGACCAGGAATTGTACAAAGCAGATTTAATGAGAAATGCTTTGGCTACGAGAACTCAGTGTTTGAATCAGATGTGAATTTATCATTTTGGTCTGTGCCCATGATTGAGACCAAATAGCCAAAATATACTCAGAAACAGGACAGTTAGGAATCAAAATTTGAATCATATAAGAAGAAATTGGGACAGGTGATCAAAAATGTGGCATGTGTTAGATTGTAAAATGGAGCAAAGAGAGGTGGAGCAGTTTAGAAAGTGAAATGCCAATACTTAAGGCATCGACAGCTGAGGGGATCACTGTGAACTGCACAGTAATTAAAGTTGTAGGCAAAGATCACAGACCCGTACTTTCAGTCCATTTACAAAATGTAGCTGTCGCCAACACTGCTAGCATTTAATGTCCATTGTTAATGGAATTACGTGGACAGCAGGCATTAATACAAATGAGAACCAGTCTTCAAAAAACCTGTTCAAGTGTAAATTACAAGCAGTAATCAGTTTTGAAATTAAAAGGACAGCTTTGTAAACAAAAAGTACTGTCCACTGAGTACAGACTACTGGCCCACAGCAGGAGGCCACTCAGGAGATATAGTTTGCAAACTGATTTGACCATGAGACATTCTCGTATGCATCAGGCAAACATAAGAACATGGGAGTATGTTAATCAAACCAGGCATCAGACACCTTCAGCTAAGTTATTTTGCATCATTTGGACTGAGATCAAGGAAACTTCCAGACCAGACTTTTGTCACTTAGCACATCGACTATGGTCATGGACATATTTGTTGTCTATCAATCATTGGGATATTTGTGTACTCAAAGAGTCAGCCCTCACAACACTAATTTTGGGTGTCTGTGTTCTCTGTCCTCAGAAGCTTTTAGACCATCCACGTGAATTACTTTGTCCCAGCAAATGCTGTTTGAACATTCAGAGGTGTCTTGTCAGTTACAGTGTGCTCCCACTGTAAATATGTAATTCAATGGAACCATTTGTCAGGCTTAAAATATTGAAGTAAACAATGTCATTGTACCTATTGAAACTGTACTGAAGCACCTGCTGTTATCTTTGTTGTTAAAAATATAAAAACGATGTACTTTGAGTTCAGGGAGATTCTACTGAGAGGATCTCCAAGAGAACATCAGCTTGTCATGATGAATAAAGACCTTTTTACATTTACCAGATTCAGTCTCTGAGTCACAACATCATTCCTGAACTGCCACCGAGAAGATGCTGCTAATCTGCCTTCTCCAACAACTGCTGTTGTGGTGGAGAAGGTATCCCTATACCGCTGTTGGGAAGGGAAATCTAGGATTCAGACCCAATAGCAATGAAGTGATGGCAATATATTTCTCTCAGGTATATCTTGGAGGGGGAATGCAGATGACTGTATTTCATGTACATGCTGGATATGTCCTTCTCGGTGGCAAAAGTTATGGGTTTGTGAGGTAACAAAGAAACCTTGTCAAGTTATTGCAGTGTATTTTGCAGATGATACGTTCTCCAGTACAGTGCACTGGGTGTGGAGGGGGTTGAAGGCTTAGAGTGGTAGAATGGGTGCCAGTTAAGCAAGCATCTTTGTTATGGATGAAACTTCTTGAACATTGTCATGAATTGCTCCTTGTAAATGTTGGAAAGCCTTTGGGGAATCTGGAGGTGGGTCACATGCAACAGATACCCAGCCCCTGATCTGCTCTTGTAGCCACAGAATTTAAGTAGCTGCGCTGGTTAAATTTCTGGTCAACGATGACTTTGGTGAGGGTCTTGGTGATAAATTGTACCCTTGAATGTCAAAAGGAAATGATTAGATGCTAATTGCTTGGCACTTTGCTCATTCCTCAGCATGGAATAGTTCTTGCTGCATGCAGACATAGTGTTTTATTATCTGAAGGGCTGTTAATGAAATTGAAAAATGTAGATATAGAGGAACTTATAGAGGTAGGGACTACTGAGGGTTGAAAACATACATGAAGTGATGTTGTTGGTGGATTTTGAGTTTGGTCCAGGTTACACTGGGCTGCTGGCTGGTGTAACCTAAAATTATGAGCTTTGGAGAGTTTCTCGAGGATGAAAGCTAGGAGGCTCACCCAGAGAGAAATTTAGTGGTTCAGCCTCAGAGAACGGCTTGGAAGAGGAAGGAGGCCAGTTGCAAGGAAACAGGATATGTTCGTGAGACAAAGGCAATAGCTCTGGGCTTTGAATTTTTATGGGGAGGAAGTTTTTGCTCATCCAGGAATTCTTGTGAGACAAGCAATATAACAAATCAAAAGCCAAGGGAAAAGTAGAAATAAGTAGTGATGAGAAAGAGCTGAATGTTACAAGACGTGGAAAATGGGCTGTTTTTGGATGAAGTCTCTGAGGAGCTGCATGCAAGTGGGAAATTTGTTGTGGGAAGAGGGTTAGGATGTATCCACAGGGGTACAGACCTAACACTATTGGATTGGGAAGAGTAGCCAATAGTAGTTGAACTAGGTATTTGCAGATCCAACAGTTTATGGAGGAAAAGTACTGGAAAATAATGGTGCGGTCAACCAGGTGAACGGTTGCAGACAAGTTGAGAAGGAAGATCAGGTATAACTTGCATAGTGGCAATCACATACATTTGAGACTCCGATAAGAGCACCTCAATGGTACATAATGGCTGAAAGCTGATTGGAGTTTAAACAGAGTCATGGGAAAGATAAGGACTAATTTGGGAGATGAAGAAAAAAAAGACTGGCAATTGGGTAACAGTTTGTTAAGTGAGGAATCATGGGTGTATTTTGTGCTTAATTCAGCTAAAGGCTGTTTTATTCAGTTAATGTCATTAAAAGTACAGAAGGATTTTGTCTTTTTCAGTTTCAAATACTCACATCAAATGCTTAAGAGGAAATTCCAATGTTTGTAATTATCTGTGCTTGTAATTAGTTCAAGAGAAATTAGCTGAGAATTTGAAAAGGCATTATAGTTCACTGCATGATCAATCATCATGAAATGGCTCTACTTAACCTGTCATTTTACTGAAATTTAGCAATGCATTTTCTGTGTGGAAAGTTTAAAGGATAAAAGCTAATCTTTTTGAATAATCTACCACTGATTTATAGAGCAGAAATTCCAATTTTCTCCAGAATAAAGCCAAGCTAGGACAGCAAACTTTCATGTGATACTTGCATGAGAGTAGAAATGCAAGTATCTATTAAATTCTCTGTAATTCCTTCTTTTAAAACAGCATAAGAGAAAGAGCAAGAAGTGTCCACAGATACTGGCCTTTTGAGTTACATTATTTGATACTAATACTTGAATTGGCAGTATTTTCTTTAGGTTTCATGTAGTGATAATGAGGATCCCAAAGAGATTGGGGATGATCAGTATTTCTCATGTAAATCAAGTCTTATTACCATACTGCTGTGTGATAGGTTGATTTTATGCACACAGTTTGCACTGCATTTTCCTCCTGAAATTGTTTCTTTTTTGGGAGAACCTGATTTCACGTCTGACCATGTTTTTGCTGCGTCAAGATATACAGTATGACCCACTCTGCCTCCAACTCTGTTGAGACAAAGCTGTCAAATGGTACTAGTTATTTAATCTTAAACCAACATCACTAAAGAACAGATTATCTGGTCATTATCACATTTGTTGTTTTTGTGCTGTTGAATCCAGTTTAAACACTGCTTTGAAATTTAAGTGTGCATTTCCTCATACCCTCAGTGCTCTAGTTAACTTGCCCCCATAGCCATAGTTCGCAAGGGACTTCAGCTCACAAAAACAGCAAATGTGATAATGACCAGATAATCTGTTCTTTAGTGATGTTAGTTCAGGGATAAATAAAGCCAGGTCACCAGCGGAGAACTTCCTTGCTGTTGTGAGAGAGTGGCAAGGAACCTTGTCAACCACTGGAGAGAAAGCCTTTGTTTGTCTGAAGGACAACACTCAGTACTGAACTGGAGCACCAGCCTGGAACAGTTCTCAGAACACACAATCTTCTTACTCGGAGGCAAGATTGCTGCGCTCAAGATCACAGACAATGTTTAATGACAATATATCTCTTGGCTATTCAGTATCAGGGCAGCACAGATGTATCTGACTTTGTTTGGGGTTACAACATGCATATTTTGACAAGGAAAATTTCAGTTTTTTATTATTGGCATTAGCCAAGTTAAAATTGTTTGAGCATCAGACAAGATCAAACATATCACCACATTACTAACTCCACAATGTCCTATTACTGTGATGATGGAACTCCTTCAAATAGGCAAACATTCATAGGCTGACCGTGGTTACATTGTCCTGATCAATGCAAATTAAAAAGTCATAGGCCCCAGGTATCCACAATTCCCTCCTGGTTTTGAGGTAGCTTGATGCAGATTGAGTTTGGGAGTCGTGGTGGAAGTATTACAAAAGTTGCCCAACTTCATCCTATCTAATGACGTCACTAGAATTGACAACAGATATTGAGCACCTAGGTTTACAAGTACAAATGAATGGGTAACTATAACATCACCATACAGCATTCTTGGGCCAATTCTTGCTCACAGAATTGATTTTGTTCTACAAGCAACAGGTCATAGCTTTAGGGTGAAGGATGAAATATTTAAGGGGAATCTGAGGGGGATCTACTTCACTCAGAGGGTGGTGCGAGTGTGCAACGAGCTGCCAGCGGAAGTGGTGGATGCTGGTTCAGTTGTGACATTGAAGAGAAGCTTGAATGGGTGCATGGATGAGAGCGATATGACGGGCTGTGGTCTGGGTGTGTGTAGATGGGACTAGGCAGAAGGGCAGGCCGGCATGGAGTAGCTGGGCTGAAGGGCCTGTTTCTGTGCTGTAATGTTCCATGACTCTAAACAATATTAAAGAATATTAGAAGTACCAAGGCCATTCAGCCCTTCGAGTTTGCTCCACCATTCAATAAGTGCTATCTGATCTTTTACCTCAGCACCAATTTCCTGTGCTGGTATCATATCCCTTGGTTAAAGTAAAAGTTGGATTTCCACAATGGCTTCACATTGAGAGGTGAATGGCAATGACAAGGTAAGATGAGAGAGTCTTTCAGAAATGTAAGCTAATGTCAATTAATTAACCAACGTTCTGTTATTCAGAGAGGCACCATATTTGAGTATTGGGAACTTTTTTTCTTACGGGGCTGTGAAAGGACCTCTCAAAAAAATCTGAACATCGATATGAAGAAGTGATTAAGCAGTGGAAGGGAGCAAACTTCAATTCTGACCAATAGGAAAATGAAGGGATTATGCCATTAGGTTATTTAATGACCTGGAGTGAGCTAGCTAACACCCCTGCACTCTTTTGTTCGTGTGCAGGTATAGAATTTTTAGTGATTACAGCAACCCATTAACAATAAAATGCTGCTGATCCTGGAAACCTGAAATAAAAACAGAAAATGCTAGAAATACTCAACAGGACAGATGGCATTCATAAAGAAGAGGAGAGACAAGGTCACCAATTCCAGTCAAAGCCCTACTGTGCTCATCATGGTGTTATCAATAACAACAGAAAGCAAATTAAAGTTAAAAAAAAGAGGCACAGGATACAGGAAAAGTGCAACTAACTGGGTACATCATCATGAAATGTCCCATTTCATCACAATTGAGCCTGATTTTTGTTTTACAACCTCAAATGGCCATAATTTGCAACAGAAATTAACCTAAGTACTAAGACTTTGCCTCACATGCATGAAATGTCACTTTTTTTTGCATGATAATTTGCTGAAAGGAACAGATAAATGCACTGTGAGGGGGTTGAGGTATCAGGTGGTAAATTAACAAGAAAAATAACTATGTGTCTCCTTAACCAACCAGGTTGATGCACTGAGAATGGAGGGCAAATTAGAGTAAGTGAAATATCATGTTCAGGAAGAGAAATAAAAATGGTATATAGAGAAAGGAAAAGAAGACAAATATTTCTTATTTAGATTTTAAATCTGTAAAGTATACAACAACTAAAATCTAAAGGAATGTGGGACGCAGTTATATTAACTAACTTTCAGTGTCAGAGATACAGCAATTAATTCTCATGAAATTGGTACAAGTGCCTTTAAACTAAAATGGACAAGATTTAACTTCTCTATAATAAGAATCGTTCATATCTGTCACAAAAGTATTCTAACTTCATGCCATTTGAAGCATTTCAAATGGGAAACCAGCCAACAAAATAGCATCAACTTGAAGCTAGCAGAGGAGCAGCACTTTCAAAGAACGACATTTAGATATTCTTATTTAATCTCCTATCTATGGTTGTCTGCTATTTCTGGAGCACTTACACATTAAAAATGTGAGCATCAACAGCATTATTTTGACATCAAGTTATGACCCACTGTCAAAGACAATCTATTTCCGCTGCTATGATGCACTGTCTACACTGGGTGGGCCTGAAATCAAAAACAGACAGTTAAACCCCTCTAGCAAGCTGAAGATGCTAGCAGAGATTTGTGATGAGGACAATGCAACATCTCGAAGAAAAATCTCATTGTCATCCCAGTGGTTACAGTGGGACCCAATCTGCTCTCTGATACATGTTTTTTTTTAATATAAAAGAAATGGTAGCAATCCAAATAACTGACATCAACTCAACATCATTTAATAATTCCTTATCTCTAATACGTGCTCTATTGACATATTTACTGTAAAGGGACTGCTAAAATGTATTAGTCACTTCTGCATAGAATAGCATATCATTTAGGGTCTGAATGAGGTCAACAAAAAATAGAATCCAGTGGCAGGAACGTTGTTACCAGCTCCTAAATGATTAAACTGTTTTTGATATTAATTAAAGGAGGCATTTTGAATAGGGCAACTCCTGGTTTATTTTGAAAAGCATTGTTGGATCTTTAACACTGAACACAACCATCAGAACAAGCAGATGAGCAAGGATGCTCTTTCAGCAATACTGCTCTCTTGGCATTCCATTGTTAAACTGGAGTTTAACATGGATTATGCATTGAAATCCCAAACTGGGATTTGAGCTCAAAATTTATGACTCAGAAATTAGCATGCTACCAAGGGAGACAAGCAGACAACTGGCTCTCTCATGTCACTCTTTGCGCCTTCTCATTGAAATCTTATGAGCATCATCAGTCAGCATTGGTCCAATGCCAGGTGCATTGATTTTCAGGTGGCCAAGTCTTCACAAGGTAAATGTCACCCTTGAAGCCAAGAAAAACTTATTTTCCATGGAACACAGAAATCAATTCTAAACTCTAACTTCTAAACTGCTGATTTTTTTTTAAACACAAAGAAAAACAAACAGGGCAAGCACAAGGCTGACTGTATAGGTGGCTAACATTTAAAATTCTTGAGTATAACGACAGTGGGAATTTGTTACAGGGTGCATTTTATTCTTTCTCTTTCCGTCCAGAAGAAGCTGATTATTGTGCCCCCATTTGTTCCGTGTTAGCAGGTGTAGGATATCCTGCTTGAATAAATCTAAGTCTTTGCTTCTTCGAGGTGGTCGAGCCCAGACAATGAGTGTGTCTTGGAACTGGAACTGGTTTCACAGCAGCTGCTGCTAGATTGAATAGGATTTCTGAGGAATTTTTGAATGGGGAATGAACATCCTCTTAACATATCCAGATATCTATTCAGCAAGCTGAACTTTGGTTTTGTACCAGATAACTTGCTGGTACAAAACCAAGAAAGAGACTTCATGACACCCAAATAAACAGGCAGGTTAAACATTGCATAGCCAATAAATGAGTGTAATTTGTTCAGTCTGGATGTGTTCTTCTTAGAAACCAGAAAATCCTGATTATTTAGACACACTTTAGATGGAAAATAGTAAGGAAATCGGTCTTTAAATGTTTACCTGTGCTCTATGTAACACTGATTGACACAATCCATTTTACTTGACATAGAGAACAAAGGGCTCTGAGTATTGCCACTTCTTGGAACAAAACTTTTGTACTGTTTACTCAGTCTGGAGCCTAATCAGTAACTAATTGATGTAAATGCTTCTCCTCTTCACCAATTCTGGATATTACTTGGAGCCATTAGCTGTTAGCTCTAATTGTTATTGTTAAGAAGGAACATGCTCTGCAGTTTCAATAGGAATTGAATTGGAAGAGCTTCAATGAGCACAAGCAGATGCCCCAGACTGCCTCCTTCTATGTTTATAACAGTAAGCTAATGTTAAAAATTACTCTTAAAGTCTGCTGAATTTGATCATGTTAAACTTTATTCAATTTGTGTTCTACAAATATGCCAAGAATTTTGGCCTGTTTGGTGTATCTTAATGTTAAAGAAAGTTGCCTTCTGTTCCCTGTTCCAGAAGCTCTTGGGGGTAATGGTGGAGAATGAACCTTGGACTGACTTAAGTCACATTTATTTTGTCATGATTTTTCTCCTCAGTAACCCTTCATTCAATATGGTTCTTTTCTACTGTTTTCCACAAATGCACAAACCTACTTCTTGCTTTTGTACAAACATGGATTAAGCCTTCCAACATGACGGCCCTGAGCTTTGAAAATGTGTGCTTGACCCTTCCAAGGACTCTTCAAAACCCATGTCTTCAGTCAACTCCCATCCAAGACCCTTCCAAGGACTCTTCAAAACCCATGTCTTCAGTCAACTCCCATAATCTTTCTTACAATTCCTATTTAGTGTCCAACTTTCGTCATATCCTGTGAGGTACCTCATGTCATTTTGTTGCTTCAAGGACACTCAAAATTGTTGCTCATGCTAAAGCAATACAGCCTCAGTATATCTGAATTGATCTAATTTTTTTCATGTCTTTTTGTTTCTTTTCTGAATTTATTAGCCAATAATACATTTTCCCAGATATATCAATTAATTGCAAAAATATTGCTGAATTACTTACCTTAAATTGATGTAATGCTACAACAGAGACCAACTGGTAGGAGTTCCAGTGATGTAATGGGGGAAAAAATGCAAAATCTGTAGGTGGCAACTGCATTGTGTGTTAACTGCAGCAACTTTTTCTTTTTTGTTTCTCCAGGAATGAACAATTTCTCTCTGCTAGCTTGCCAGTTTCTTGCAGCCTCAATTAGTACCGGCACAAATCCTCATCATTTTTTTGTTAGAGAAAGGGAACTGAAACCCTCTCAGATACGGTAATGTTCATCAGAACAAAAATTATACGAGGGCAACCAATAATTGATGAGACATTCTGGATCACAGGTGAATGGAATATGCTGGTGCAGGGGGAGGAGGGCGGGGTTATTGTTAAGAACATCACAGTTCGTGTCTAAAGCCTCTAGCCATCCTATCACAATGGTGTCAAGAGAGCTTGTGAGAGTGCAGTGATCCCAGCCAGGCTGACCGCCACTTGGCTGGAATTGCTCATCGATCCCTGGCCCCAAAACTCTCCTCAGGAGCTGGTCCTGCACAACATTATCTCTTGGAAATGCCTCCGTGTTGTTTCATGCCGCACAGAGGTATTTCCTGTATGGGCTGCTGTTGATCGTTCTGCCCAAGACAACTGCCTGTCCCCTCTTCCGAAGATACATCCGTAGCTGGATGTTCCTGGAGAGAGAGCACACGGTGTCCACTGGCTCTCTGAAGGCCTTCTGGGACCAGTGGGCATCGTAGGGACTGAAATGCATCCTGGTCAAGGAGGACAATGTTTTAATTTGACGTAAATTTTGTGAATATGAACTGAGAACATGGTAAATAATGTAAATCTGTTAATAAACCTTTTTTGGAAAGAGAACGGTTGTGCTGATTGTGGTCAGACGCAATCTGGCCAGGAATATTCATCAAGAGCACTTTAGGTTAAGTGCTACTAATTTATACCAAGTGAAAATCAGACAGTTGACCTCATGTTACTCTGATCTTTAAACAGCCTAGCAGGTGACAAGGAAACAAACTATTAACTACTCCACTTTGAACTCTATTTCAATAAAACTGATCAACAGCCCTGTTCATTTGTTCCCACTGTCTGTGTTCCTCGATGGGACTTTGAGGCAATCTGACAATGTACAGCAACTGAAAGTAATAAAAGCTGCTCGTTATTTTTCCATTTTTATCTTTGCCAGATGCTAGACACACGCAATTGGTGGTGTTGCAAGATTCCATCCTGGCTGCCCCAATGTGCTTTTGCAAAGGAAAAAACATCCATACAGCTGATCATGCTTCCCCATGACCTCAATGAGATAGGCTCTTTAATCCATGATGGTGAGCACCTGACATCGGTAGACACTATTCCTAACAAGGACAGAGTTATTATCCTCACACAACATTAGCTATCATGTAAGACAACAGCTCTTGCATTTAAATGAGCCATTTAATGTCGTGAAAAATCCAAATTCAATTGTATACCCTCAATCTGCATCATTTGAGTGGCACACTATCTGTCTTTGGTGTACAGACTTCAGACTGAATCAGAGGACAGCAACAATCAAATAATCTTCAAACTCTAAACATTTGGAAAAGCTGGTTATTGAATTGCAAGCCTCATTAAATATGCTGCCCGGATAGTTTGGTTGATGAAACTATCTGTTACTAATATTTAGATGGCTGTCTTTGCTCACTTACTGATGATTGCAGTGATAAAGTAGTCTTGTCCATTCGTACCCTTAAAAACTTAACTGATGAGATGTAAAGAAACTGATCTCCAATATCATCATTTAAATAATTAATTATTTAAAATGAATAGGCAGAAGGTACCTAGCCTCAGATAATTTAGTTTGCAGGTTATGCCAGTCCAAAGGAGAAAAGTTTACTAGAAACTAAGCTAAAGGGACAGATTTCCCTATTCCTAATATGGTGGCTGGACTAACAGAGTATCCAGCCCTTAGACAATGACGTTAAACCATGCAGGAAATCTGGGTGACCAGCCTTGACTTATTTCATGGAGTTCTTGGTCTGTATGTTATGTTGCCCAATCTGGATCTTCTCCTGTGGGGTGAACTCCAGTAATCTTGCAAAAATTAAATGGCTCAGTCTTGCCTACCACTGCAGTGTCTGAAAGGTCTTATCGTCTCTCATGTTCTTCAGTTTTACCTGAGGATGTGGAAGCTAGATGATGAAGTCAGTCATTAGAAAAGCCATGTTTAAATCAGTGGTTAGAAAGGACCTGCAGCAGTCACGGTGCAGTTAAGGAACAATTTGAGACTTCCTCTGCACCACAGACTCATGGCCTTCTTAACTCACACTGCGTATTTCACCTGACATACTCAACTGACTTAGACTACCTGCTTTATGTCGTGGGCTGTGCAGATACTTGCTCACGATGGGGTGACTGACAGTGACACCATGGCTTCCTGCTGCCTCCTGGGTCTCAATTTGCTTTTGAGGGTGGCTGCAGACACACAAAACAATTTTGGAATCGTGCCTTGAAAAGCATCCGTGGAAGCAGAGCTGACAGTGCTGAGTGCCAAACAGCGGTTCAATTTAATATAAGACAACGAATAAGTGAATGACTAGAAGAAGAATAACAAGGGCATTAGGAGCAAGGAGTATTGTATTCATTTCTGGTCGCCCCATTACAGGAAGGATGTGGAGACTTTGGAGAGGGTGCAGATAAGGTTTACCAGGATGCTGCCTGAATTAGAGAGCACTAACCGTAAGGAGAGTTTGGACAAACTTGGATCGTTTTCTCTGGAGTGTCGGAGGCTGAGGAGAAACCTGATAGAAGTTTATAAAATTACGAGAGGCATAGATGGGGTAGATCATCAGAGTCTCTTTCTCTGGGTAGAAACATCAAATACTAGAGGGCAGTGCTTTAAGGTGAGAGGGGAAGTATTTAAGGTAGATGTGCAGGGCAAGTTTTTTTTTACAGAGAATGGTAGATGCTTGGAATGTGCTGCTGGGGTGGTGAATTAAGCAGACACGATAGTAATGTTTGAGAAGCATTTAGATAGACACATCAACACAAAGGCAATGGAGGGATAAGGATCATGTGCAGGCAGATGGGATTAGTTTCACTTAGCATGGTTGGCACAGACATGGTGGGCCAGAGGGCCTGTTCCTGTGCTGTACTGCACTGTTCTATGTTCTATTAGTGGTGCATAGTGTTGAGGAATTCTCCAGTCTACTCCCTTTATACTCTTGGATGCCTCCAAGTCCAGCATGTTGTGTTCATAAATATTGAGGGAGATCTATGACTAGAATGTTCTCCTCTTGATTTTGTTCCTTGTCGTGCAATAGTTTGTCATTTTCTCTTGCCAGCAATTTCGAAAAGTAAATGAGCTCATGAGGAGAGGGCAAAACAGACATCCTTGTGCATGGGTACTGACTGCACCACAGCCTGTCCATTTTCATATTTGAAAATGCATCACATACAACATGACAATGTGGGGGGGGGGGGGGGTCCACATATTAATTAGTTATATGACAACATTTTCAGTTTGAACTGGCAGTAATAAATTAAACTGGATTACAGGACACAATCAGTGGTCCAGATAGCTCATCTAACTTCTTGACAATCTCACTGAAGCTATTAATCTGTTTTCTCATTTGCCCTCATCCATCGAATACTGAAGGGTGGCATTTACCCTAAAGCTCTTCCTGTCAAATAGGTGGAACATTTTACTTGAGAGCAGGTTGCTCTGGAATGCCAAAGGAGCAATCCAGCATTGTTCAACTTGATAAAGAGCTTTCAAGCGTGCATTTGAGAATGAAACTGATCTGTTTTCTCCTGCTGCTATTACTCCAGCTCAGCAGCAGCCAATGTCATCCTTTGTTGACAGTTGTGTGTTATTTCCTGTGCCCTGCACAAAGAAACCTCCTGCACATAATCCAAGGCTAGTCCATCAGATGTGATATGAAAGAATTATGACATTATTTCAGATGGCTGAACATGTTCACCAGTGCAAGATCTCACTGCTTTAGCACAGGAGCCAGAAAACTGTCTCTATGCAATCCTGCAAGATGCTTTACGCTGCCTATAATATTGGAACACGGGTCTGGGTCAATGATTCTCCACACTGGGAACAACCTGTTTTAACTATTCCACTGCAGAAGGTTGCCAGAGCAAACAAGTGCTTCCTCAAATTGGGAGGGTGGAAGAAATAGTGAGCACAGTGGTTGATCTGTGGCTCCTCTGGGGAATTGCCAGGAAGACACAGAAAGGGGAATAGATGGAGAAATAAAAATTTAAAGATACACAAAATAAGAACATCTGGAAAGAGAGCCAGCATACACTGGGAGTGAGTATTAACTCACCAAATGTAATATCACCAACAAGTAAATATGATATAGAGGCAGGGCGTCATGAAGGATTAACAAGGCTGATTCCAGAATTGTTGGTTTCTATTGATCAGGAAGAGATGAAGTGCCTGGATCTCTTGGCTGACTCAATTGAGGCCTCTAAGATTACGGAAGATCTTGTAGTATTGCTACTTCCGGGGAAGTCATAAACACAAAAAAGTTATTATGAAAACAAGTTACAGAAGACTGTGGATCAAGTGCTGGTAAATGGGATTGATGTAGATGGATATCTGATAGTCAGCATGGATGACTCTATGAAGAAATCAAACAAGGCATTTAAGAAAATGTTGTTATTCACAGACCGCTGAAAACGTGGAACTATCTGTCTATCACAATGAGTAGTTGAGGAAGACAGCATAGATGTATTCAAGGGGAGGCCAGATACATAAGTGAGTTTACTGGATGGTTAGGCTGAGAGAGAGGCAAATAAGGACAGCAGGAGGCTAAAGTGGAACAAATGCACTGGCATACAGCTTTTGGGCTAGTTGCCTCATTTAGTTTCTACCATTGGCTCTGAGACACATTAACTTTCTTTTATCCAGCAATCTGGAATGTGTTAGGAATTCTTAATTTGTTTTACTAATTACTCCTGACATTTTCAGCAGGATAAATAACAAGACGCCAAGGTTCCTGCTTTTACTTGGGAATCTCTTTCAAGGCATATTTTTTCTATACATGTTGAAGATTTTATTCACCACAAGTATGTACTATTACGGCCAGAAACTTTCATCTATTTGGTGTCCTTCTGCCTGTCCTTGTTAAATTACATGAAAGGAAGTGCCACAGGCAGATTGCCTGAACTCATGAAGGCTATAACTGTTGTCAAAACAGTCCCTGTGAAACTTCAGACGTGTCTAAGTGGTTTATTCTTATGTTTCAAAAGATTTATTGTTCAAGGTTATACAGCACAGAAATGGGTCCTTTGACCCACCATGTCTATGCTGACCACCTTGCCCATCTACACCAATCCCAGGTCTCCCCATTAGGTCCAAATCCTTCTATGCCTTGCTTATTTAAGTGCCTGTCTAAATGTCTCTTAAACATGGTGATTGTATCTGATTCCAACACTCTGTGTAAAACTTTCCCATCAAACCCCCTTTCAAACTCCTTCCTCTCACCTTAAACCTATGCCCTCTTGTTTTTGATACCCCTACCATGGGGAAAAAAAGATTCTGACTACCTACCCTATCTATGCCTTTTATAATTTGATAAATTTCTATCAGGTTACCTCTCAATCCAATTTGCTCCAGGGAAAACAAACACAGCCAATTCAGTCTCCACCCCCCCAACCTAAGTCCTTCAAACTAGGCAACATCCTGGTGAACCTCCTCTGTACTCTAGTACAACCACATCCTTCTTATAGTGTGGTGACCAGAATTGCACACAATATTTCATGTGCAATTGAACCAGTGTTTTGTACAGTTGTAAGTGCGTTCCAACCAGCGTTTATTAAGTTGCAAAAAATGTTCAAATCAAAATCCTGCCTTGATACAAAAATCTTATGTCTCATGCATAGCATTATTCTGAACTGCCGACACATTGCTAAGCAACTAATGATTGCAATCATTTTTTTTCTTATCTTATGCTTATGAAGACACAGAAGGAGGCCTTTCAGCCCAAAGGGTTCATGCTGGTTGCTGGGGGACCCATCCCACCCATTCCATTCCTTGTATCTATATCAATTATATCAATTCCAATATTTCTTTGTACCCTACCACTTATTCTCTCTCATACATGCCCATCAACTCCTCTTTTTGATACTTATTGCCATTAATTTCCATTAAGGGGTAATTTACAGTAGAGGTGGGAGGAAACTGGAGAGGAAGCCCACGCAGTTACAGGAGAAACATACAAACTCCATACAAGCAGCAGCAGAGGACAGGATAGAACTTGGATCCCTGTGAGGCAGCAGGACCAATTGTTGTGCCACCCTGTTACCCCTCTTGGTCACAGGAACGTCCCACAAACAGCAATTCTGGTGTCAGTCAGAGGAGGAATGTCTTCCAGGACACCATGCACAACCCCTGCTCTTCCACATTTGTGCTTGTAAGGTACTATGCAAAATTTGTGCTGTGTTAAATCTTGAATTTACACATTCCTAAATCAAAACTAAAGATGTCTGAGTTGAACAAGGCCAGCCAGTAGAATTAACAATCATGTGGACTGCTGGTCAGCAGTCATGATCAGGCAACATACCCTGAAGCTCAGAATGATCTCCAGAATTAATTTAGATAGCTTAAAAAGGCTTAGGCAAGAGAAAATCAATCCACTGTGAGTTAATGAGTACAACTGTTACAGCTGGGCCCCAACAGATTCTTAAATATTACCAGTGCAACAAATCCCATCAACGAATCAATGTACAAACAATTACTTTTCCAAGTGCTATAATGTCTTTCTCAAGGGCCACTCTCCAGGGTGCCATAACGTGGTTCCCACATCTTTGATTCCCCACCAGTTCTGCTGCTCTCTGTGGGCATTGCTGTAGCCCTCACTGCCGGGCTACTCACTTTGCATAGCTGCTTGGCTCAGGTGAACCTCCCAGCCCCAGTTTCTGTGTGTTCTCTTCTAGCTTATCAGCACATGGATCATCTATCCTGGATACAGCACTCACACTGCTATCTGGTAATGAGGTTGAACAGTGGTGATTCTTAAATTTATTTATAAAGCGTCAGCTCATCCCAAATGCAACCTGGGCCTGAAGTCATGAGTGACTTAAGCTCAACAAATATAGTCAGGTCCTGTGGGGATCGTATCAGATAGCCAGGGTCTAGTGTCCTATGTAATGAATTTAGGCTTGGCAATTCACATTCCCATTAAAATGAAATGATCTTCAAAAATGTTGCCTGCAACTTTCATGTAGTTTAGTGATCATCTTGTTTCACTGCAGATTCAGGTACTATCCACATAAACGTGAACACAAATAGAAGGAATTAGCTTGAGGACCCTTGCACACTGTTGGAGTATGTTTTACATCCAACAGAAAAATAACAGCCATTGGCATAAGGAAACATCAATGAGCTCTTCATTCAGTAACAGTGGACATTAAATTATACCAGATTGTTTCAGCTAGTTTGCTGCTTTTTTTATAGAATGGAAAAATCAAAATACCATTAACAAGAATTGCTCTATTTGCCGTGTTTTCACCCCTCAACAGGCAGAGAAGACTGCAGCACAGTGACACCCATCTCAACTTGAACTATATTGGGCGGTCTCCCCATCTTAGAATACAATATAATGTGGCAGAATGTGTAGTTCCTCCCAGAGGAAGGAAGAGGTGCATCGGATGTGGCAAGGTTGCATAGGAGACAGGTTGATTGTATAAGAGAAAAGGGGGAGAAATGAAAAAATGGAAGAAAGATATATTTTTAAAGGCAATTCATTTTTTGTCTTTGTCCCTATGTTATCCCAGAGCCCCTGAATAAATTGGCAAATTGAAGGAGAAATCAAAGCTGCAACAAAGAAAAATTCAAGGTATGAACAAAATATATTTACTTGTTACAAATGCAGGCAAAATTGATAATATATTTTAAACATCTGAAATTGTTTTATCTTATTTGTGCATAGCTATTAAAATTTTTCCCTTTGAAGATGTAGTTTCTCTTTTAGTTGGCCTCATGTAGACTGAAAATCACCCACAGTATCTTTTTTCTTTGCACACATTCAGGGAGTTTTAGTTTCCTGCTGCCTTTTTAATAGGCATCAGTCACAGTGGATCTGCCAAGAACCTTGACAAATATTTACCCTTTCAAAATTAAACTAAAATTTTAACTGGACAGTTAGTAAAGGTAAAGAAACTCAATAATGCAAATCAGAAACAATAACAATGCTGAAACCTCTGTTATAACAGCAAAATAAGAGCCAAATTCTTTTATATGTTTGGAGGCAGATTGGCTCTGCAAAAGTAAACTGATAGTTTGACTGAGGAATAGTGTCGACTCAATATTTACTTTAAAAAATATTACGTGAATATTTTATTCACATAATATGCTGCAGAACAACACACAAAACTCAAAAGCTATTTCTATATATTTGCAATGATTGAAGCTTGATGACAAGGAGAAACTGACTAATTGCTATAGTTGCAAACGACTCCATGTACAGAAAAATTCAGTTGCTCGTTGCCAGTTTAGAAATGTCATCTTGCAAAACGGCTGATTTCTCCACTCTGGATCAAATCAATTGCTTCATTGCAAGATTAACCCAGTATTTACCATTGAGCAGCCCATGTCATTTTAATGGGTTGGATCAAACTCTAACATAGATGGTAGTTTTGTAGCCAACTACTCTCTGTCCAACTCCAATGTTCAGCACAGCGGTTCATTGCCAGGTGGAAGATGAAGACACACTGGAAGTCAGAAGACCCACTCTGCCTGTATTGTGTTCAGTTCTGGTCGCCTCATTATAGGAAGGATGTGGAAGCTTTAGAGAGGGTGCAGAGGAGACTTACCAGGATGTTGCCTGGATTAGAAAGCAAGTCTTATGAGGGTAGGTTGAGCGAGCTAGGGCTTTTCTCTTTGGAGAGAAGGAGGATGAGAGGTGACTTGATAGAGGTGTACAAGATGATAAGAGGCATAGATCGAGTGGACAGTCAGAGACCTTTTTCCCAGGGTGACAATGGTTAACACGAGGGGACATAATTTTAAGGTGACTGGAGGAAGGTATAAGAGGGATGTCAGGGGTAAGTTTTTTTTACACAGAGAGTGGTGGGTGCATGGAACGCACTGCCTGCAGAGGTTGTGGGGACAGATATAGTAGGGACATTTAAGAGACTCTTAGATAGACACATGAATGATCGAAAAATAGGGGGCTATGTGTGAGGGAAGGATTAGATAGATCTTAGAGCAGGATAAAATGTCAGCACAACATTGTGGGCCGAAGGGCCTGTACTATGCTGTAGTATGTATGTTCTATGTCACTGGACTCACCATTGACAGAGTGGGAGTTTTGGAACCAGCCCCTCAGTTTTATACCAGCCATAGATGACATATAGCTGTTACCCATGGGTTTGAATGGGATCACTGACCTTCATTAAAAAAGTTCAGATTAATGTCTTTGTATGCCGAGGGATTGAGTATAAGAGTTGGGACATCATGTTTCAGTTGTTCAAAACATTAGTCAGGTCGCACTTGGAGTATTGTGTACTGTTCTGGTCACCGTACAATAGGAATGATGTAGTAGCAATAGAGAGAGTGCAGAAGTGATTCACAGGCTGTTGTCTGGATTAGAAGGCTGTAGTTATGAGGCAAGATTAAATAGGCTGGGTTTATTCTCACTGGAACATAGAAGGCTGAGGGGTAACTTTATAGAGGTTTCTAAAATTATTAGAGGCATAGAATAGGATAGATTGTCAAGAACTTTTTCCCAGAGCAGAGGAGTCTAAAACTAGAGGGCACAGGTTTAAAGTGAGAAGGGAGAAATTTAAAAGGAGATCTAGGGATAAGTTTTTCACACAAAGGACGATGACTCTCTGGAACTAGCTGCCATAATTGGAGGCAGATACAATTACAGCGTTTAAAAGCACTTGGACAGGTACTTGGATAGGAAAACAGTAGAGTAATACAGGCCTAATACGGGTAACTGGGATTAGCACTGATAGGCGTCATGGTTGGCATGGGCGAGGTGGGCTGTAAGGGCTGGCTTCTGTATATTTCCATGACTCTGTGATTCTAAGTTTTTGTGTTTATCTCTTTTTAATTCATATTTTTGGTTTTAATTAATTTATATTGATTTAATGCCTCTTGTTAAATGTATTTTAACTATTTTTCAAAATACTTTTCATCAGTTATTTAATTCCAATTAAGCTTTATTAAATGTTGCTGAGTAGCTGTGGGTAGGGTCGCAGGTTCCATTATCCAAAGCCTGGTCTCCACTTGCTCAGTTTTGCAGAAGGACTGTCAGTGGAGACCTCTGGTATAACGGATCCCCTGGGGTTACAGTAGGTAAATGTACCCACAGGATTAGCACAGGGTCTGAGTGCAAGTGGTGGGTTAGACAGAGGACAATCCAGCCAACCAAACTAATATATAAATATTGTCCAATTAAAACACTAAAGCACTTACCGCAACAACATTCTCTCAAGTGTTAAATATCAGTCAGAGCAGTGATGAAGAGACAAGTAATTAACAGTTTAAAGTAAGAAAAATCATCTTTTGTTGCTACCTGCAACTTGGATTGCAACATCTATTAAAGAATTTGAAAAGCAGACGAAGCAACAGTCCACTCTGTAATATCGTGTTTCTGCATAAACAGATCTGAGCTTCCTCATTCGGAGGCATAAGGGCTGATCGGCTGCTTTAGGTGGCCACTAGAAATGGCCACCTTAATATCAGATGTCTTTCAGGTCTTCAAAGGTGGGTGTCATTGTGTGCACTTTATGTTCATAATATTCCATGTTCCACATTGCCTTACAATAGGAGGAAGCCATTTTGGCCCACAGAGCAATCCTGTTCCACCACACTAATTTCCCTGCAACCGATTCTCCTCACATTGCCATCAACTTCTCCAGATTCTACCACTGACTTATGTACTAGGTGCAATTTACCATGGAAATTACTTTTGGAAATTACTTTACCATGGAAATTTTGAAAACTTCTCTCCCCAACTCCTCTCCTTTCCAACAAGTCTGAGGGGGAACTCATGGATTTCCTTGTCACTGAGATAATAAGATAGGATCAAGCTGAACTATCTTTTGCATTGCCTTAACCTCACAGTGAAAATAGCAGAAAGAAAAATATTATCTGCACAACTCTGACAAGGACGTCACCATTTAATCTGGTTATTTATCTATTCTGCTTTATGAGACCTAATTTAAGAATGTAGACTAACTTGTGCTCTTGTTTTTCCAAGCTGAAGTGGAAAATATTGTAAATGTAGGGATTTTCAGAACATATATTGTGAGCTCTTCTGCATGGTTGCTAGAATTTACTTAGCATGTGACTTTCAAACAATGGGGAAAGAGACCAATTTACCATGGAAATTACTGAGAAATGTAATTAAACCTACCAACCAGAAAGTCTTTAAATGTGAGAGGAAACCAGAACACCTAAAGGAAGTTCATGTGGTCATAGAGAGAGCATGCAAACTCCACACAACCAGCGCCAGAGGTCAGGGTTGAATCTCAGTTGCTAGATTTGTGAGGGAGCAGCTCCACAAGCAGTCCACAACAAAGGTCCAAATTTTACACTCAAGGGCACCTCATGAATTTCAATCTTATTAGTAGATTGTACACATTATTGAGTTTTTTTATGGACGTTAGTTTTTTGATTAATAATTAATGTTACATTTCACTGAGTTTAAATCCCACAGATGAAATTTTATGACTTTCATCTGACATTATTGCAAACTCAGTGATGCAGAGAGAGGTGGCAATGGCAAGGTAATTAATTTGTGTTTTCTTACTTCATCTTATGTAACCACTTTGTGCATTTTATTGAAGGCAAGTTAATTTTAAAGAGTTTGATATGATCAGGACTTCTCATCATACCCAATTGATATGAAAAATCCTCACAATTTAAGCAGACTGAATCAAAGCCACTGGATGTGCAAATTATCTCAGTGCTGTTGGCAGTTGAAGATGCATGGTCATAGATAGGCTGAGAGTGGTTGTATTGAGAAAGAGTCCACTGTTACTCTGTGATGAGTAGTACCTGGCTAAGAGAATACATTTGGAATTCCGGATCCTTTCGCCTGATGGAAATTACTGAGAAATGTAGGATCTTTATGCAAATTAATGCTCCTTACTTACAGATTTTGAGCAAATCACAAAATAGCCACCTGTCTATGTGGAATTTGAATATTCTTCTGGTGTTAAGTGCTTTTACTGGGTGCTCCAGTTTCCAGATTGGAATGAAGAGTCTCAACCCGAAAAGTCGACTGTTTATTTCTCTCCATGGATGCTGCCTGACCTGCTGAGTTCCTCCAGCATTTTGTGTGTGTTGCTCCAGAATCCAGCACCTGCAGAAGCTCTTGTGTCCCAGAGGAATCACAGGGATGTTGATAGCCATGTGAGAGAGAGAATAAATTACAAAGCTACAGGGAAAGAAGAGGGGGGATGGGATTGCTCTACAGGGTGCCGTCGTAGAACTGATGGGTCGAATGGCTTCCTTCTATGTTGTAATAAGTAAAACTTTGGAAACGTCACGCATCATTTGATATTATAATTTGGTGTATCACTGAAAAAGCCCAACAGTGTTACATTTGTTTCCAGTTTGCTCTTATAATGAATTCTCTTCCACAAGGATTTAAAATTTCTTTCATCTGAACTCCATAAAAAAAATAAAGTAAACCATCAAACCTTTTGTGTTACATTTAGGTACTGGCCTGGTTACCTTCCTTGCTGCAACAGTTTCAAGTGTCAGCAACTCAGAAACCCCAATGGTCTAAGCAACGTTCAGTCATCTCTATCTTCACTTACTCTTAGGTTTTTCAATAAAGATCTACAGCTAAATACATGAATGTTTGTTTTTAAAGATACCACAGGCACAATTTCAATGACTTTAAATGTAATATATTCATAAGCACATAAGAAACAGGATCAGGAGTAATCCAGACAGCCCTCGAGTCTATGGTCTTAAATGTGTGATCCCTCATCCTGAATCGATGGCCGCCAATTCTAGGTCACTAGCAGAAACATACCTCCTCAGGGGATGACAAAGCCTTCTTCCCAGGAATCAACCTTGTAAACCTTCTGTTCAAGATAAGCATTAAACTAGGGGGACCAAACTGTTAACAGTCCTCCAAATGTGGCCTCACCAAAGCCTTGTAATAGTTGAAGCAAAACTTATTCCTTCTTTCAATGAAGGCCAACGTTCCATTTGCATTCCTGATTATTTGTTGTCCCTGTGTGCAAATTTTCTGTACTTCTTTTGCAAGGGTATTTGGATCTGTCATTCATCTCACATCCTTTAACTAATAATCTGGTTCTCTATCCTGCCTGTCAAGGTGTATAACCCCACGTTTTTCAATCTGTCCACTCACTTAAACCTGCCTTTAACTCGCTGTATTCACCACACAACTTTTCCCCATGTATCAATTTATTATGCTTTCTTTCGTGATCTTATTGAATGGTAGATGCATGTGGCCTCCTCCTGCTCCCATTTCTTATGCTGTTACCTCCAAGTTCATTGCTCTTCTGTCCTCCCTTCACATAAACTCCTAACCAATATTTGTGCCTGTTCCCATCACTGTGCCTTTGTATTCCCCCCCAACTCAATCACAGGCAAGAACATCTTTAATCACTTCCTTGTACACTCTCCACCCATATCCAGTTTCACTTTCCCAATCTTATTCTTTCTGTGTCCACCCTTGGGAAAAGCTTTCTAATTCGCCAACAGCTATAGTCCCTAAATCCCAACTCCCTAATCTTTGACCCTCCACTCATCAAGGTCTATTGACATTTGAACAATAAGCTGATATACATCATTGGTGCCCTTATTAAGACCACTACTTATCATGCTTGCCCTGCTTATAAAAACGTTATTACTCCCTCCTTATATACAAAGATCATGGGATAGTGAATAGCTTGCTTGTCGTTCACTGTCAGGGCCACATTAAAAATACTATTAAGCTTTGCTGTTATCTTCAACTCTGTCCAGTTCTGTCATTAGCCTGTAAAGCAAAGATAATCTGCAGTTTTTTTTCTAATGCATACCATTTTGAAAACTTCTCTCCCCAACTCCTCTCCTTTCCAACAAGTCTGAGGGGGAACTCATGGATTTCCTTGTCACTGAGATAATAAGATAGGATCAAGCTGAACTATCTTTTGCATTGCCTTAACCTTACAGTGAAAATAGCAGAAAGAAAAATATTATCTGCACAACTCTGACAAGGACGTCACCATTTAATCTGGTTATTTATCTATTCTGCTTTATGAGACCTAATTTAAGAATGTAGACTAACTTGTGCTCTTGTTTTTCCAAGCTGAAGTGGAAAATATTGTAAACGTAGGGATTTTCAGAACATATATTGTGAGCTCTTCTGCATGGTTGCTAGAATTTACTTAGCATATGACTTTCAAACAATGGGGAAAGAGACCAATTTTATCGCCTGATGTCCAGTGAATATAATCTATTCAGTTCATTACTCTTATTTGAAAGATGTGCTGTTCTAGCCTTATCCACCATTGTAGTTTTTTCCTGTTATGTCCATATGTCAGCTTGATTAGCTTATACTTTTTTGTAATGAGGGATTCCCAACACCAACTCAGGGGTTTTAAACCAATTCTACTTGTAAATCATTCAAAGCAGCTCAGGAGGAAAAAAAGAGAAGCGGAATAAGCCAAACATGTTTAAAGGAAACCAATCTTAGCACAGCAAATCATACTGCTGTCAGGCCATGTGGGCTATTACTTTAAGTCTAAGTGGTAGCGGTATGACAATTGGTTTAAATGCCACGGACTCATGAATGTCATTGATTTTAATGGGGGCAGCGTGATGATCATTACCTTTTAACTCTTTCAGCGAAGACAATGGTGGAGCACAAGGCTCAGAAAAACATAAGAGCAGCATGACCAATCGTGTAAAGTGGTTCACAATTTCCATTTTCTTTTAAGCCATTCACAGGTTCCTGCACCATAAAAAATTCCTTACAAATGTGCTATTCCCCAGAGACATCTGGGTCCTTACTCCATTGGTATTCACTGTGCTTGTTTTGGGATACATTTTAATTTGAGATTAAAGTCTTACCAAGCATGAAGAGGATCTCCACAAAGATGTCACTCACACTGGGTGGGTTTCTTGAAGCAGCAGAATGGTCATCTCTGCTGACACTGAAGCAGACGTTGTATGGAACAGTCACTGCAACATAAAATGTTGCCAAGAGGATCAACCAGTCCCATCCGGCTTTGAAAGTGCCATAATGGAGCAGAATAAACCTGGATTTCTGAATAGCTGCAACTTTATATTCTGGGAGTGCTGGTTTCTCTCCAAATACATTCTGTTTAGAACAAATTAAAAAAAAACATATATTGCTTTATGTACTGTTACAACTGCCTCTCAGATATTTTCCAAACATTCAAAATGCAGTAGTTTTACTTAAACTGAATTGTAATAGGAAGATCCCAATTGTGCACTAATCATAGCTAACGTTGAAACAAGGTTGTAAATGGTTAGCAGGTAGGAGGCAGGTAATAGGGACATATGGAATAATCTTTGTCTGACAGGATTTGACAACGCTCTTCCTCAAGGACTGGTTTTTAGCCTCGGGTGTTTAAATATTCATGAATGAAGGAAAAGAGCTATGTACAGTATACCCAAATTTGTGGATGACACAAAATAATGAGAAACAGTAAATTCTGAAGATGGGACCAGTGCATTGTAAGGATACTAGAAAAGATTAAGTGAGTGGTCAAAACGATAGCTAAGATAAATTAGTTTTCTCTTTAATGCTGATGAACTAGGAACTGTGCAGAAGCAAAATAATTTACATATCTTTTTACACAACTCACTAAAATTAAATATGTAGGGCTAATGGACACATTTTTCTGTGCTAACAATATTACAGAAATGATAGGTGGAAGTGACTTTACATAGATGAGGCTATTTGAGAATGAAAAGGTGCCATTCTGATGATGGTTATAGACATCTTGCAGGGAATCAATTTTCCATTCAGTGAGGTTGTTGAAATGTTGCAAATTCATTTTAACTCAGGAATATCAAAAATCTTTGAGAGTTATAAATTTGCCACAAGCAACCAAAGGCCTCAAGAAACAATCAATATCCATGTAACTCAATTAAAGAATATATGGCTTCACATTGTATTTTGCTCCTAAATGGGGTGCTGACAGATTGATTTGTGGGCAGACTTGCAGATGAGCACATTCAGGCAGAACCCTTCAACACACAGGCATGTGAAGTTATTGCTGCCATGGTTGAAAAACATGAATTTTTTCCTGTGAGCACAGAAAATAAGTATTCAGCATACAGTTTGCAAGCCTAAAGAAATGGTTCATCATGCTTGAATCATGTGGATGCACAAAGGCAGTTTTGGTGGGAAGCCCTGCCACTGTCGTCAGGACAACCATTCAGCTCAACTGCATCCATTTAAGTCAATTTACTGTTTTAATTGCAAGACAGGACACCTAGTGTCAGCTTGCAAAGCCAGGCAAACATAATGATAATGGAAGGTAACAGTCTACAGGTCTCAATACAGCAAGACAATAAACCTCATTAATAATCAAGAAAAGTACACAAAGAAGTCAATGGAGAACATGAAGAATAGTTTAAATGGTATTTACGTTAATAGTGACATGAAGAATAACAGTGGTGATTTGCAGACAACATTGATGGCAAATGGACAACAAATCTTGAAGTGATCATAGACACTGCTGTAAGACACATTTATAGAAGTTCAGCAAGATCCAATAATCAGCAATGGTATGGTAATATGTATGCATCAGGTGAAGCCCTAAAAACATCGGGACAGATTATGTGTACAGCTCTTCACAATGATCAAAAAATTGAACTACCAATAACTGTTGGTAATTACACATGCCTTACCTACCTTGTCAGGCAAAGTCTGGTTGAAGAAACTCAAGCTTGACTGGAAGCAAGTGTTCAAACTTAACACAGTACTTCCCTGGTCTGAGCAGGCTCTTGATATGGGATGTGGACGTGTTATAATAGCTTGGAGAGAAGCAAGACCCAACTTCGAATTTGACAAAATGCAAAATTGATAATACTGTAGCTGAGATTTATTCACTATGCTCTCAAGACATATGCAGAAGATGAGATAAAGAAATTGGAATGTCATGAGCACTGGTGAAAATAGATCGAAAGATTAGTGATGCCCATTGTGGTGGTCTGCATTTCAGACAAAACTGTCTATTACTGTGGCTACTACAAGGTGACCAAGATCAGAGTAGATGATGAACCAGACTGGGATGTGGGGTTGTGAGATAGAACATAGAACAGTACAGCACAAGAATAGGCCCTTTGGCCCACAGTTCAACTAGTAATTAAATGCCTAACTAAACTAATCCCTTCTGCCAGCACAATGTCCATATCCCTCCATTCTCTGCACATTCGTATGCCTATCTACCAATCGAAGTTTGCAGATGATACCACCGTAGTGGGCCATATCTGAAATAACAATGAGTTGGAGAGAGCTTAGTGACATGATGTCATGACAACAACCTTTCCCTCAATGTCAGCAAAACAAGAGCTGGTCATTGACTTCAGGAAGGGGGGCAGTGCACATGCTCCTGTTTACATCAATGGTGCTGAGGTCGAGAGGTTGAGAGCTTCAAGTTCCTAGGAGTGAACATCACCAATAGCCTTTCCTGGTCCAATCATGTAGATGCCACGGCCATGAAAGATCATCAGCACCTCTACTTCCTCAGGAGGCTAAAGAAATTTGGCACGTCCCCGTTGACCCTTGCCAATTTTTTATCGATGCACTGTAGAAAGCATCCTATCTGGATGCATCATGGCTTGGTATGGCAACTGTTCTGCCCAGGACTGCAAGAAACTGCAGAGAGTTGTGGACACAGCTCAGCACATCACGGAAACCAGCCTCCCCTCCATGGACTCTGTCTATACTCGTCGCTGCCTCAGTAAAACAGCCAGTATAATCAAAGACCCACCTACCCCAGACAAGCCTGATATAAAAGCCTGAAAGCATGTGCCACCAGGATTAGGGACAAGATCTATCCTGCTTTAAGACTATTGAACGGTTCCCTAGTACAATAAGGTGAGTCTTGACCTCACAATTTACCTTGTTATGACCTTGCACCTTATTGTCTACCTGCACTGCACTTTCTCTGTGGCTGTTACGCTTTATTCTGCATTCTGTTATTGTTTTACCTTGTACTTCCTCAATGCACTGTGTAATGAATTGATCTGTACGAACTGTATGCAAGACAAGTTTTTCACTGTAGCTTGGTATATGTGACAATAATAAACCAATTCCAATTCCAAGACACAACATGAAACTGAAACAAATTGAGTATGCTTTTCTCCAGAAGTGGTCATGTACTTGCTAAATGAGAATAGATAGTAGCATGTCAAGGAGAGAGTGACAGCAATATTGAATGCCCAAAGGCCAGGGAATGTTACAGTAATCAGGTCCTTTCTAAGTATGGCACAATATCATGCCAGTTTCTTCCCAGAACTTTGAACCATATTAACTCATCTCCGCTGGTTACTGAAAAAGGATGAAATGTGGCATTGGATTGAACTGCAAGAAAGAGCATAGGATGAAGAGTGAAATGAATTACACTCAAAAGAGCAATGGCAAATATTTTTGGAGTCACTTGGTTCCCAAGTTTCTAATGGGATGGCAGATCACAAACTGATGCTGGTCATCTTAGGGCTGAAGTTAGCCAACTCCACCTTTTCAGCATGCAGGATGCAAAGGTGAGCCATTTTGTTATAATCATGATCAGATCTGATACTAAACTTTCTCAAGACCAAATACCACAGCTTCTGCATGAAGACTCAAGAGGGGATTTGGGGAATAAGATACGGGCAATTGATGACAATTTTCCAGATACAGCTGCAGAAATTGCAAGGCCACTCAGACAGACAACATTTTAAAGCAGGTGTTTGAAAATACCGTTGTCAGATTGGAACAACACAAATATAGCCTGAGTGATGACATTCAACCTTTTCACTGAAGAATACATGATTTGTTTGCAAGCCAGTGATGTGCCAAGTGGGGACATCATGAAGTAATTCCCAAGGTACTTCAGTGTTAAATCCTAGGATCGTTGTATGCCCAAAATTTGGACATAAAGGCAGTGGTCTGTGACTTTATTTACTGACCTGGAAAGGACTAAGGATTCAAGATATAGTCAACATGTTCCACTTGTCAGAAATGCAGGACAAAGCCTCTGAAAATCAAGGCCCAGAGGTGGAAATGGCCTGCCTGGTTATTTCAAAGACTCCATATTAACTATCGTGACAGGGGAGCAGACAACTTTGTTGGACAAGTGGGCAGACACTTCAAGTGAATGGACACATAACATGTTGGATCTTGAATTATCACCAAAAGGACCATTGAAGAATTTTCACAACATGAGTTACTAGAAGAACCTCTGACAATGCACCATCATTTCATTTTGCTATTTTGAAATGTTAATGTGCATGAATGGCATAAGACAGGCATCCATATCTCTGTGCCATGCTGTGTCAATGGGGAGGAGCAGTCAAAAAGCAAGCCAGGTCCAATATGTCCATGAACAAATATTGCTACCTTTCCAGCTGGACACCACATTCAATCATTGGTTACACCACCATGAGATGCTCATAGACTGCATGGTCTCAACAAGGCTGAGTCTTACACAGCCCAATCCAGCAGACAAAATGGACAAGGAAAAACGAAGCTAAAGAAAACACTTTTTAAACCTTTCAGCTTGATCTAAGAAGATTTTTGGGTAGGCAATAAGGTTTGAGTACTCAGCCAAGCATAGACATACAGATGGGATCTGGGAGAAGTTATAGAGGTGTATGGAATCAAGAACTACTCAGTATAAGAGAATGGGAAGTTCAGGAGGTCCACTTAATCACCAACGACCTGCTCATGATTCCCCAGATATGCACGTTAGTGTATATCTGGGGAATCATGAGCAGAGCTGTGGGATGGAAGATTTACTAGAAGACCATACCACAGACTAACACAATGAAACTACGTTTCTTGTATTAACTGACAACCTGAACGATGTCACACCAGTGAAGCCTGCCGTGGATGATTTCCCTCCCCCAATGATTAGAGAAGACATGAGAGCTACGCAAGACACACTGAGACCATTTAGAAGATTCTAAAAGGGATGGGTGAAATGCTTAGACCTGTAAATACTTACACATATCAGGTTGAATGTAACTGGTACATTTTTCCTTTTTTTCCATTTTTAACATAAAGCAGCACAAAAAGGGGAAGTAGGAAAGACAGGATCTACCTGCATTTGGAAAGGCAAGAACTGATTAGGGATAGTCAGCATGGCTTTGTGCATGGGAAATAGTGTCTCACAAATTTGATTGTGTTTTTGAAGAGGTGACCAAGAGGATTGACAAAGGCGGCGCAGTAGGCATTGTCAACATGGACTTCAACAAGGCTTTTGACAAGCTCCCGCGTGGTAGGTTGGTCCAGAAGGTTAGATCACATGGGATTCGGCGTGAGCTAGCCAATTGGATACAAAATTAGCTTGTGGAAGGAGACAGTGGTGGTGGAGAGTTGTTTTCCAGATTCCTGCAAGAAGATTTGTATGGAAGTTTTATAGGGTCCTGGTGACACTGTACCTGGAATATCGCATACAGGCCAGGATTCTATATCCCTGGAAGGGCGTGGAGTCTAAAACAAAAGGGCATAGATTTAAGGTGAGAGGGAAAAGATTTAAAGGGGACCTGAGAGACAAATTTTTCCACACATGGGATTGTGGATAGATGGAATGAGCTGCCAGAGGAAGTGGTGGAAGCAGGTACAATCAAAGTTTAAAAGACATTTAGACAGGTTCATGGATAGGAAAGGTTGGGATATGGGCCAAATGCAGGCAAATGGAACTAGCCCAGGAAGACACCTTGGTGAGCATGGACAAGTTGGACTGAAGGGCCTGTTTCCATACTGTCTAACTCTATGACTCTGTAACTCGATGACCAGAGGTATACATTCGTGAGATTAAAATCTTCTAAAAAATATGATGAAGATTAGTTTCTGCACTTTAAGGCATATGTTACCAACTCCAATAAATGAATTGTAAAACTCTCTGTCCTCTTACATTTATACAACTAATAACTTTCCCATTTCTTTCTACCAATAAACTTTATTCACGGTAGTTTAGCAGTTAGCATAACGCTATTACAGCGCCAGTGACCCGGGTTCAAATCCCGCCACTCTCTGTAAGGAGTTTGTATGTTCTCCCTGTGCGTCTGCATGGATTTCCTCCCACATTCCAAAGACATATGGGTTAGGAGCTGTGGGCATGCTATATTGGCACTGGAAGAGTGGCGACACTTGCGGGCTGCCCCCAGCACATTCTCAGTAACGCAAAAAGATGCATTTCACTGTGTGTTTCGATGTACATGTGACTAATAAATAAATATCTTATCTATTCCTCATCGCCTAGTGTTAAACAGTATGTGTTAGATGCTGATTGATCCAAATTGATTTCTGCTTTGAAAGTGGTGACTAATATTGCACTAACTGGGAGTAACAGGCAGAGTGTAGCATAAATTAAGCTTGTTGTAGGTTAAGGATGAAATTTATTTTCCTTAAAGATTTGGTTCAAGTGGCCAAAAAGATTGGGTATTTACTATCCTTCAAAACAACCTCAGTCCACCAGAAGTGTTGAGAGATACTATTGCCTGCTCATTATTTTGCTCTGTTGATTTAATGCAACTGCACTATTTAATAAAGAAGCAACATGCCAAAATCCCCGTTGAGAGTACAGTCCATTAATGCATCAGTCCCTCCAGAGTAGGTGCATGTCTCCAATATATTTGAAATAACTGCTAAGGATTAGGCAAACCCCAGCTCCATTCCAGATCTCCAGATGTGAGAAGCATCTTCACATGTGCATCTCCTGTTACTCAATCTTGATATGATAGATGAGGGAATATGGTTAGGATAGAATCCTAAGGGGTATAAACAGGGATGTGGATAACTGGAGTTAAACCTTCTTGATAGGGTAGTTTGGCAAATCACACAAAAGTTATATGTGATAAATGGCACACCAGCAGCAGGCAATTTGCCCAGCAGCCCCTGTACCACATAAGGCTCCTCCTGTCTTTCAGTGGCTAACTTCACATAAGCTTCTAATCCCTTTTTCTTCACGTGCTTGTCCAGCGTCCGCATAAATGCACTTGTTACTAGTCCAGAATACTGCAGCAGAACTTCCCAGATCCACCTCCTACCCGTTTTGTTAGAAACTCCATTGATTTTTGTCTAACTGTAGAGCTAAGGGAGACAGACACCGAGAAGGCTTTCAGAAAAATGAACTCCTTGGGGTGATGGTGTTCCCATGACAAATACATTTTGATTTTTTTATATCTTTACTTTTCATTTGTCAAAACCATTACTTATCAAGAGCAAAAGCTGTAATATGAACTCTTCAGAGAATTCTTGATTCTCCCTCCACCTCACAGTATATAAACATTTTCTTTCCAAAATGTAGCATTGATTTTGAAATTGGTGGTATATTCTTGGTCTGTTTGAAACAAGTTAGTACTGAGCTAAAGATAGTACCAACTGGAAAGTGGAGGGGAAAGTGAATATTACCAGTACACAATAACTGCAACTGCCATGCATGTAATATACATTAAACTGGTTAGTACAGCGAGAGGCATAATTGACATAAGCATTTAGTTATACTGATCAGTGATATGTTATGTCATTACTTCAATGGTAACTCGATATTTTTCAAAAATCAGATCAGTTAAGAGAACACAGCAAATTATATTAAACATTAAGGGTGTTGTCTTCTATTTGACTTACAGATAGGCATTAAAGAGCAATATATCTTTAGTTTGATACTTGCACTAAATCATAAAGGCCCAGAAATCTCAATGTTCCCCATGTTTCTAGTGCAGTTAAACAGAATGGGCGGTGGGATTAAGGCTCAAGGCACGGGGGTCAGGATGGCCAGCAGCCGATGATTGGGCCCTTTGATCTGGTCCATATGCTGAGGTGAGGAACAGGCAAGGAAGGGTGGGGGTTCGCAGAGGAGACGGATGGGGGTGGGGGGGGTGGAGTGGGGAGGAGTGTGATGGGGAAGGTGAGGGAGTGAGATTGGGAGAGAGGAGGAAGGACAATGAAGGACGTGGGAGGTGAGGAGGTGGGGGGGAGAGAGAGAGAGAGAGGTGGGGGGGAAGGGAAAGATAAGAAGAAAGCAAGGGAAGATGGTGGGGGAGGGAAGGGAAGATGATGGGGATGGGGGAACAGGAGGTAGGAAAGGGATGGGGGACAAGGCGGACTGAAACTAGAGAGGAAGAGGGGAAGGATTGGGGAGGAGATGATTGAGGAAAGGGAAGGGGTAGGACAGTGTGAGATGGTTAGAACAGTGTGATATGGGGAGGGGAGGAGAGGGAATGGGGAAGAAGAGGAGAGAGCAGGGATGAGAAAGGTCAGGAGGAGGTAACTGGGAAAGACAGGGATTAGGAAAGGAGGGGACCCCATAGGATACCCTTGAAGAGTGGAGGGATGGGTGAGGAGTGATGTAGAGAGGGGAAAAGATGGGATGGAGTTTGGGAATAGGGATGGTGAGAGAAAGGGAGAGGATGAGGCTGTGGTTAGAGAGGATGCAGAGAGCAACTGAGTGGATCAGAGTTGGGGAGAGGATGGGAAGGAAGGGTATATGGCAGGTATTGGATAATATGGGAGTGAAGAGGAGATGTTAATAATAAGGGGAGAATAGGGATGGATGGGGCTGGGGACTGGAAAGGATGGGGCAGGGCAGGGGATGGTGATGAGGATCGGAAGGAGAGAGTCAGGGAATGGGGATGGGGATGTAATGGTGAGGAGGAGAGGAGGGGAAGGGTAAGTTGATTGAGAGAGGAGGTTGTGGAGAGGAAGAGTACACCATTATTAGTAAGCTCCATTTCAGGAAGACACTGTCCTAACTGGGATCTATATTGCCATTTCTTTGCTATCACAAGGTCAAAATCCTGTGATTTCCCACTCTATACCACTATGGGAGCATCACTGACATAACTACAGCAGGTCAAGGGCAGTTAGCAATGGATATTATTTGCAGCCTTGCAAGTACTATACTTCTGAAAAGCAATAATAAAAAAAAATTCTGAGAATCTAAATAGAACACACAAATATGCTATGATCATAGTACGGCACACATTTCAGACCTTTGCATTGTGCAGAAGTTAACAGGAATTTTGATGATGCTATGATATTGGATGCCTTTGTCGTAATTTGATAGAGGCACAGGAATTTCTGACTCAAGAATATAGCTTTGCATGTGACATGCATTTTGGGGAAACGTGGGTATGCCACTCTTAATCTTCCAATACTGAGTTCAGGAAATTATTGCACCTTCCATCCCTGCCACAGGACTTATAAAATTGTCTCCTAGCCTATTAGATTTTATGTGTCCTTGTTCAGTTTGTTCAGTCTTCCCTCCCACAACTTGAAATCTTTCTCATGGCTTCTGACTGAAGCTCGGTGTCAGCTGGTCCTTCCTCGCTACTTCAATATAGGATTTAAGGCTGTCCTACACTATAACACTTGACCCTCATCTAGGTTCTTCCAGACTGTACCCTGTAACACTGTTGATCAAAGCTATTGAATGTCGTCAGACCTCTGTCTTTTACTCCAGCCCATATCCTTGAATTGTACACCATAAATTTAACTATTTTGTCTATTTGAGCAATATACTGTTCTTTATAATTGCTGCAGTTCTGCATCCAACTCATATGCTGAATATACAGTATTCATTCTACCTTGCATGGCAGAAACAAGGATGAAACAAGCAGCAAAACATAAGTAAAAAGTAAAACCGATAATCACATAGCTACTGGTTATGAAGGTCATTGAGATTTCAAGTACTCTGAAATAGGCTAGCAGTAACAGCTGGGCTTCCACACTTAGTAATCCTTTCCCATTTCTGTAAAATTTGTTTACATTTATTGCAATTTAAAGACAATGCTTGTCCTTAATCCCTCTTGTAAACCTTTCATTGAACAGATTTAATCGGGAAAACAGGAAAGTTAGCAGATGATTCAAGTGAAAAAGCAATCGACTTTTTCTCCACAAAAACACATGAACTATTTATGTTTTCTCACAGGGTTATGATGCTGATTTACATCTTTGCATCATAACAGCCACCAATATATTTACTCACAAATTGGGAAGTGTGGGATTGTTCTTGTCTGGACCTCTTGCCAGATTTTGAGTTCTTTTTTCCCTTATTTTGAAAGCATGCATTATTAAAGAGAAATGAAAAGAAAACATGCATTTTACAGTTAAACACAAAATATTATACATAAGGTGTGGCAATGTGAGGACATTTCAAACATCTTGCTTTCTTTCCATCATTCAAAATAAGTCATTTTTCAAATTGTTAATTTTCATGTAATAATGAATTGAGATACATATCAATTATGATCTAATTGAGCAATGGATCAGGGTAATAGGGATGGAATCCCTTGTCCTGTTCCCACGTCTCTATCATTCTTTTTGATATATAATATTCAAAGTTAAACATGGTGCATATTGACACAAGAATGACCGATTCTTATAGCTTGTTGTTTGTTAGCATATCTCATGGCACCACAAAAGATAATCTGAAATGGTTTAAACTACAAGAAATCATAATGAATGCAGTTTATTCTGCCTTAAAGTGAACTACTGAGGAATAACAGAAATCTGAAATGTCCAAAGTGTTTTGTAGAAAAGTATGATATATACACACAACATATTATTTTACAGCATTCCAATAGTGTTTCTATAGCACTGTAGGCAGCATTATAACATCACACCATACTTATAATGCAGTACCTTTCTATTCTAATTTATTAACAAAAGTCGGCAATTTTAGTTAAATTATTTGAGCAAAAAAAACCCTTGTTGTAGTTTTCGTTTTTAATCAGGCCTACTCCTCCTGCTATTCTGAAGGTTACAAATATTCCTGTTACAAAGGGGTTGTATTGCATTCCAGGGTTTCAAACTGTGGATTATTCTGGTCAAGAAAAATGGGATACTGTATCGGAGCAAACCTGATGACTCAAGAACAAATATTGGGATCTTGCACTTCTAAGATCACCAGCATATAATTTTACCCATAAAAAGATCTGCAGGAGTTGATGAGTGCAGAGGTAAGAAACACCTGCAAAACCTCCACTGGTCAGCACATGATCCAGATGCGATATCTGGTCAGGAAAGGGGAAAAAAAAGTTGAGGCTCCCACTTCTGGTTCACCACATAATAAATGCTGCTGGATTCTGAATAAGGACATGATCTAGTTTGACTGTGTTTTCTTATATTAAGTGAGCTTGCTGATATTTACTGAATGGGCTTGTGCATTAACAATGGCCACAAAGGCAATGCCCGTTGCCTACAAGGATGGCACACAGGTTTTTATGATTTTTATGAATCAAAACACCCGCTACTTGTTTTGTTGCTGTAGAAGTAAAATATGCAGTGCTTACACCTTATGATTTACACATGAATCTTTATGAATCCATTTTTTCCCTTCAGCCGTTCTCACTACTCCCTATAGTGCATCAACATTCAGTGCAAAATCAAACCACAGGGAGGAATAGGTGCCAAAATATGTTATAATCAATTATCACAAGATCTATCTCCATTACGAACTCACAATGTTAGAATTCAAAATAAACCCTTAAAACATGAGTGAGTCATAACAGGGATCTTCTGCAGTGTCACTGAAATTGGGATGAAATTTGAGCTGTGTGTGGCATTCCCAGATTGCATGGTTTTTATTAATTGCAGTTTTGTTACTAACACCATGCAATCAGCTCCAGATATTCAGCTGTTCCCCATGAATGAGAACAGGTGCAGATAGACACTACTGCTTCCTCTCTCCTGCTAAATATAAACACTGGAGGCCAGAAATCTCATGCCAAGCAGCTTATCTCTTTACAATGTTTGACTGGGAACAGAGCTAGATATGTTGGCAAATTCTGCAACAATTTATTGCACTAACCCCTCTCTGTTTTTTTATTTAAGTGAATATTAACCCATTGATTGCTGACAGGGTGACCCCTATTTGGCTCACACACCATCACTGAAAAATACATTAATGAAGCCAGTCCAAAGTAAGGATACCATTATTATTATTAATAAACATGACTGGACTACAATATACTCTGAAGTCACAACTTCATCTTAAAAAGAAATTTTAATCTCACTCTTTTTGCTTCTTACTTTGAACTAACTTTTGCCCATATTGCGCATTAAACAATTGGTGAAGTACATTCTATCTCTCACAAGCATGTAGTAGTATATTAAAACAAAGATATTCTTTTTTTTCTGGTTCACTGTGGATTGCCACACGCTGTTGCCTGGGATAGAAACAAAGCCAATCTGGTCAAATGGACAACGTTACCCCTGATGATGGCATACTTCATTCCAAAAGCTGCAAGAAATTAACTAGGTTAGTCAGAGAATGCTCTACTTCTTCTTCTCCCTCCAGCCGTTAGAATCCAATTACTTGACCAATCTTATGGCCACCCTCTCCTCCTTTTACCTCCACCTAATGCTCGGTGTCCAAATATAGGTTTTGGTTGCATTCTGAAGTGCTCTGGCATATTATTCCACAATAAATACACTGTATGAACACAACTGAGTTTAGTTATTGTAAAGCAATACTAAACTGCCAATGCAAATCAGGAAGGATGCAAGGATGGTTGGTGTGGAGCATGCAGAGAGATTACATCAGCACAGCACGAGGCATTCTTTTGAAGTTGGGATTAGACAATGCTAAAAGGGCAGAACAAAGGAGGTTTGACACCACATCCGACCATATTGTTTCTTACTTGCCGTTGCTTGATGCTGGCACAGGGTAACAATGTAGTAAATGTTCCAGTGTTGAAATCCCCCACCTTCAGCACAAAAGAAAAATTGTATGCCAAGTTTAATCAGCAGTAGCAAGTGGCTGAAAGAAAATAAATAATAATAGACAGGCATTTTGGCCATTTGTTATTTTTGTTTTACTCCAGAATGGGGCATGAATTGAAGTTATTTCCCTTTACTCCAGAATGGGGCATGAATTGAAGTCATTTCCCTATATCATGTGCTGATCACCAATGATGAAAATAAAAATAACCAATAGAAAAGGGCATGTATGAGATATCACGTTATCCTTGTGTATTTGTGCATACATTATTTAGCTTCAGCTTGCTCTTGTCTTGTTTCTGCAAGTGTCCTGACAGATGGTACAACACAGCTCGGCTCCTTCTTCTGTTAGCGTTGAACCCTGGTGGCCTTGTGTTTTTGGAGATTTCCAAGTCATCTGCAGGTAACAAGAAATTGAGATTAGTGGAAAATTATAGTAATATGGTGATATACAGAAATGCCATTCTGCAGCACCAATTAATTTGTATCAGAGTGTTAGCATTCACCTAGGGGCTCAGGGTTCTGAGTTGAATCTACATACAATTCTACTTTGCTGAGAGCTGTTACTCAGTTGAGTTTTGAGTAAACGAGGAAGTAAAACCCACAACTTTCAGCCAATATTTTAAATATTTTATGGAGTACAAAATAAAGTCTGGAAACATAAATTCAAAATAAAAGCTGAAATATTAAATGAATGCTTAGAAACAATATTTTAAAGTTTCTTGTTCCATGTTTTCCTGAGGAATGTCAATAGTCACCCAAGGAAGACCCAAGCTTCCTGAAAGCTGTCATTCCAGCTAATGCACTGACGCTGAACTCTTTGTGGAGGCCACTGCCAGAAAAAACAATTTCCTGCAGTTTCCCAGTAGTTAACACTGAGAGATCCACATGATTAAGTTGTATGATGTTAGACCTGGTGCAAGTTCAGTGATACCAGCTATTTCAATGAAATGGAATAGCTCGAAGGGAAAGAGGTGTATTAAGGATAATGTTAGAAATAATTGTCAACTTAAACATATTTAATTGTTTTTCAGTATTTTGTACCATCTTGGAGTTTTAATTTGTTTAAATGCCTTTAAAATTAATAATAATTAATTTTCAATTTTTTTTTATATTTGTGAATGGCAAAGACTTTCACACTGTCATTTTGACATTTTTGATAGCTTGTTTAGCTTGGAGGAGTAATGTCAAGATACTTCTGTGGGTAGAACTTGCTATATATGATTAGATCTTCCTGTGCTGTGTAGGTCACACCCTTGAGGTTGGAGATGGTTTTGCCAGGCATCCATCTGACATACAGGCAGGTCTGGATCTAGCAGGAAGGGCAGTGGTGAGTGCAGATGGTTCGCCATTCCCAGGAGGAGTATTAAGGTAATTATGGCTAAGTGTACCACCAAACAAAAAAATCACTTGGAGCTCTTGCAACTTCATTGTATGTTACAGCAAGAATAGTTTGTAAACATTATAAGTTCTCAACAGATCATTGATTCTGGAAATGCTGGAGATGGCTGCAAATTCACATGGTTGTGGAGGAACAGGGAATCACTGAGAACCGAATTTCAGAATTTCTATGTTCTGTGCACACTCTAGACGATGCTGTGAGTTGTGATGCAAACAGCATGACTGCTGACACTTTCATTGTTGTTACAACCGCAAAATGCGGGCCAAATTACCTTTGATTACTTTCACAACTTCTGTACTAGTCCTATCTCACTGGCATACGGCAAGTATTCAGAACTATCTGTATTACACATTATTTGGGAGAATATATATCCAGCCACAAGCAGTGAGAAATTCCTTCAGTTCTTATTTACTACGAGATTACATTCAGCTCAAACTGATCTGACTTAAACCCAATGTGACCACTTTCTTGAGAATTTCCAATCATCTCATGGTCAAACTTCAGAGATTTCCGTAAGTACAAAAAACTGATGAGTATTTAAGCCACCTCTTTCTGAAATAACTTTGTCCCATGTTAACTTCTGAATTGGGACCATGTCCCTCAGGACTATAAAATCTTACTAACATCTTTTAGTTTATTTCCCCAACTAAACCATGCTTAGTTTGTTGAAGTTGAACCAATTTTTGTTAAAAAAATGAATTTAAATAACATTCAAAGGATACAGTTTATTTTATTTGTTTGCATGTGTTTTTAAGAAATTGATGTCTGGATGAATAATTAGTATCATCTATTACCTGACTGTATTTAGCAGAATTTCATTGTTAATGGATAATACAGAAATAGCGTAGGATACCCCAAGATGTTTAGTAGAACAACAATTGCATAAAACAAAGAAACTTCAGTAGAACTTAGGAAGAAAGAACCAAACTGCTGGAGGAACTCAGCGGGTCAGGCAGCATCTGTGGAGGCATCGTTTCGGGTTGAGACCCTTCACTTGGAGTAGGTCTGACCCACTGAGTTCCTCTAACAGTTTGCTTTTTGCTCTAGATTCCAGCATCTGCAGTCCCCTGTGTCTCTAAAGTTAGGAAGAGCCAATGACAGTATAAAGGGAACATTCACAAGACAGTAACTAATTACATTTGCCCTAAAAATGAAATCAAAGCGCCTCAAAAGAAGCAGCATGTTACAAGATAGGTTTTGTGCCTTACGTTGGGATTGGCAAAGAAACAGCCCTAAAACTGGAAACAGAACAGATATAGAATGAATACAAACTATGATCTCAACTTTTTGATCCATTTTGTGAGCCTCAAAATGAAAATTTTGCAATTATATTATTAAACAAAGCGCAGCTATGGTCTAGATAGTGTGATGTTTTTAAATTTTAAATTACAGCGATATATGATATAATCTATTATTTAATATTATTTATTTACCTTTGCTGTAATAATTTATACTTAAACTTTAGTTATTTTAATAATGATAGATGCCAATTGAATAATACAATAAATACATTCTTGAGTTCAATTTCATCTTTGGTCCCTCTGAATAACAGTTATTTGTCACGTAGTGTTGAACAATCTGTCTCAATTAACTATGAACACCTTTTGGTCTGGTGTTTGTTGGGTGGTCCAGGTAAATATTAACATGGCACCTTAGTAATCACATTTTCAATACATATCAAAACACCTTTAAGTGCACTTACAGTTGATATGGACATAATCAGCCAATTGGCAGAAAGCAAAGTCCCACAAACAAATGCAATGAATGCTCAGTTGATATTGCAGGTAACTGTCATTATCCCACTGCCAAATTAACATAATCTTAGTTCATAATTAATTTCAATACTGAGAGAGTGCAAAGTTATTTGACATATTGTCTGCCAGCTCAGGTAGATATAAAAAAACCTCATGATATGGCACTAGTTTAACTGAGCAACATTCCTTCTACAATCAACACCTGCTAAATCACATTAACAGATCTCACCACGATATTGTAAGGCATAATCTTCAGCCACAGAGTTTCTTACATCTCATTAGTTGGGCATATTGTAAGGTATAATCTTCAGACACAGAGTTTCTTACATCTCATTAGCTGGACCCGATACGTTTTGCATCATATATATACAGAATGTTACAACAAAATACCCCCACAGATGACCAAGGCCTATGTCTACAAGAAGCCACAGAAGTCTGAATATACTGCTGTCATTTAAGGTTTGATCAATAATAGTCATCCATGAAGAAAGCATGATTACTTTGACTGAGATTAAAATATTTGCTGAGTAGGCCTGAAAAGCCAAAACAAAAACCAGAAAATACTGGAAACACTCAGCAGATCAGGCAGCATCTGTGTAAATAGGAATGGAGTTAATGTTTCATGCTCGTCAGTCTGAAAGTTAATTTTCTTTCTCTTTCCACAGATGCTCTCTGGCCTGATAAGTGTTTCTAGCATTCTCAGTTTGTGTTTCAGATTTCCAGCATCTGCAGTCTTTGTTTTTGTTTCTTAGATCTGAAAAGCCCCTCTTTTCAAACTACCAGTCACAATGCAGCAGAGCTCTGGATGGAACCCACTAAGAATTGTGTTACTCTGGATTGGAGCTAACTCAGACATTTCCACTATATGATTCATCAAAATGTTGCAATTAATCTGGAATACAATGGTTTGATCATTAGTAATCCTTTCATGTACTTTTGCATCTAAAAAATTAGTACATTTTCCTTCACAGCAGATGAGTGAATAAATATTAAAATTCCAATTATCACATCTGAACATTTTAAATAATTGAATAGTTTAAGCAAATATCAGCTGCTCCTTCTTCAAATGGGTCTCATCTATTACTGTGGTTGTTTACTGAATTAACTCATAATAATGAATTAGGAAACCAATTGGGAGAGCAGCAACTTTCACATGAGTTCAGTAATTGGTAACTTGCAGAGAGATATTGAATCCCAGTTTAATCTAATGCAACCTCTACTGGACCCAATGGAGGAGAAATATTGTGACCATTGTGACTAGTGGGTGGAAAAATGGAATTGAAATATACCCTATTCTGAAAAACAGAATTGAAATCCTCTATGCACCTTCGCAGCTATTAACGTTGGCACCTCTGGCAGAATGAGAGTGATTAAAACATGAAATGGACATTTATTCTGAGAGAATGTACAAGATGCTGGAAGTACACAGCAGGTCTGGTAGTATCAGAAGAGACAATATATAGATTACTCTTTTAGGTTAAGACCCAGTTCTGTTGGGGGACTTCTCCCTGAAACACTGCTATATATTGCTTTAGTTAGGTTAAATTGGTTTCTTAAATTATGCTTTCCCAAGCATGCTATCCCAGCTCTGAATTACTGATGCCAAAAGAAATATCTATTGAACACATTATTAAAAGGATACACTAATTAAATAAAATGGATTACACATGGAGAAGTGTTTATTAAATTCATTTTCAGGACTTGGGTGATACCAGCAAGGCCAGCATTTATTGCTCACCCTAATGCCCTCAGTTTTTATGAACAAGGGACCATGCTCTCTGTTCCCCACTACCCCATTAACCTATATTCCAGATGACCTCACTTACAGCTTATCCCCAGAGCAACCCTGGCCTCACCTTATTAGAGATATTCCCCTTTGTCCTACCCATCTCTGCCCCATCTTCCCTGCAACTTAATACTAACTTATTTTCTCTCCTTCCCAGTTTTAACAAAACATCTTCAGCCCGAAACAATAACTCTGTTTCTCTTTCAACAGAAGCTGCCTGACTTGCTGAGTGTTTCCAGCACTTTCTGTTCGTATTCCTTCCTTTCTGAAGTCTTTTTCCCTTGATGCCCATTAACATCATTTTTATCAAATTCTACTTTTGGTCAAATGCTGCCTTGGTTTCAAGGACAGTCACTCTTACCTCACCCCTGCAATTCAGCTCTTTGGTCCATGTTTGTCTGGAGCTGATTGATCTCAACTCGGCATCAGCGATTAGGTTATTGGTGAGTACGTGCCGAATGATCACACTATTAGCGATAGCATCCATCACTTTGCTTATGATTGAGAACAGACTGATTAGGTGGTAATTAGCAAGATTGGTTTAAGAATAACCCTCCTGAGGGAATTTTAAATGGGAGCATAGAAGTAATCCTATAATATTAAATACGGGTAATGGATTCACACTGAAAGAATTGTATTATAACTTAGTTACTTTTCTCCAGAGAAAAAGTGCTATTGCATTTGAAAGTAATTTGAGTGCATGATATTTAAAGTATAATGTTAATATAAATAAAAATATAAATGATATTTAAAATACAAAATAAATATAAATAAAATATAAAATTAAGTAACAAATGGGATGTAAGATGGCTACAAATGGATATCTATAAGTCAGAGAGCAAAGCTTTAGAAAATGGAGTATAATGTGAGAAAATGTAAAATTGTCTATTTTGGCAGAAAATGTAAATAAGACAAACATTATTTAAATGGTGAAAGACTACAGAAGGATCTGGATGTCCTAGTGCATGATTTACAAAAGCAAAAATGCAGATACAGGAAGGCATTAGGAAAGTCCATTAAACATTATTACTTACTACTAGGCAAACTGAAAACAAACATGTCAAGGTTATGCTTGAGTTATTGGTGGGATCTCAACTGACATACTGTATACAATAATAGTCTCCCCATTTAAGGAAGGATGTTAATGCATTGGAAACATTTCAGAGAAGGTTTACGAGACAAATATCTGGAATAGGCAAGCTTGCCTTTCAGAAAACTTTGGAAAGACTAGACTTGTATCCACTGGAATTCAGGAGAGCGAGAGGTGACTTGATTGATACATACAAGATCCTGAAGGGTCTTGACAGGGTGAATGCAGAGAGGATGCTTCCTCTTGTGTGAGAATTCAGAACTAGGGATTGCTGTTTAACAATATCACTGGAGCAAACTTCTTTCTCTCAGAGAACTGTGACATTTTATAACTCTTCCTGAAAGCCAGTGGAGCAAAGTCTTTGAATATTTTTAAAGCAGAGGCAGACAGATATTTAATATGTAAGGAGGCAAAACGTTACCATGAGTAGATGGAAATGAGGTTACAACCAGATCAGCAATGATATTAAATGGCGGATCACGTTTGAGGGGTCACGTGGCCCATTCCTGCTCCTATTTCATAAGTGTATGTCTTTTTTGTTGTCTTAATACTGGAATAAATTAATGTAGCCTGAGATATACTCTTCCTGAGTGTTAATGTTCTGTTTTAAATTTCATGAAATGTTGATCTTCACAGACACATCTTAAAATTATCCTCGGGCAATTAACCTTTTAACGATACGTCTTCTCAGGTTTTTTTTCTATTTTGCCAAGTATTGTGAATATGCCTGTTGATATCACAGGTAAGTTGTTAATTTGAAGCCACTGTAGAAATAGTTAATCATATTACTACAGTAACTGTCATTGGTACTGTTCTCATCTCTGTTTTATCATATTACACAGGTCTGTCAACTTGTGAGCTTCAGATATAACTAAGTAAAATAGAGCCATAGAATTATACAGCATGGAAACAGGTTCTTCAGCCCAACTCACCGTGCTGACCAAGTTGTCTTCCTGAGCTCGTTCCATTTGCCTGCATTTGACCTAAACCTTTCCTGTCCATGTACCCTGTCGAAATGTAGTTGTAATTATACCCACCCCTACCACTTCCTCTGGCAGCTTGTTCCATGTATCCACCACCCTCTACGTGGAAAAACCTGCCTCCTAGGTCCCCTTTCAAACTTTCCCCTTTCACCTTAAACCTCTGCCCTCTAGTTTTAGATTCTCCTACCCTGGGAAAAAGACTGTGACACTTATCAATGCCCCCCATGATTTTAAATACCTCTATAAGGTAATTTCTTGTGAATCTTTCCTGTACCCTCTGTAGCTTAATCACATCCTTCCCAGAGTGTAGCAATCAGAACTGCATACAATATTCCAGGTATGGTCTCACCAACATCTTGTACAGCTGTAAGATGACATCCCAACTCTTGTACTCAATTCTTCAGTCTTCAACACCTTCTTCACCACCTTGTCTACCTGTATTTCCACTTTCAGGGAAATATGTATTTGTACCCCTGGATCTCCCTGTTTTACATCACTCCCCTGGGCCCTGCCATTCACCCTGTATGTCCTGCCCTAGTTTAACTTCCCAAAATGCATCACTTTGCCTGACTCAAATTCTATCTGCCATTCCTTGGCCCACTTTCCCAGTTGATCTAGATCCTGTTATAGCCTTAGAAAACGTTCTTCACTTACTTAGCATCCTTCCTTTTTCATGTCCCATGAAGCTATGTTATAGTTAATGAAGTCATTGTTGAAGTACTATTATGATGCTGGCAATATCCCATGAAGATGAACACAGCAAGCTCCCACCATCAGTAATGTTTTAAGCTTGAGATGATTTGTTTGTAGTGATGTTGATTGCACGATTACTTTTGGCTAGGACTCCCCTACTCTTCTTTGAAAAAACATCCAAGAGAGCAGATGGGGCATGGGTTTGAAGTCTGTTCTGAATGACAGCAGCTCTGCCAGTGTAGCATTCATTTAATCCTATACTGGAGAGTCAGCCAAGAGTTTTCTGCTCAGGTCTCCTTCCAGAGTGGGACCCAAGCCTGCAGCCTTCTGACTCAGTTAGGATCGCTATCAACTGAGCCACAACGAAGGGAAACAATTGGTGATTCTGAACCTTGGACATTATCTCGTGAAAATTGCAACAGGGACAGAAATCTTATCTATAATGGAGCCTGAAGCATCGAACCCAAGAAATATATTCAGAGTAAAACATCAAAAAATGTTACGAGAATTCAAAATTCCTGTTGCAACTGAGTTGAACAAGTACAATACTGACAGTAACAAGAAGTTAACATTCAGCAAATGGCATTTCTTTTATCCAATTTATATCTCAGCATTTTCTATGGGAGACTTAACAAAATTTGTGCAGCTAAGGCATATTTCACCTTCTTGAAAAATATATTTCTTCACCAGAAAAAGATACTAAGCACCAAACAGTCTGGAACCCCACAGCAACAATATTTTGATCATTAAAATGCCTGTAAATTATTCTTTTTTATTTCCCACAACTGCACTAATTTTGAGTCCAACCAGCCACCTTTCCTTGGCTTTTACTTTTCTGATCAGTATATCCTGTATAAGCTTGTTTAGTGTGTTGCTAAATCCATGCTGACTACATCAAAAGCTATCTTCATCAATCCTCTTTATTGCTTTCTCAAAATTTCAATTGTTAGTAAAATTTGACCTTCCCTTTACAGATCCATGCTGACAATTCTTGATTAACTTGTGTTTTTCTGAATGCTGAGTTACAGTATCCCTCAGAGTTACTTTAACTAATTTGCCACCACTGAGGTTACACTGACTGGCTTGCAACTACTTGATCAATCTTTTTCTCCCTTTACAAACAACCATGTACGTTATTAATCTTCCAATCCTTTGGCCCTATATCATCAGCCGAAGAGGATGAGAAAATGATAGTTTAAGGCCACACCACTTCCTCATTTGCTTCCATTCACAGCCTGGGTAACAATTAATTTGAAATTGGTAATTTTTCTATTTTGAAAAACACCGAACCACTTCATATTTCCCCTCTCTCTATTTTTATTATTTATAATCTTTACTATCTTCCTTCCCAACTACAATGTCTGTGTTTTCTTCCTCTTTAGTGAAGAGGGATACAAAGCATTAGTTTAGAACCTTACTCATTTCTTCCAGCTTCATGGACAGGTTCACTTTTGATTTTACTTGCTCATTTTTTCATGTTTTGTCTTGCCTTTGCAATCTATTTTTTAATGTCACATCTGTACTTTTCAAATTCCTCCAAGCTTTCTGAATATTGAGCTCTTCGAATCTGACATAATCTTAATTGGATTATTCTATCCTCATTGTTCCTTGACAAGGGGTCTTGATTTTGGAACCTTTCCCATTTCCTTGGAAGAAACAAAGCTATAGCTGAGTTCACTGGAAGATTTGGCATCATGGAAACTGCAAATTCCACAGCACTTTCTGACGTAAGAGTTGAAGTGGAATTAAGAATAAAAGCAGGTAATGTTGGAAATAATCAATAGGTCAGGTAGCATCCGTGGAAATGGAAACAGAATAAACCTTTCGTGTCAAAGACCCTCTATCACAACTGAAATCAGGGGTGGAAGTTGAACCTTCCCTCACTATGACCATACATGCTTACTAGACTTTGCACAGATCATGTTCCAGATCTAGAAAATACCCTGTTAAACCAGACCTCCAAAGTAATTTTCACTGCTTATTTTTCCACAGTTATCATTGCTCATTGTGTAAAATCTATTACATTTGCTCAGAGAACTAACCAAGGAATATGGAGAAATTCTTCAAACTCTAATCATTGCACTGAGTGAACATCATGCTCAAAAACTTTTGATCCATATTGACACTCAAAACCCAGTGCTATCAACTATGCCTATAAATATGATTACAAATAAAGAGTCACGTTTTGAACCTGATAGAACAACAACACTTGATGCAAGAGCATATCTGAAAGCACATTTAAGGCTGGTTTCTTAGGAGACCCATTTTATGTAATTGTGAATATTAATTAATGGGTTGCAGAGTCACAACCACCATTTATATTTTATAGTGAAAGCTTGGCTATCCTCTTGCCTATCTGATGCATCCATCACTGGGACCCAAATACATTAGAATAATGTTAATTTTGCAGCTTTTATATTTGCTGTTAAATGGCATGCAGCCCAGAGATGATGTGCACAAACTAAAGCTTGAGTATTGGCAAGGTCCAGAACTGAGTTGAAAAAGGGCTGTGGTATTAAAGTCTCTTGTCAGAAAGAATTGAACCACATGGATTAACATGCTGTCTAACAATCCCTAGTTTGGTCAACATTCATGTAGTCAACAAACCTTGAACACGATCAGCACATTGTGGCATTCCAAGCTTGTGCTGCTACTTGGAGTAAGAAGACATACAGATGTAAATATAGCCTGAACATCCCAGGGGCTGAACAATAACAGTTCTATTCCCTTTTTAATCAATTAATGTATTAATTTGCAGATAAATGCATGGTGCCCAAGGCACCATGCTAAAAAATAGTCAGCATCTTTTTCAGGAGATGCAATTGGTTTCTCAGAAACTTAAACATTGGTTTGCATAAAATGTACCATTTTGATTTCCAGTGATTGTTGTGTTAGGTAGAAATTCAAGATACACCACTTCTGAAAGTCTTTTCTGCTAATCATGCTCTGAATGTTGCAGGTAAACTGAGGAAGAGGTGAGTAAACTAATGGAGAGGAACTAGGTCATGTTAGTAATAGAATGGGTGTAGTGTTAAAGGATGATAGAATTAGAAGCTGACAGGAAATCTGGGTCAATCTGAAACAACAGATGGGTTGGAGGAGTGGGCTTCATATCAGTGGTGAGATTTCAGAGTTTGGAGGAAGCCCATGTTTTTGCACCCAGAGGCTTAATTACTTTAATACTCACAGGCTCCTTTTTCATTTGCTGTTCCTGTTCATCTGGTTGCATTGTATTATCCACCTCCCCTCTTTTTGCTGACCTACATTGGTTCTAGGATCTACTATGCTTCAGGTTTTAAACTCATATCCTCATGCTTGACTTTATTGCTGTTACAACTGTACCTGGATCACCTACAAATCCCTTCAATCTTCTCCCCCTCCACCAATAATTCTATGTCTGCAAGATGTCAGGACACTGCGAGAATAAAATATAAAACTTGATATTGGAAAATAGAACTAAACTCGTTTGGGTTAACATTTTATTAATTTCTCTCAGTTCTATATCATCACTATCAGCAGTCATTTATCTCCAGTTTCAAACAATAACTATAAAGAATTTTAATTTTCCTCATAGCATGAAATAAATCATAAGTGTGCTTCAAACATCATTACTGACTAGTTACTTAACCCACATTTAGGGCAAAGTAGTCTGATGTAACTTTAATTACACAAGACGCATTAGTGACAACAACACAGACATTTTGTCTTGCACTCAACTTACTGCTGTGATGTAAATTATGCCGTTAAGAGCACACTCATGCATGCTGTGAGTACCATTAAAATTACTGATAGTTACTGGTTGAAACTGGGAAGAGCGAATAGTTCTTGCAAACTAATTATATTTTTCCTTTCAGAAATAACAGACTACATGTTCACATTCAACATCATCTAGGGACAATTATAATTCTGGGAGATGGTAGACAGGGTGGAAAGTGTGGATTGTGATGGGAAAGGGAGAGCAGGCTTGGTTTGACAGACTTTCAGAGAAACTGAATTTATCTGCAAACTCTCCAGTCATGAAGATACTACTTCAGGTGCCAAATGTTCACTAGATCAAATGAGATATAGCTGAAGTTATCACAGAGGTGTCTTCCATTGGGGCCAGTATGTTATTGGCCCAACTAGGAAGAAGGCATTGTTGGATCTGATGTTCAAGAGAGAAGTGAGCCTTTTAGGTAAAGTATCAGTGGGAGTCCATTTTGGTAAAAGTAATTGTTATATTGTAGGTTTTAGATTAGTAATGGAGAAGAATATAAAACAAATCTGAAACAAACCCTATCTATCGGAAGAAAGCAAACATCAATGGAATGACCTAGGGTCTAACCAAGATAAAATGGAACAGATTGACAGGAATCACTGCGACCTTTGACATGTGTCAGGAACAGGCTTAGTACATTCCCAAAAGAATGAAGGGCAAAGACACTAAACGCAGGGCTCCTTGGATAATAAGGAGATTGAGAATATGACAAAACAAAGAAAAAGGATGTGTTTTGCATATCAGGTAAATTTTCAATTGAGAACCAGGCGAAATACAAAAAGTTGAGAGAGGAAGTGAAGAAAATAAAACTGGCTGAGAGGGATAGAATGGTAATTAACATCAAAAAAAATTTTCAACTGCCATGTACAAGGTGAGTTGTAAGAGGCAGGGTGGGATCTACCAAGAACAAAATTGGTACATGTTTAGAAGTGAGGGTAAAGGTAGAATTGTGAATGAGTACTTTGTATTGGTGTTTGTCAATGAACAAGATGATGTCAAAATATCATTCGAACTGGAGATGGACAAGGCAAAGAGTAGGGAAGGAATTGATAAGCAGAAAGTGCTGGTTATGCTTGGAGCAAAAAAGAACAGACTGCTGGAGAAGCTCAGGAGGCCCAGCTGCTTGACCCACTGAGCTCCTCCAGCAGGTTTTTTGCACCAGATTCCAGCAACTGGTGCAGTCTTTTGTGTCTTCTGGTTATGCTTGGGATGGACCATGATCACCACTTCTGTCATTCAATTTCTCCTGGTCTCCATCCCATCAGACCTTCTCTTTTTGTTTGCCTTCGTACTGCTGCCATTTTTTAACTCCTCCCAGTTCTGCTGAAAGGCCATTGACCTGAAATGTAAACTCTGTTGCTAAGGGAAATGGGGGTTAAGATAGTGGAAGGGCTTGTTATAATGTTCCTATATGGCCTAGATATGGGGCAGGTGACAGAGGATTTGAAAATGTTCAAACATGGATATGATGGACCTAATGTAGGCAAATGGGATTGGTGTAGATGAGCAAAGAGGTAGGCATGGATATGATGGGACAATGGGCTCACTTCTGCACTGTACTATTCAATGATTCTACGACTACTCGTAACTAACGGCCAATAATTTTAGCATCTATGGTGGGTAAAGATTTGAAACAAGTTAATAAAGGAGAACATAATTTATTTTTAAAATAGATTATATTTGATCAAACTAACTGAACTTTTTGATGAAGTAACAGAGATGATTGATGAAGGAATGCAGTGGATGTTATCAATGTGGATTTCAAGGAAGCATTTGACAAAGGACTTAATGCTGTGGCAGCAGTAAGAATCACATCAGTTAAGTACAAAAGGGCATAGATGGGCTAGCTGACTGGGCAGCCAAATGGCATATGGAACTTAAAACAGAAAGTGTGAGGTGATGCATTTTGGCAGAAATAGACAAACTGGCAGATCTTCAATAAGTGTTTAGGAACAGAGGAACCTGCCAGTTCATTTGCATAGACATCTGAAGTTTGAGGAAATAAAGTGAGAGTAGACAGCAAAGCATACAGGGTCTTGATTTTCATTAAAAAAACGTATTGACTTCAAAAGCAGAATTTATGCTGAATCTTTTTGAAGCTCTGGTTAAGTGACATCAAGACCACTGCATCCAGTTCTGGTCACCACACTTCAGAAAGATGTGAAGGTCCTCGAGAGGATGCAAAGGACAAAGGATATTAGGTGCAAGGTTAGGTCAGAAAAGCTGGGACTATACTTTTCAGTGAAAAGGAAGCTGAGGGTTGATTTGATATAAATGTACGGGATCATGACAGATTAGTAAAGCTGGGCAAAAAAAGGTGTTCTCATTAGCTCTTCATGCAAGGATTAGAGAACACAGATTTTGGGTTTGGGGCATAAGAGAAAGGGAGAATGTGAGAAAGAGCCTTCTTATGCAATGAGAGGTCAAGGCATGGAGTTCATTGCTTACATTGGTGGTGGACAAGGATTAAAGGAATTTAAGTTCCTTAACTGTGCAGTTGTAAAATTTCAGACTGGTATGATTGTATATCTTTGGCCATTTTCTTACTGGTCCACCGTACCGACCCATTTTCACCTCTAATGGTGGATGCAAAGGAAATTGGATGGACACTTGAGGGAAGTAAATTTGCAAGCTTAGAGGAATAGAGCAGGGGAATGAGCCTAACTGGATTGTCCTACAGAGAGCCAGCATGAACTTCATAGGCTAAATGGGTTGCATCTCTGCCATTATGACTCTTTGGGGTTGTACATCTGTGGCTCTCTTAATGATAACTTCCTAATGAACTCATTTTACAGACATTACTCAACTAATTATTGTCCTCTGGGTTGGATATTGGCCACTTCCCTTGTGCACAAATCTAAATTTTAATGTAAAGCTTGGATAGTAGCAGTTATCACTTGGATATCCTTGCATGTCCCTTTGGACTGCACTTTACAAATCAGCAACTTTCCATCTTGAGTTTATATATTCATATTTTTCTAGATCATATTTTACTTGTGCCAATGTTTGTTAACCCAAATAAAAAAGTGAGCCAGCAACGTTTTACTTTGCAATTACAAGGATGTTGTAAAATATACTGCTTAGCTAAGCAAGAAAAAAAGATAATCGTGGGCATTACAATGCTATCAGGAGTTTTCTTTTAAACTATTTCTCCTGGCATTGAGCTCTATGTGATGGGAACATATAATGGGAATTGGGTATAAAGGTCTGTGCTTTCCATGCAATTTTCTGGCCTTTTGTCGATTTTCTTTACCCACAAATAGGCTTTATACATACAGAAATTGTTGGAAACTTGCAAGAGGTCAGGCAGCATTTGTAGAGGGATAAAACAGAGTTTACATTTCAGGTCAATGTCTTTCAGCAGAACTGGGAAAGTTCTGCTCAACTTTCGATGCACATGACTGTCTTGCTAAGCACAGCTCCAATGCCATATACAAATTTGCCGACAACATTACCATTGTTGGAGGATTCACAGGTGGTGATGAATCAGCGTACAGGAGCGAAATAGGAGACCTAGTTGAGTGGTGCCGCAACAACAACCTCTTGCTCAATGTCAGTAAAACTAAAGAGTTGATTGTTGACTTCAGGAAGGGGAAGGAGGGCGAACATGTGCCAGTCTACATTGGAGGATTGGTGGTAGAGAGAGTCAGCAGCTTTAAATTCCTGTATGTTAACATATCAGATGACCTGTTCTGGGCCCAGCACTTAGATGCAATCATAAGGAAGGCGTGCCAGCGTCTTTACTTTCTTTGGAGGTTCAGTTTATCACCGAACACTCTAACAAACTTCTACTGTTATACTGTTGAAAGTATCCTGACTGACTGCATCATGGTTTGATACAACAATTCGAATGTGCAGGAATATAAGAAGCTGCAGTGAGTAGCGGACTCAGCCCAATACATTCAGGGCACATCCCTCCCCACCACTGGTAGTATCTCCAGGAGGTGCTGCCTCAAGAAGGCACCATCCATCGTCAAAGATCCCCACTATCCAGGCCATGCCATCTTCTCGCAGCTACCATCAGGCAGGAGGTACAGAAGCCTGAAGTCCCACATGACCAGGTTCAAGAACAGCTACATCCCTTCAACCATTCGGTTCTTGAACCAACCTGAACAACTCTAATCACTACAGTTTAGTGACACTATGACCACTCTGATCACTTTGCACTAAAATGGACTTTGTTTTTACTTGTTCTAATTGTGTTCTTTCTTGTAAAAATTGTATATAATTTATGTTTATCTTGTGAATGCTGCTCATATCACGCCATGTGCCTATGATGCTGCTGCAAGTAAGTTTTTCCATTGTATCTGTGCCTACATGTACTTATGTATATGACAATGAACTCAACTTTGACTTTGAGTTAGAAAATGGGAGCAGGACAAAGACAAACAAGAAAAGGTCTGAGAGGTTGGAGACCAGGAGAGATTGAATGTCAGAAGTGATGATCATGCTGGTTGAAAGAGGGTGGTAAAGATTAGTGAGAAATGAAATGTGTATCTGGAGGTGTTGCATACGGGTGTCAAGTGAGAACTCTCCCCACAGATACTGCCTGACCTGCACAATATTTCCTGCACTTTGTTTTTATTTCACATTTCCAGCATCTGCTGCTTTTTTTGTATTTTTATTGTTGAATTCAGTCCCAAATTGTACTGTTTGAAACACACTTGTGTAATACTTCATGCTGAGAATCCTGAAGGCTTTGAGGTTTTGTTCCTTGAACATACATTGAGCTTCAATGAAACAGCGTAGGAGAACAAAGACAGAGACCAGGGTGGGAATGAGGTGGAGAAACATATCCACACATATAGCAGACTTGACTCCTTCTCTTAACCTACTGGCTAGCATGATTGTACGAAAATACTTAAGTTGATACTCTAATAATTATTAAGGTTTAGGGGAATATGGACGAGCTCAAGTAGCCAGCTTGGTCAGCACAGATGATTTGGGCCAAAGGACCTGTTTCCGTGCTGTATAACTCCATGACTCTATTAATTTGATTTTTCAAACCATATACTGACAAGTGTTAATGCAGTACAGAAGGGAAATTTATGCATTTATGCATTCACCAATGTCTTGCCATATATATCAAACCCTAAAAAGCAATAAAATGGATGCTGACAGCAGTATAGCAATTAATTATTCTTTGATAAACATGGTAATGTTACTTCTGCTGCTTGTTCTGTTGTCAGGGTCTGTCATGGCAGCAAGAAAAGAAACAGAAATATGTTTCACATTAAGATCACATACATTTAATGAGAAGTTCAATGTTGTTTTTAGGGATATGATTAAGTGTTCAAACTAATTGAGCTTCAATGTTGTAGTTTTGCTACCATCTGAAATCACTGGCTTTTTACCTTATATTGTATCTTTCTGCTTAATTAACCATCAAGAAAGGCCATTTAGTTTATAATGATGAGTTAATATACATGGCTTGCTAAGCACAGAATCAGTGTGAAACTGATTACTTAAGAATAACTAGAACATGCAAGAGAATTCAAAACTAGAAACCATAAATATGTATATAGGATAGTCACTTATAAAATCAGAAATGAATTCAAGAGATTTGGCTTTACTCGAAGCAGTGATAATCCTATTACGTTGAGACAAGGGGCATAGATCTTTCAGGGAAGGTGGCTAAATGCGTGCATATGAGATACAATGGGAGAAGGCTCACAAAGAACAGAGCCACTTGCACAAACACCTGCTGGAACAATGGCTGGCTCAGGTTTTGAAGGAAGTTACATAACTATAGTCAACTTTCTCTTGCTTCTTAATTGTGAGTTAAGGCTGACAGTGCATATTTGTTTACTTCTTTCCTGCAGTATTCTGACTGCAGCTGCGCTAGATGGGAAAGTATTACTTGGAGGCCAATTATTTGCCTGCAATAGACTCTTGACTTGCAGCTTACAGAGTGGGATCTTTCATTACTTGCCATCTCTGCATTTCTGTAACTTTCTGCCGAGTGCCACATGCACAAGCTTGAAACTGTAGATGAGCTTTTCTGCAAAATTCACCCTTCCAAGTTTTCTGAGAAATGATAGTGTCATTATGTTATAAATTCCCTGACGTGATTGTCAGCAGAAGTGCCAGTGGATATTGACTATGCACAACAATATTTGGGCAGGTGCATACTAATTTCATGGTAATGCTGAGAATATATCATCTGCAGTGTTATCTCATAAATGCCTTAACCTTCCTCCACGTAACAAATGCTACTATTACATTCCTAGTGACCAATAGGGATTCAAAATTTCAAAGACCAGAAAATGTTTACACCAAGAAACATGGAATTAAATCGATATAAAACAACAGTTTATAATCAGTCAGGTCAAAGGAAATATCACAAGAAAGACAGTAATAAAGCTGACATTGGAAGGTCTACAGGGGTCAGGACAGTGCAAAGCTTGCACCTCTATTAATTGGACTGTATTGGTATTGGTTTATTATTGTCACTTGTATCGACGTACAGTGAAAAACTTGTCTTGCAAACCAATCATACAGGTCAATTCATTACACAGTGCAGTTACATTGAGTTAGTACAGAGAACGATTATAGTAAAGGTAATGAGTAGATCTGTAGAGAGTAGCTTGCAACGTGTCGCCATGCTCCGGTGCCATCTCTTCCATGTTTTCTAGCAGGTTAGAAAAATGCAGGCCAATATGGTAGAACTAATGGTTTTTAGTAATTATACTGTGATGACAATCACAGATCAACGTTGTCTCTGTACAGGAACAGTGGAAGTTTGAGCTATCATTTGTGAAACACGACAACATCCTCAGGAATACCGACAGTTATCTTCTTTGATTACCGTAGTTTGTAGAAAAGAAATGGCAGAAATTAGGCATGTATACATCAGGCAAAAGAAGCAAAGTATGATGGATAAATACTTCTTGCAAATATATTGAAGAACAGAGAATGTACACTACTGCCAGGTGCAGAAAATTGCCATTTCTTTAACAAAAAGCATGAGAGGTACAGCCAATGATAAAGATGTATCATTCAAAAACACTAAACACTGTCAGACTGTGTCCCTTAACCTGTTTCCATCAAGACATATATCATCAGAAATGTTATGATGATTTTAACAGGATTGAGATCTGACCAAATATTCCCCTGATATCAGACAAACCTCAACAGACCAAAACTGAGAATGTTTCAGACCCTTGCCTACTTTTATTTACTCTCAAGTAGATGGGTTTCATGTTCTTTTTTCAATAAAGGCAAAGCCACGAATAGGATTTCCTGAAATGTAAATGTTAGGGTTATAGTGACAGGTCACTGGCCTTGGTGTGCTGCAGCCAACAAACAGCTGCTCCAGCGGTCTTGACAAGGAAATGGCTTTACTTTCCCTATTTTGTTATCCACCCAAGTATTTTTCCTCTGTGAACAAATATATTCATTCAAAAATAAAGTGCTCCATTCCCCAGTGATTCAAAAACATCACCAATAATTGGCTGAGCAGTACAAATTAGAACCCCTGTTCAATCGCTTGCCATTGCTGAGTTGGGTGATCTCACCTGGAGTAGCAAAAGGAAACCATAACTGATCTTTGCAGTGTCAGGGTAAGAAGGGGAAAACTGGGCTGGACTCCCTCCAATAACACCTGCCAGGTGTGAATGTGTGCAGACAAGGTTTGTGAGGAAGACCAAGTGCAGCTGGGTGACGGCTACATGCTGTGAACCTCCTGTAAGAGGTTCATACAGGGAGTAATGTAAAGTGTTTCACAAATGGAACATTTGAAAGAAAGCTGCAGAAGAGTTATAGATAATCTATGTGCTATTTAAACATGCAGTGGGACATGCAGACACAGGGAAGTGGCATGCAGAGTTAACTTCTATATCATAATGTAAAATCATATGGTAAGATAATCGTATATTTCTGCCCCAGAAGAGTTAGGCTTGATTTGTGCAGCTGAACCAAAAGGGTCAGTAGTACAAATAAAGAATAGACAACCTATTGGAATGTTCTCTTTAAGAAAATTTCTCCACCAGAATCACATAATTATAGTAGAACTTATAGCAACTCTATGGCAAATAGGAGCCTTGGCCAGCACAAGACCATGTCCAGCAGGGTAATGCAGATGGAGATGTGCAGGAAAGACTCAAGTGATCTGTCATTTTCAGATAAGCAGGCTGCAAAATAGCCCAGAGTGGAATAGAGATAAAAGGAGCCACCAGCTTGTACCCAAAACAATTATCTTCTGCAGGAATGCAGGGAGGGTGACAGGTTTGTAGAGCACAGGTGATCACCAGGAAAAATGTGGCGACTGATAACAGACCTGTTGAGTACAAATGATCTGGTGAATATAGTGAATAATTAAGCAGTGACTGGGGTGTTTTGTTATGATCAGATACTGACCAGAGGTAAGGGTCTTCAAGGCACATGAAAATCAAAAGTAGCTGATAATGTACATCCTTGCTTTGGATTGCTTACAACATAATTACTGAACCTCTGTGCATTGATGGGGTTGCTGTAACTCATCTCCAAAATGTACATATTAATACTATGCTTTGTATGATTGGGGGAGTGTGCGGACCTGTAGGGTGATGGGACCCTTGTCCCTGCTGCTGGTGAAAGACAAGTACTTCTCTCGTTGATCTAGGTACAGACTCATATGAATGATTCTTCTGCTCCACAACAAACACTGGAGCAGTCAGGTTGAATGGTCTCATTCTCTGCCATTCTCTTGATGTGATTCTATACTTTAAAAATTCCTTTTTCAGGATGTGGCATCTCTGACAAGCCAGCATTTATTACCCATCCCTAATTACGCTTGTGAATGTGGTGGTGGGCCACTTCTTTAACTCCTGTAGTCCTTCTGATTAAAGTACTCCCACAATGCTATTGGGCAGAATGTTCCAGGATCTAGATGCAGTACGATGAAGGGACAGTGATATACTTCCAAGGCAGAATGGTGTTCAACTTAGAGGGAAACAACGTTTGTGGTGTTCCCATTACCAGCAGTCTTTGTTCTTCTTGATGGTTAAGATTGTGGGATTGTGGGGCGGCACAGTAGCTTAGTGGTTAGCATAACGCTATTACAGTGCCAGCGACCCAGGTTCAATTCTGGCCGCTGTCTGTAAGGAATTTGTATGTTTTCCCCGTGACTGCATGGGTTTCTTCCGGGTGCTCCGGTTTCCTCCCACATTCCAAAAACGTACGGGTTAGGAGTTGTTGGCATGCTATCTTGGTGCCGGAAGCATGGTGACACTTACGGGCTGCTCCCAGAACATTTTACTGTGTGCATTTCACTGTGTGTTTTGATGTACATGTGACTAATAAAGAAATCTTATCTTACTATCAAAATAGCTCAGGCAAGTAATTGGAGTGCATTTTGTTTTGGAAGGCATCAGTGCCTCTATGTACTGATTGTGTAACATAAATATTTAGGGTGGTGAATGGGATACCAATCAAGTGGGCTATTTTGTCCTGAAGGTGTTGAGCTTCTTGACTAGTGCTGGAACTGCACTCCTTCAGTCAAATGGAGAATATTTCAAAATGCTGCTGACATCTGTTTTGATGAAGAGTCTCTGACCTGAAATATTAATTCTGTTTCTCTTTTCTCTTTCTGTTTCCAGCATTTTCTATTTTTATTTCATTATCTTTAAAACTGATGTCTTAGATAAACTAAATCATCAAAACATCATTCATAAGTCAGGCCGCAGACAATGCAAAACGTAAATTGCAACTATTGCAATATTAAAGTTCTATTTTCTGAAGAGAAGGCACAATCAATATTTCTGTTATCTTCTATGAAATCTGGTTAAAATTGTTAAAATGATTTTTGAATCAGTTCCTTTCTTAAATCTATAAAGCACCAGTTAAGGTGGGAGAAAAGAGAGTGAATTGCTCATCTTAAGGTGAGATAAGAAAATCAGAGAACTGCTGCACCAGACAGTACAAAGAAATAGTGCTTGCTGTTGATTTACAAGGAAGATGCTCACAAAGATCCTCCAATCACATGGACAAGAGCATTCTCCTTTCTGAAGCCTGTTACCATTCAGCATCATTTCAAGATATGCAATCAAGCTGACCAACCAATCATATTAAAGAATTGTTCTAGATGACAAACCACAAAGAAAAAAGCATTTTTTTTTAAAAGCACAGGCGTTCAAGATTGACGGTCAAGAACCCTACAAGAAGTCCAGGTACGACCTATGGAATGCCATTGTGAGAGTGAAAAGGCAATTCTGTGTGAAGATGGAGACTGTGGCACGATTTGCATGCCATTACTTCCTATAAGGCAAAACCTAACAGCATAAATGGCAATGATGCTTCACTCCCCGATGAGTTCAATGCCTTTTATGCACACTTTGAAAGGGAGAGTAACACTTCACCTGTGCGAATCCCCACATCATCCGGCGACCCTGTGGTCTCTGTCTCGACGTCCTTAAAGAGGGTGAATGCACTTTCTGGTGTACCTGGCAGGTCACTGAGAAGTTGTGCCAACCAACTGGCTGGAATGTTCAAGGACATCTTACAAGCCAACATATAGGTTAATAAAGTTAGTTGCAACAAACAACCTCTCACTGCTGCAGTCGGAGGTTCCGACCTGCTTCAAAAGGGCATCAATTAGACTGGTGCCCAAGAAGAGCAGGGTGAGCTACCTCACAGTAGCACTCGCATCTACTGTGATGAAGTGCTTCGAGAGGTTGGTCATGGCTAGAATTAACTCCTCACTGAAAAAGGACCTGGACCCGCTGCAATCTGCTTACCACCACAACAGGTCTACATTGGACTCGCTGGCTCTCCACTTGGCTTTGGAGCACCTAGACAACAGCAATACGTATGTCAAGCTGCTGCTTATCAATTACAGCTCTGCGTTCAACACCGTCATCCCCTCAGTAATAATCAACAAGCTTCAAAACCTGGGCCTCTGTACCTCCCTCTGCAACTGGATCCTTGACTTCCTTATCGGGAGACCACAGTCAGTGTGGATCAGTGATAACGTCTTCTCCTCACTGACAATCAACACAGGCACACCTCAAGGACGCGTGCTTACCCCACTGCTCTACTCTCTCTACACTCACGACTGTGTGGCTAGGCACAGCTCAAATGCCATCTATAAATTTGCTGATGACACCACTGTCGTTGGCAGAATCTCAGATGGCAATGAGGTGGCATACAGGAGTGAGATAGATCAGCTGGTTGAGTGGTGTCGCAACAACAACCTCGCACTCAATGTCAGCAAGACCAAGGAATTGATCATAGACTTCAGAAAGGGGAAGTCAGGAGAACACACACCAGTCCTCAGTGAGGGGTCAGCAGTGCAAAGGATGAGCAGCTTCAAGCTCCTGGGTAAAGATATAGATCTTCTGATGGACACATAATTAAAGTAGAATCTGAAATATCATAAAACATTTTGAAAACAAGTTTCTATTTTTAAAATCCATTGCATTTGGAAATACTTATCTGGGAGAATCACAATCCACAGGCATCAGTGGATGAGGTAAAAGTTACAAAAATAAAAGAACAAAATTAAAGTTACACATCACTAAACAGGCGAACTGAGGGCCAAATAAAATTGAATAAGTATGATCCAATAGCCATTACAGAAACATGGCAGCAGATTGACATTGATTGGATTGGAATATTGAAGGGTGCATGGCATTTAGGAAGGATAGGAAGCTTGGTAAATGTGGAAGAGTAGTTCTGTTCATTTAATGCAAAGGAGAGGGACGGCCTAATTTTAGGAAATCAGGATGCAGAAGCGGTTTGGGTGGAGATGAAAAATAACCAAGGCAAGAAGTCAATTGTGAGAACAGTGTACAGGTTCCCTAATAGTAGCCATATGGTAGAACACAAGGAAGAAGTAACGGGAGCTTGTCAGAAAGGTATGGCAATAATCACGGGGGATCTTAATCTATATACACACCAGAATAATTGGACAGACAAAGGTAATCTAGGTGTGGAGTTTGTAAAGTGTACTCGGGATAGCTTCTTAGAAATGCACTTTCTGGAGAGCAAGCTATGCTAGAAGTAATGTTCTACAATGGGACAGGATTAATGAATGACCTCATTGTGAGGGCATCTCAAGGTAGCAGCAATTATAACTTTACACAGTGTGGGGAAGAGAAGAATGGGCCCAAGACTAGTATTTTGAACTTAAATAAGGGAACCGAAGAGGGCAATGAAAGCAGAGCTAGCTAAAGTGAACTGGCAAATGAGGTTAAGGGATCAGTCAGTGGAGATGCATTAAACACAGAAAACATTAGAAACACACAGGCCACAGCATTTGTGGAAAGCAAAACAATTAATACTTCAGGTCTGGGACCCTTTGCTGAAACTGGGAAAGAGAGAAAAACAAGTTAGTTTTCAGTAGGAAAAATGGTAGGGGAGGGATGGGAATCAGTCGAGATGCAGTCACAGACATAGAAGGGATCCTTCAGAATCACAGAGTAGATACATTCCTCGGAGAAAAAAAAATCCAAGGGGAACACATACAGAAAGACACTTAAAGAAAAAGCATACAAGTAGAAGGGGAGAAGATTGGACAGTGTGCAAAGATTAAAAAGAAATTAAGTATTAGAGTACAAGGTAAAGCTCATCAGAAATAAACAGATGGTGAGAGGGTTCAATAGATAGTTAAAAAGAGCTAACAAAGTACATGTTAGTCCTGTCAAAGTATCTGGGGAATTATTAATGAAAAACAAGGAGATGCAGATAAATTAAGAAGTAATTTTCCATTATTCTTAACTTTAGAGGATACAAGCAACATCCCAGAAACAGCTAATAATCAGGAATTGGAAGGGAGGGAGGAAGTGAGGAAAATATCACTGGAGCAGTGGTTTTGAGCAAATTGCTGAGGTTGCAAGCTAACGTGTCTTTGGGATTGGATGAACTTCATCTTAGGAACTTAAGAGGTGGCTGATGAGAGAGTTGATGTGTTTGTTTTAATTTTCTAAAATTCTTAAATTTTGGAAAGGTTCCACTAGATTGGAAAATTGTAACTCCTAACTAGTAAGGCACATGAACTTAAAGTGTTGATCAGCACATACAACTAGCATATTATTGCTTTCACAGAGACCCAGTTGCAAGATGGCCTTTTTCTGGTTGGCAAAATGCAATGAGTGAATCATACAGCATGGAAACAGGCCATTTGGTTCAACACATCCTCGCCAACCAGTGGGACCCTTCCATATTAATCCCATCACCCAGCACTTGATCCACAGACCTCTCTGCCTAAGTGATTTAAGTGTTCATCTGGACATTTCTTAAATGCTGTCAGCGACCCAGACCACTGTCTCAGCCGGTGTATTCCAGGTACCTACAACTCTCTGGGTGAAGAAGATCCTTCTCATATTCCCTTTGACCCTCTTCCCCCTTACCCTAAACCTCTATCCTCCATTTTTAACTACTTCTGATATGGGGAAAAGTTTCCTGCAGTCTACCATATCAATACCCCTCATAATTTGATATACTCAATTATGTTCCCCCTTCACCTCCTCTGCTTGAGGTTCAAAAGACCTAGCTTCTCCGGTCTCTCCTCATAACTGAACTGCTCCATCCCAGACAACATCCTGGTGAATCTACTCTGCACCCTTCTCAGCATTATCATATCCTTCCTATACCTTAATAGTCAGAACTGCATGCAGTACTCCATCTGAGGTCTGTCCAAGGTTTTGTAAAGTTGGAGAATTACCTTCCTTTTTCTGTATTCAACGCCCTGACTAATGAGGGCCAGTATCCCATATTCCTTCCTAACCACATTGTTTACCTGAGTTGCCGCCTATGGACTTGTACTCTGAGGTTCCTTTGTTCCTCAATACTCCCCAAAAGCCTACCGTTCATCGTGTATGTCCTAGCCTCATTAGCACTTCCAAAATGAATCACCTCACATTTGTTTGGTGTGCCAGAGAGATCAGTACTGCAGCTTCAACCTGGATGAAGGCACTGAAGGTATGATCACTAAATTTGCCGATGATACAAAGATCGATAGGACAGTATGAAGAGGACATAAGGAGGTTACAAAGAGATAGATAGGTCACATGAGTGGCAAAGATTTGTCAAATAGATTTTAATGTGGGGAAAATGTGAAATTTTTACTTTTAATACCAGTACTGACAAAGGAAAAAGCAAAATATATTTTGGTATCATAAAATGTCCACATATTATTTTAAATATTCCAAATCTTAAATATTTTTCTGAATGAATGAGACTTGAATCTTATAAAATTTAGTACATTGTGCAAATTCTCAGTTACTCCCGAATGAACAAGCCTAAACATATTTATTAATACTCAGGGCGCAGTGTTTAAATCAGTAATTCTGAGCAGGTTCCATTGGTGTGGATGGAAACAGCATATCATCAACAGCAATGTCCAAATTTACACCTTTTACTATGCACATGTGGAAGACAGAAGCTACTGTAAATTTCATTCAACAATCACAGCAGTGCTGCTGGCTTTACTATCAGTACAGTTGCAAACTCCCTCCCAGGACTAAGGAACTTGTTCTGCAAGTACAGAGGGCGCAGCAGGGAGAAAAAGAGGTTAGGTCACAGAAGGGCATCAAGCACATAGCAGTACCAGGTCAGTGGTCTGCCCAGTTTTCCTGATATTAAAAATGTTTGCTTTATCTTCACTAGACTTCAATAAAGATTTATCCTCAAGTACATTTCTCTGATCTACAAAGTCTCTCGTCAATTATTTCACAGCTGTCTTTTTGTAGCTCAAATGAAAGAACAACTCTTACCTATTTTTTAAATCAGCCTTTCAAAACTTGCCTTTCAAAGGAAGGATGCCTATTCCCTAGGGTTGTGGGGGATAGGGATGCAGATATATATTCCAATGCTTGTCAGAATGATGCTATTCACTAACCTTTCAGAAAACCATGACCTGTCTTTTACTGCTTTTACAGGTACTAAGCAAAAGGCAAGGATACACTACTGTGCCTGAACTGGTTGTGTTATCGATGAAACTACCATCATCCTCTAAAACTCTGAAGTTATAATTCAACTCAGAGCTTCAAGCTCCTCGAGTAACAAATTTCTATAGACATACTGTTGAAAGTATCCTGACTGGTTGCATCATGGTCTGGTACGGTAATTCGAATGTGCAGGAATGCAAAAGGTTCAGAGAGTAGTGGACTCTGCCCAATACATCACAGGCACATCTCTCCCCAACATCAGTAGTATCTACAGGAGGCACTGCCTCAAGAAGGGAACATCCATCATCAACGATCTCCACCATCCAGGCCATGCCTTCTTCTCACAGCTACCATTGGGCAGGATCTACAGAAGCCTGAAGTCCCACAACTCCAGGTTCAAGAACAGCTACTACTCTTCAACCATTCAGTTCTTGAACCAACTGGCAAAACCCTAATCACTACCATTTAGCAACACTATGACCACTTTGCACTAAAATGGACTTTGTTTTTTTGTTCTAATTGTGTTCTTTCTTGTATAAATTGTGTTTAATTTACGTTTTTTTTGTGCATCCTGCCTAAATGATGCTACGTGCTTGTGAAGCTGCTGCAAGTAAGTTTTTCATTGCACCTGTGCATACAAAAAACTCGACTTAAACTAAAACTGGACAGAGACAGTGAAGTATTTTCATATTCAGCATTTAGTATTCCATTGACAAATAGGCGTTCCTCTATGAAAAGAAATCCTTTACCTGGACCATGTGTACTATCCGGTGACAAGTTGTTCTTGCTATCAGTAATGTCCTTATGTGATGCCAGAAAGAGCACAACCTCTCCCTTTTCATTCTTAATTGGAACAATATCTAGCAGACACCAAAAGGATGCACCTGAAAAATCAAAAAAATTAATGTTAGTATAATTAATAGAAGAATTAGGCATGTAAGCCTGTGGCTTTAATAGCTACAGCTATTTAATAACTTTAATAAGACCAATGAGAAAATGTATGCAAGGAGTCCCTAGTTCACCTTCCCTTCACAATGAATCAAGGCACAGGCTTTTACTGTGTGCTAGGTGTGGGTGAAATCATAAACTCATTTATAATTTGATGTGTGCACAAAGATCAATGTTCAAGATCTGTTTCTGTATATACACCATTCAGCAAGTTAAGTTACTCATACACATGCTGTTAGCACACATTTCCTCTGCACTTTCCTCAGCAGTGGTGTGTTTGGCAAATTTGACCAAATGCAGGAAAACCCAAATGGCAAGAAGAATTATAGTTAGAGACCCCCTCTAGCAACCGCTGGTTATATGGATGTTGTGTCGTTTATGATTCTGGCTGGTCACATTTGATTGAGGAGGTTGGTAGTTGAACTGTTTACCATTTCTCTTCTATTGAGATGTGAGTTCTCCAGTATAACATGCCATTAGAGCACACCAGTGATTAGTTTGGCAGCTAATTATTAAAATAATGAAAAGTCATGCAAAACATCTAATTGTCTGCAGTCATCGTGGATTCAGAGGACTTTGACATCAAACAACATCAGCCTGCATGGAAATAATAACTTTAATATAGTCAAATATCTCAATTCACTTTTAAGTAATATTTGACACCCAGTCACATACATTAAAAAAAGGTCAGCTGACCAAAAGCTTGGTCAACAATGTAGGTTTCAAGAATTAGAGAGAGGCATTGAAACAAATAGGCTAAGGGTTCAGTCATGCAGCTAATTATGTCACATTAAACACTACATTTCCTCCCTTACCAACATAAATTGGAGCTTTCAAGTGCTTTGTTAATAGTAACAACAAAACTAGGAGCACATTGTGAATGAGATCACTAATTCAACAATTAAATAACCCATTCTGACCTGATGTCTTGGACACAGCATTTGTCAATCACAGTCTTTAATGCTAATTGATACTTTTCACCCATTGTTCTACAGCTATATGCAACAGGAAAGCATCTTTTTTTATGCAGCAAGTGTAGTGACTTGAAAGACTCTGCCTGCAGGGTGGTGGTGGAGATAATCAATAAATTCAAAAGGAAATGGGATCGGCACTTGAGGGAAATAAACTTAAAGGGATGGAGTGGGGGAAATGGACTGACTAGATTGCTCTATAGAGAACTGGCATCAACTTCTGTTCCATAACGATTCCACAACTCTGCAGAATGCCACCTTTGTTGCAAACTCAGGCAGTGTGCATTTGATGGTAGGCTCGTGATTGGCCAGACCAACCCTACATCCAATATTCTCAGAATCACCAACGTGCTCTCTGTGCCAAGCCATTCTCTACCACTGGAACACTGAGCACATCTGGATTTTACTAATTGCTTTCAAATCAATAGGAAATGGTAAAGCCAAGCACAGCTACTTACAAACACACACAATAAATATTTACCCTCATCCTACAATCTGATAAACATACAGACTTGCTCATGAAAATATAAGTGAAAGAATTTGAATTACTATGTTAGTGACTGATGAAGCAGATAACAGGTCAGAAGTTCCCAACATATCTTCAGACAGAAATCAAAAATATGGCTAATGCTCTGAGAAAGTGATGGCTACATTGTTCAGTTCACACAAGTTCATCAAAACAGGAACACCACCACAAGAGGTTCTTTTTAAAGAGAAACAAAGGACTGTAGATGCTGGAATCCAGATGAAAAACACCATGATGCTGGAGGAACTCAGCAGGCCAGGCAGCATCCGTGGAGAAAAGCAGGCAGTCAACGTTTCGGGTCAAGACCCGACCCGAAATATCGACCGTCTGCTTTTCTCCACAGATGCTGCCTGGCCTGCTGAATTCCTCCAGCGTCATCAGGTTCTTTTTAAAAATTACTTTTATTGGCTTTGTGCTTTTTCAGTTGAACAATCCAATCAGTCCACTCCTTTACTTTATCCCCCATAGCTCTACAAATTTTTCCTTTTCAGTTATTTTTTCCAAATCAATCTTGGAAGTTATGATTGTTGAATCTGCTCACTACATCATTTTAAGTATTGCATTCCAGATCAATGAAGTTTTGCTGCATAAAAATGATTCTCAACTTTCTTCCATTTCAATTATCTTAAATTGTTCTTTGGCTATCAACCTCCTGCCAATTGTTCCTATGTGAACAGTAGCAATACCATTGATGCCTCTCTATCATTTTCTACTTTAACTTCATCTTTCCTATTATGTTTCAATCATCAAAGGGGAAGTTGCAATTACAGCTGTTTATACCAAATGGGGTTTTACTTTAAAAATAAGACCTCCAAAGAGGCAGTCAGGAAATGTGACCTGGCTAGTTACCAGAGTTCATGCAGTGCATTGACAAGTGACATGGTTGTGATTATAATACAGCGTTCAGCTCGTAACATAGAAGAGTAGAGACAAAGGAAACATACCCTGCTGTCAGCTGTACATTTAAGTTACTGTAATCTCTCAATTTTAACTAAAAACTTTTCACTGTAGAATAAAGAATTCTGCACTCTTTATTATTTACTAATGACCTCTAGTCAGGACTCCGACATAGCTGGTGACAAGCAGGGGAAAGCACCAATCCTACGATCATCATTTTTTTCTCTTTTTAACCTGCATTCTTAGTTTTTTTTGTATTGCTGCTGTGCTTGGAAAGACAAACAAAGGAATGTCCCTTTGCGAAGCGGCATTTTGTTTTATTGCAACATGAAAGCGGGAAACCATAGGGAAGGAGGGAGACAGCAAAGATATTCCTCAGAGAAATGAAAAGGAGAGAAAGCAAACAAGGATGCTGAAGGAATTGACAGTGACAAGTTAAAAAGCATTTGTGAATACTGTACTCTATACAACTTTAGTCACTTAGAAAAATTCAAACCTGCATACAACGGTAAGTGCTATTGCTACATTACCTTCACTTTAACAGAATGAATTTTCGATGCATGCTGACACTATTATGAAGCTCATTAAGTGTCACTAATTGGTGATGAATTCCTAGGCGATCATATGCATTCATAGCGTAGACATAGCTGATACATATTTTAATATTTTGAGCGACATCATATAGTTTTGCTTAGTATAGAATTCATCCATTGTGAAAATCTTACGGTGAAGTTCTTTGATGAAGCATACAAAAGTATAATATTATGTTCCAAAATTATCTCACAGAATAATGAGAGCAAATAATGGTTGTCAGTGCTAACATATCTCCCTGCATCTCTTCAGCTGTGAATTATACTTCGTATTGGTTCCCTCCCCTACTATACTCCTATGACACATGAAGACAGCTGGAATGTTGCTGACAAGTACAGCTGTGCCCCTGATCTAAGGCTCCACACCACCTCGCTGGTGACAGGTCTGACTGACCTCCTGAGACTAACCTCAGGAAAAGAGGATCCCACCACATCTATGCTATTTAGGATGCAGTATAATTTTTGGGCAACAGTATGTTACATGGAAAAAAAGATCTTGGTATTTGCCTGAAGCAGTGGATTTGCATGATTTTCTGAATAATATAAGTGAGTTAAATAATCTAATATCATCCATTGGTCTGATGCACACCACTAATTTCTCCCAAAGTATATCAACTCAGCTATGCAAAAGCATGCTAATCAATGAGATACCAATTTTATTATGTATAGGGAAATAGACAAAGTTGGCTAGAAATCATTTGTTGGTGAATAATTAAGGAGTTAAATGGTCCCTTATCCCTCTGGCCACTCCCCCCTGTTCCCTCCCCCCTTTGTTTTCCCTTATCCCTCTGTTTCCCTTATCCCTCTGGTCCCATTAGCCCTTCCCTTTCCCTTCCCCAGCCCTTACGACCAGCTCATCACCCACACCTTCCCCCCTCTGGTTCCCCACCTCTTTCCCTTTATTCCATGGTCCACTGTCCTCTCCTCTCAGATTCCATCATCTTCAGCCCTTTGCCTCTTCCACCTATCACCTCCCAGCTTCTCACATCATTCCCACTTCACCCCCTCCCCCACCTACCTATCTTCCCCCTCTCACCTGGATTTACCTATCACCCACCAGCTCGTGCTCCTCCCACTCTGCCAAACCTTTTATTCTGGCTTCTCCCCTCTTCAGTCCTGATGATGGGTCTCAGCCCAAAATGTCGACCGTTCATTTCCCTCCATAGATGCTGCCTGACCTGCTGAGTTCTTCCAGCACTTTTTGTGTGTTGCTCCAGATTTCCAGCATCTGCAGTCTCTCTCATGTCTCCAGTTAAATTAACCTGTTTGGATAAACAACTGAAACTTGCATATCTAAAAATAAGACTATAAAAAGTAACCTAACCACATGGTGAAATGAAAGCAATTGTTATTAACTTAATTCAAAATTACAGCCTTCTTAAGGCAATTTTAAACCATCAAATGTAGAATCAGGCACAGTAAAGTGAACCAAAAATCATGATCTTTCATTGAAAATATGGAACAGCATTGAGCTATTTAGTCCCTCGAGCCTGTTCTGCTGTTCAGTAAGATAACGGCTGATCTATTTTCCTACCCTTTTCCCCAAATCCCTTAACTGCTTTGGTTGGCTGAAATCTATCAAGTTCAGATATAAATCTAACAATTGATTTAGTATCAGCAGCCAAAGTGTTACATCTGTCTCTAGGTCTTTCCTAATCACTCCTGAAACACTTGGCTTATATTTTTAGCCAATGCCCCTAGCTCTCCAAACAGTGGAAATACTTTCCCTCTACCTACCCTATTATAGAGTCATACAGCATGGAAACATGCCCTTCAGCCCATCATGTTTGTACAAGCTATCAAGTACCTATCTATACTAATTCCATTTTCAAGCACTCAGCCTGAAGCCTCCTCTGCCATGGCATTTCAAATGCTCATCTAAGAACTTCTCAAATGTTGTGAGAGTAGCTGCTGTCATCTCCCCTCAGGCAGTGAGATCCAGATTTCAACCCACCCTTCAGCTGACGAAATCCTTCAATCCCCTCTAAACTCCCATCTCTTACCTTAAACCCATGCCTTCTAGCTATAGAGACCTTTGCTCAGGGGAAAGTTATTACCATCCATGCTATCTATGCCCCTCATAATTTGTTAAATATCAGTCAGGGTGGCACAGTGGTGCAGCTAGCAGAGCTGCTGTCTCATAGTAGCAGAGAGCTAGGTTCAATCCAGATGTTTGTCTGTGTGGAGTTTGCACATTCTCCCTGTGACCACCTGGGTTTCCTCCGGGGGCGCTGGCTTCCTTCCACGTCCCAAAGATGTGGAGGTTGGTAGTTTAACTAGCCACTGTAAATTGCCCCTCATGTAGGTGAGTACTAAAAATGTGGGAAGAATAAAAAGGGAATTACTGTAGGATTAGTGTAAATGGATGGTTGACAGTTGACATAAACTCAGTGGACAATGGGCTTGTTTCCATGCTGCATCTCTCTTTGACTCTGAGATTCTCTCTTCAGCCTCCTCCACACCAAGGAAAATAAACCCAGCCCATCCAGTCTCTCCTTATAAATGAAACATTCCATTCCAGGCAACATCCTGGTGAATCTCTGCATTCTTTCCACTAGTTTATTGTTTTTGACTACAGCTCTGCCTTCAATACTATAATTCCAAGCAAACTCACCTCCAAACTCCTCAACCTGGAACTCAACACCTCCCTTTGCAGCCAGATCCTTGACTTCCTGACCAACAGACTGCAATCAGTAAGGACAGGCAGCAACATCTCTGCCACGATTATCCTCAACACTGATCCCCGACAAGGCTGTGTCCTCAACTCCTACTTTACTCCCTATATACTTAGGACTGTGTGACCAGATTTGGCTCTAATTCCATCTACAAGTTTGCAGATGACACCACTGTAATGGGCTGAATCTCAAATAATGATGAGTCAGAGTATATGAAGGAGGTAAAAAGCCTAGTGGCATGGTGTTGTGTCAACAATCTTTCCCTCAATGTCAGCAAAACAAAAGAGCTGGTCACTGACTTTCGGAAGGCGGGGTGGTGCATATGTTTCTGTTTACATCAATGGTGTGGAGGTCGAAAAGGTTGAGAGATTCAAGTTCCTAAGAGTGAATATCACCAATAGTCTGTCCTGGTCCAACCACATAGATGCCACAACCAAGAAAGCACACCAGTGCCCCTGCTTCCTCAGGAGGCTAACGAAATTTGATCATCACCAATGTTTATAGATGCACTATAGAAAACATCCTATCTGGATGCATCACGGCTTAGCAAGAAACTGCAGAGAGTTGAGGACATAGCTCAGCACATCACAGAAACCAGCCTCCCCTCTGTTGACTCTATCTTCTTGCTGCCTTGGTAAAGCAGCCAACATAATCAAAGACCCCACTTAACCTGGACATTCACTCCACTCTTCCCATTGGGCAAAAGATACAAAAGCCTGAAAGCACCTACCACCAGGTTGAAGGACGGCTTCCATCCTGCTGTCATAAGACGATTGAACAGTCCCCTAGTATGATGAGATGGACTCTTGACCTCACAATTTACTTTGTTATGGTCTTGCACCTTATAGTCTTCCTGCACTGCATTTTCTCTGCAACTATAACACTTTATTCTGCATTCTGTTATTGTTTTTCCCTTGTACTACCCCAATGTACTGACGTGATGAAATGAACTGGATGGATAGCATGCAAAACAAAGTTTTTCACTGTACCTCGGTTCATGTGACAATAATGAACCAATTTAGAATCACATCCTTCCAATAATGTGCAACCAGAACTGCAGGTCATATTCCAGCTGTTGTTTAACTAATGTTTTATAGAGTGGTACCATAACCTCCTTGCTTACTCTTTTATTCTATATCCTGGATAATGAAGGCCACTCTCCCATTTGTTTTCTTAATCACTTTGCCTACAGGAATCCTTGGACAGGTACACCAAGGTCCCTGTTTCTCAATACTTCCAAGGGTCCTATCATTCATTCCGTCTTTTCTGAAAGTCTTCCCAAATGCATCATCTCACATCTTTCAAGATTGAATTCCATCTGCCATTTCTCTGCTCATCCTACCTACTCAACAATATTGCTCTGTAGCCAAAGATTACGTCCTCACTGTTAACAACACCACCGATTTTCAGTGTCATCTGTGATAACACAAATTCATACATTTAAAACTATATCATTAACATCTATAACAAACAACAACTGTTACAGCAGAGATCCCTGTGGGATATTACTGGTCACAGGCTTCTTCAACCATCATTCTCTGACTTTTATTACCATGCCAATTTTGGATTCAATGTGCCAAATTGCCTTGGATCCCATCAGCTCATTTCTTTTAGATTATATATCAGTTCCTTGTGGAATCTTAAAAACTTAATCAAATAACCTTCTAAATTTCAGGGAATATAACCCGAATTCTGTATTCCCTCTTTGTTATTCAACCTTTGGAGTTGAGGTGTCATTCTGCTATATAAGTGTTGCAACATTGCTTTCCATCCAGGTGCAAAGTACTGTTCTTAAAATACCAAACCGAATATTAAAGGTGTGATCTAACTTGGGCTTTCCACAGTTGCTGCGTAATTTCTATTCCCTTGTACAGTCCACTAGACGAAGGCCAGCATGGTATTATACTTTTTGATCACTTTCTGAACCTGTCCCTGGCATTTTAATGATTTGATTGCAAAGACCAACAACTCTATTTGGATCTCCATGACTTCCAGCTTTTCACCATTTCACTAGGTATTCATTTCCATCCTTTTTAGGTCCAAAGTAGATTGAATCTAAATTGAGATCCATTTGTCACTTTTTTGTGAACTTGCTTAATAAACTAGAATCACAGAATCATTGTGGCTACTCAGCTCATTGAGTCCATGTTGGCTCCTTACTGAACAATCCAGTCAATTCCATCCCATTGGTCTTTACCTGTTGCTCTACAAATTAGTTTCCTTCAAGTACCTATCCAATTTCACTTTGAAAGATTGATTTTATTTCACCACGTTTACTGGAGCATTCCTGATCACAAACTGTCTCTGTGTAAAAAAGTTTTCCTCACGTCTCCAGTGCATTTCTTGTCCATCAACTTAAGCAGTCTCCTTGACCTTGAACAATCTCCACATGGGGAAAGCTTAACTTGTTTATTCCACCTAAACTTGTCATGATCTTCTATGAAAACAAGGCAGCATAGAGAGCATCAAACAAAAGAGGGCATGGGTTTAAGGTGAGAGGAGCTTTAAAGGGGATCTGGGGGAGTGTTTGTACACAGAGAGTGCTTGATATTTGTAACTTGTTGCCAGTGGAGGTGGAGTCACATATAATCATTACATGTAAGAAACAATTAGAAAGGCTCTTAAATAAGCAAGGCATAGAAGCACATCAACCTAATGCAGGAAAATGGGATTAATATGGATCGGCAGAGTGGTTGACATGGATGTGGTGGGATAAAGGGCCAGTTTCTGTGCTGTATAATTCTATAACTACTCTTATCAAATTTCCTCTCAAATTCTTTGCTCCAAAATGAATAAGCTAAGTTTCTCCAGCGTAACCTTGTGGTTGCAATCCCTTGATGCTGGAAATCTTTCTTGCAACTGCTCTGGGACCTTCATATGCTTCCTAAGGTGTGACCTAGCAGTGTTTTATAATGGCTCAAAGTAGCTATCCTGCTTTTGCATTGTGTGTCAATATCTTGACATAATTTAGTGCATCCATCTACACTGCTTACAAGAAAATCTATCTTTGTGTCATCAGCAATTTTGAATAAGCAGCTTTTAATCTCTCGTTTATCAATTTGCTCAATAGTTGTGGCTCCAACTTGGACCACAGAGACATCTTGTCAAAATTACCTGCTCATTATCCCTACTCAGTATTCTGCAGCTCAGTCAACTTCTTAGCCAGGTCCATCACTTACAATCAGTTCTCGGAGCATATTTGTCAGATGGACATTCTTGGTCTCATCCTATCACAGACATTCCCTGTGTTCTTCCTGCCCCTTCCCCTTCTGGTTTTATCACTATTCCAGGACTGCTTAAAGGTCATCAACCTAAAACAACAAATCTATATCTCTCACCACAATGCTGCCTGAGGGCAGTGGAGAAGTTGGGGAGTTGGGGAGAGTGGAGGGAAGGAGGGAGAGAATGGAGGGAAGGGGGAAGAGTGGAGGAGGAGAGTGGAGGGAAGAGAATGGAGGGAGGAGAGAGAATGGAGGGGAGGGAGGGGAGAGAATGGAGGGGAGGGAGGGGAGAGAATGGAGGGGAGGGAGGGGAGAGAATGGAGGGGGTGGACGGGGAGAATGGGGAGGGGGAGAGTGGAGGGAAAGATGGGAAGTGGAAAGGAGGAATGAGGAGGAGAGTGGGAGCGGGCAGAGTGGGGGAGGGGGAGTGGACGGATGGGGAGAGTGGTGGAAGGAAGGGGGGGAGAGGAAGGAGGGAGGGAGGAGGAGAGTGGAGGGAGGGGGTGGAAGAGTGGGGAGAGTGTGGGTGGGTGAGGGGGAGAATGGAGGAAAGGGTAGAGTGGAGGGAGAGTTGAGGGAGGGGTAGAGTTGGGGAGGGGAAGAGTGTGCAGAGGGAGAGTGGAAAGGGGAAAGTGGAAAGGGGGAGAGTGGATGGGGAGAGGGAAGGGGAGAGTGGAGGGAAGGGTGGCACAGTGGAGGGTAAGAGAGAGGGGGAAAGAGAGAGGGGGGAGAGAGAGGGGGGAGAGAGAGGGGGGAGAGAGAGGGGGGAGAGAGAGGGGGGAGAGAGGGGGGGAGAGAGGGGGGGAGAGAGGTGGGGAGAGAGAGGGGGAGAGAGAGAGGGGAGAGAGAGAGGGGGAGAGAGAGAGGGGGAGAGAGAGAGGGGAGAGAGAGGAGGGGGAGAGAGAGGAGGGGGAGAGAGAGAGGGGGGAAGAGAGGGGGGGAGAGAGAGGGGGGAGAGAGAGAGGGGGAAGAGAGAGAGGGGGAGAGAGAGAGGGGGAGAGAGAGGGGGAGAGAGAGGGGGAGAGAGAGAGGGGGAGAGAGAGGGGGAGAGAGGGGGAGAGAGAGAGGGGGGAAAGAGGGGGAAGGGGAGAGAGAGATGGACAGAGAGATAGATGGAGAGAGGGAGACAGAGGTGTTCACATGGGAGAATGCAATGTTCTAATTAGCTTGAAGATCTCAATGAAGCAAATCATCTGGTCAATGCCAGTGTTTATGCCAGGGGTTACCCAGTAGCAGATCCTGTTTCCAGCACTTGCATCAGCCTAAGTCAGCACCCCTCACCCACTCCCACCACCATCACCCCTCCCCCCACCACCATGGCCCCCCTGCCCACCCCAACATCTGTGGCTGTCCTGTGCTACTCTGGTCCAAGTATAATCTCCTGCCTTCTCCCCGTAACCTGTGACACCCTTACTAATCCAGAACCTATCAACTTCCGCTTTAAATATACCCAGTGAAATATATCCTAGGCCCTGTGGTCTTAAAACAACTCTGCTTTGGGGAAAAGATGTCCGCGGCTATGGCCCTCATAAGTCCATACACCTCTATCAGGTCACTCCTCAGCTTCCTCCACGCCAAGGAAAACAGACCCAGCCTATCGAGTCTCAGAAGAAATTCAGTAACACAAAACCAATTCATCTCATGTCTGTGGGCAACACTTTAGATTTGATTACTTAAATAAATATACCATTATTAAGAAATATACATGTTAGGTAATTAACAGTCCTGTTCAACAAATTTTTAACAAAGATCAGATTGGACAGTACTATGACTATGTAGCCCTGATCTTTCCATTTTCTCCATTTAGTTTGCTGAGCTTTGTACTGATCCAGCTTTGTTCCCCGAATCTTTCCATTTCAACTTTCAAACCATAAACTCTCCAATTTTGTTCTGCCTGCATTCTCCCTGTTGTATCCTTCACTACTTTCTTGTTCTATCTTTGTGATTTATTTCCCTTTACTCCTCGTTTCCCTGTTCCGTGCTATCTTTTTCCTTCCCTGCATTAGTTTCATCCCATAATTTTATTTTATTAGGTCTCTCCTAGCTGTGGTGTGCAATGTTGTTATGATGTCCTTTTTAGTTCCCAGTTCAATTCCTGTGATCTCATTGTCCTTGACTCTGTTCTGAGTTGTATCCATGCAGTCTTACAATTCTATCCATTTCCATCTTTCAAATTATGTTATAGGAGATTAGCCTCATAAGGTGTATGCACTGGAACAGCCTACAGCCACCTGCATTCCCCCTCCCCCCCAGTCCAATCTTCACCATAAACATTACTTAACATATTGCTATCATATAAACAGCTACAAAACATTGATTTTTCCAACCCTCTGATGCATGTGCACTTAATTTATTATCTGTATTGGTATTAATTTATTATTGTCACATATATCGAGACACAGTGAAAAGTTTTTGTTTTGCGTACCATCATGCCATATATTTTACAAGGATGTTGCCGGGACTTGAGGACCTGAGTTGAATAGGTTAGGACTTTATTCCCTGGAGTGCAAGAGAATGAAGGGAGATCTTATAGAGGTATACAAAAATATGAGGGGTATAGACAGGCTGAATGTGTGCAGGCTTTTTCCCCTCAGGTTGGGTGAGACTAGAACTAGAGGACATAGGTTTAGGGTGAAAAGTGATATAGAAAAGGGGAATCTGAGGGGGAACTCCTTCACTCAGATGGTGGTGCGAGTGGTAGATTGTAACATTAAAGAAAAGTTTGGATAGGTATGTGGATGGGAGGGGTTTGGAGGGATATGGTCCAGGTGCAGGTAGAAGGGACTGGGCAGAAGATCATGCAGGATGGACCAGGTGGGCCGAAGGGCCTGTTTATGTGCTGTAGTTCTCTATGACTTTACATAATTACATTAAGGTAGCAAAAAGAAAACACAAAAAGTAAAAAACAGTAACAAAGAAAAAAAGTAAGAAGAAAACAGAATGCAGAATATAGTGTTACAGTTGCAGTGAAATTGCAATGCAGATTGTCACGTACCAGCAACAAAAGAAACACACCGAGTCATGTATATGTGTTAAAAAACTATTTTATTAATAACTACTTATGATAATAAGAAAAATAAAAGTAAAAATGTTAGTATGTTAGAAGTAAAAATGTTAAATTTTAAACATTAACCCCAAAAATTAAACTCAAAGTGTGTGTGTGGCAAATTCCCAAACTCCAAGTCCAGGAATAGTTCTAAAAGTTCAGTTCAGCAAGCTGTAAGGTGAAACATGAGCAAAGGCTTCTGCAAAAGCCACCGTTGACTGAAGACAAAATGTAGAGAGAAAATAGAGAATAATTACGAAATCCAAATGTTCCACGATGGAACCCACACGACACTTCAGTGTCTACTCAGCAGTGACTACTCCACTGCTTTGTTCCAAAGCATCTGCCACCCTGAAAAGGCACTCGAATCATGGCCGTCCACACAAATACCTGCTTCCTTCTACAGGTTAATGACAAAGTGGACTCCACCGGATTATTCCAAAAATCCATACGTGGATTGTAGTGACAGACACAGTTATTGTTTTTCATCCATCGATAGAGACTAGCAGGCTGGTGTCTCTCTCTTTCCTCTCCTCCTCTGACTGTCTCTGACTGCTCCAAAAACGTCATTACATCCTTATCTTCTGTTGTCGTCATCACACCCCACACACACACACACACACCTCTATCTTAAAGGGACATTCACCAATAGTAACCCAGTCCGTAACAAGATAGACAAATAAAGTGTAAGGGCTACAACAAGGTAGACTGGGAGATCAAGAGTTCAACTTTTAATGTATGAGAGGTCCGTTCAAGACTCTGATAACGGTGGGATAGAAGCTGTCCGAGTCTGGTGGTACTTCTGGGCTGCCCAGTTTTCAGCATCTTCCCATAAAATCCTAGCCAGAACCAATTCAAAGTGTGTCAGCAGTCTCTATGTTAATGGTCTTCTCAAAATTTTGTATCTTCTGCCTGACGGGAGAGGGGAGAAGAGAGAATGACCAGGGTAGGAGGAGTCCTTGATTATGTTAGCTGCTTTCCCAAGGCAGTAGGAAGTGTAGACAGAGTCAACAGAGGGGAGGCTGGTTTGTGTGATGGACTGCACTGCATTCACAACTCTGCAATTTCTTGCGGTCTTGGGCAGAGCAGTTACCATACCAAGCTGCGATGCATCTGGACAAGATGGTTTTTATGGTGCATCTGTAAAAATTTAGAATGTAGGGCCTCAAGGAGGGAGGTAAGAGGGAATATGCAATGCATATATTGTATTGGTATTTTCCCAAACTTAGAGAAAGCTTTAATAAAAAATTTACCACTGTTAACCAAAACTTCTTCATATTCATACACAGGTAGTCTCCACAGGACCTGTATACTTAAAGTTGAAATGAAGATTGTCATAATTGCATTGAACAAGTCTGTACTACTTGTTCAGTGAATTAGTTAAGAAAGGAGAATTCAACTGCTTACATTGCTAAATACTGGCACCATATAGTGCCTGCAGAACTTTAATTATCCACCTAATTTTCTTTTGTTTGCATCCCAGGGAGCAAAAAGATGTGTCATACTATGCCAGTGAAGGTAATGAAAACTAGAATAATTCATTGGAAACATGAAACCCTGTTATTAATGTTACTTTACAATTTTAAACTTAAATTACTTAAATTATAAATATTTATCAATTTGTTTTTATGAATGTCAAGTTTTTAGTTTGTATTATTTAGGGAAATACATTATTTAGGAGATAATTTTTAGCACATGATTCTTAGAGAATAGATGTGAAATGATTAATTCATCAATTAAGAAACTGAACTATATTATTGAAACAAAGTTCAATAGGATAAGTAATTTGAAAGCAGATTAGGAACAGGAATGAGAATTTCTATTGGGAACTGAGTTTGAATACCAGAGGAAATCAGGATCAGGGACAGTGAAGATCATCCTGTCTTCTTACCCACTAGAAACCTGACAAGAATTCACCTCACTGATTTAAAACTGCTCACTTGAATTTTCAGCAAAAGCCCCTCCCAAAAACTGGTGGAGTCCTTTGTGAATGATTTTGGATCCTGATAGCATCATATTGACCCTGAGTGGTGGCCTATGGGGAGGGGCTAGTAAAGCTGTCCTGCTAGGTGATGACTGCAAGTAGTCTAGCTAGGTAGAAAAAAGTCCAAATAGGTGAGCTTGTGTTTACTATCGACATGGGACCACTTGGAACATGAGTGCTCAAGGAGGAGAACTTAGGACTCCAGTGCCACAGGAACCACAGAGAGGGGACACCACAAAAGCAATCTTGCCAATTTGGTGTCAGATAAATGGCTTCTGGGCTGCCCAGTTTTCAACATCTTCCCATAAAATCCCAGCTGGAACCAATTCAAAGTGTGTCAGCAGTCCCTAAATTAATGTCTTCTCATTCTGCCTCAGGCTGGTGGGAAATTAACTCACTTGCGCATTTCCATATTCGTAACCATGGGCAATTAAGACCTAAGGCTGGCTTCAACTGATTCCAGGAACAACTTAGCCCTGGAGCACATAATTAGCATCATGGTACAGAAAGAGGTTATTTGGTCCATAGTCTGCACCATCTCTCACAGAACTATTTATTCAATTCTTTTTCCATCATTATGTCCTGTGTTTTTTTTTCCCCTTTAAACGTTCTTTTCACCTCTGATAGTGGTTGACATTCCATTTAATAAGCTCGTGTGTAGAACCAAACCTTTCCTTTTTGTATGGAGTTATCTGGTGATCACCTTGCTGATGAATGAAAACAATACTTCTCTCTTTCCCAAACAAGAATTCTTCATCATTTTAAATGTTACAATTAGATTATTTCTTAACACCTTTGGTTTTGGAGCTTTCCTCATATCTCCAGCTTTCCATTTATGGGATCATCTCAATGAATCTCTCCAATACCTTCCTTTTGCATTGACCTCTGACTTGAAGTAAGGACCTCAAGACTGGGTGTAATATTTCTCCATACAGCATTAACATTTAGCAATATCTGTTTGTCTTTTTACTCTATATCGAAGTTTATAAAAGCTTTGTCAATCATTCCTGTCACTTGCTTTTCAATTTCTCTTTGATTTTTGCCATTTAACTCAGCAAAGGAAAAGTTTGAGATTGCTGTTTGCTTGCTGGGACAGTCACCATCCGATTTTGCTGCCATGGTGAGGATCCGGGCTTGCAGTACACTTTCACAGAGAAAACAGTGCAGAAGGGGAGCTCTTAATGGGCAATGAGGTCATTGGAAAAAGGAAATATTATCTTGTGGATCTTGCGGACAGGAAAGTTGTCTAGTTGCTTTAAAAAAGCATAGTGGAGATCTGTGACTGAAACTTGGGTTTGTTACTGAGTGCTCTATTCAAGTAGAGTGGCTGTTCCTGGGGTTTCAGGTAGGCACCAAGAGAAGTCTGACCTCTACAGTACGATCACACATTCCCTCACACCAGACTATGAATGAAGTCAATATGCTTACATTTCAAAGCAGGTTGAAAACTTGTGTGTTCCTCTATCAACTTAAATTTTCTTGATGGGCTACTAGAAATGACATGAGCAAGTTGGGAACTCATCAGCTCTCTGCAAGATTACTTTCAATGCATACTGTGCCTGTTCTACATGATTTCAGTGTGGACAAGCTGTTGGCATATTTTTCTTGTAGGCATGGTTTACAAATGTGAAACTCCAAACAGTTCATAGAATCATAGAACAGTACAGCACAATACAGGCCCTTCGGCCCACAATGTTGTGCCGACCTTTAAACCTCACCTAAGTCTATCTAACCCCTTCCTCCCACATATCCCTCTATTTTAAATTCCTCCATATGCTTATCTAGCAATCCCTTGAATTTGACCAATGTACCTGCCTCCACCACTGCCCCAGGCAGCGCATTCCATGCCCCAACCACTCTCTGGGTAAAAAATCTTTGTCTGGTATCTCCGTTAAACTTCCTACTCATTACTTTAAAGCTATGCCCTCTTGTATTGAGCATTGGTGCCCTGGGAAAGAGGCACTGGTTGTCTATCTATTCCTCTTAATATTTTATATACCTCTATCATGTCTCCTCTCATCTTCCTTCTCTCCAAAGAGTAAAGCCCTAGCTCCCTTAGTCTCTCCTCATAATCCATACTCTCTAAACCAGGCAGCATCCTGGTAAATCTCCTCTGCACCCTTTCCAACGCTTCCACATCCTTCCTATAATGAGGCGACCAAAACTGGACACAGTACTCTAAGTGTGGTCACTCAAGCCCCCCCAAATTTCTCCTTTGCCATTAAGGAATTTTTAAAAAAAATGACGCGAGTGCATCAACAGCAAAGGATACAAAAGTTAAACAGGTCTATCTGATATCCTTTCAGTGTTTTCAGTCTTCACAGAATACGCAACCTATTATTTTACTGCAGGACAACTACTAAAGCAAGGCATGAGTTTTCAATTGACAGACATCAACACCACATTAATGTTACTTATATGATACCAATGGGTTGTTGCGAGGTACCTTAATGTTCCTTGTGCAAATCCTTTCCACAGGTTAATGGTGCTATTATTCAATTCTACTTCAGTGATATTAGAGCGCATGCGTGCGTGATCTCCAGCCACATGCTTTTGGTGTCATTGGAAGGCTTCTTCCTCCCATTAGCAGGGAGGATTCCCTCCTTGTGAGTGCCTACAGATCCCAGCATGACGGCCCAAGGCATTGAAGTTTGTCATGGGAAATATGGTACCAACTCATAGATTCAGTGCTTAAGTTAGCTTAATGGTCTCCTCAGATCAGGAAAGTGAGTACAATGGCACATAGGCAAAAATGCACATTGCTTCAAGTCCCATTGTCCCACTTCCTTGCATTCTGATCCCAAACAAAATAATAAAGCAAATATTATTTTTACAATTTCCCTTTAATTGGTGGGATTGAAACTGACTCATCTAAATGTTGTCATGACGACTCAGTGTAATTGGTCAGGAAACCTGGAAATAAATTACTGGAGGCTGACTGATGCTGGGTTTCCCATGTCTTACTGGTCACTTTTATTCAAAACTCCTGTAACTGGATATTACAAATTTGTATGCTAGTTCGTCAACAACAACCACTAGTCCTAACTTTTATTTCTTTTTCAGATATTGTTCATCTCTAGCATTTTCTGCTATTACTGTGAATCCCTGGGTTTTCTTTATATTTCTGCCAAAAATAGTTCTGGGCAACTGAACCACCAGAAGCCCTCAGAGTAAAAGATTAAATGGCCAAATTGATTATTTGGATTTAATGAGTTCAGCACACTTCAGTCATTAGATATTAAAGAATTACTGGGTTAAAAATTTGTTCTGATGGGTGGTCATTAAGAAGACTAAGAAACTAAGAAAATTGATGAAGACAGTAGATGTGGTTTACATGGACTTCAGCAAGGCTTCTGACAATGTCCCGCATGGTAAACTGGCTCAGAAGGTTAGGGCACTTGGGATCCAATGTGTGTTGGCAAACTAGATTCAAATAGGAGATAGGCGATAGGAGGCAGAGTGTAGTGGTTGAAGGGTGTTTTTCTGACTGGAAGTCTATCACAAGTGGAGCAATGCAGGGATCAGTGCTGGGACCATTGTTGTTTGCCATATATTTAAATAACTTGGACGAAAATGTAGGTGGACTGATTAGTAAATTCACTGACAGCACAAAAATTGGTGGAGTGGTAGATATGGAAGAATGTTGTGAAGGGGTACAGAGGGACATGGATCCATTGGAAAGTCAGGTGGAGGGATGGCAGGATGGAATTTAATGCAGACTAGTGTGTGGTAATGCACTTGGGACATCAAATATTAACAGGACATATCTAGTGAATGGCAGGGATCTCAGGAGTGTTGATGTACAGAGCGACCTTGAGTTTCAAGTTCACAGCTCCCCAAAAATAGGATAATGAAGAAGGCATTCGGCTTGCTTGCCTTCGTGGACTGAGCTACTGAGTATAAGAGTTGGGATGACATGTTGCAGCTGTACAAGATATTGGTTGGGCCACATTTGCAGTATTGTGCACAGTTCTGGCTGCCACACTGCAGGACAGATATGGTACTATTAGAAAGAGTGCAGAGGAGATTCGCCAGACTGTTGCCTGGAATGGAGGGCTGTTGTTATAAGGAAAGATTGGATAAGCTGGGTTTACTTTCACTGGAGCCTAGGAGGCTGAGTGGTGACCTTATAGAGGTTTATAAAATTATGTGGGGCATAAATGGGATAGTCAGAATCTTTAGCCCCAGAGTGGGGAAGTCGAAAATTAGAGGGCATAGGTTTAAGGTGAGAAGGGAGATATTTGAAAGAATCTGAGGGGCAAATTTTTCACACAAAGACTGGTAGTTATCTGGAACGAGTTGCCAGGAAGTGGTAGAGACAGATACTATAACAATGTTTAAAAGGCACTTAAACAGGTCCTTGAATAGGAAAGGAGGACCTAATACAGGTAAATGGGATTGGCATAGATCAGCATCAGAGTCAGCATGGATGAGTTGGACAAAGGGGCCTGTTTCTGTGCTGTTCAACTCTATGACTCTTCATGACTATTATTAATTTTTGAAGTCTTGCATTCAAACATTCAGTATGAGGAAATGATTTCTTCTTATAATTGTTTATGTCATGTTTCAGGGTGCAAAAAAAAAATCCCCAGAACTTTTCAATTAAAAAAGCATGATATTTTTGGAGCAGGTGTCAGCCTGATTCTTCCAAAGAAAAGACTGATGTAAATTGAATAGTCAGATGAGAAAATTCTTTTCCACTGCTGAGTTTGGCATACTATATTTATTCAATTAGCTAACAAGAATTCAAGGACCTGAAATTTTTGCTCCAAAATAGCAGGGTGTGTTGACTGAGAGAGGAAGATTATTGAATTTTTTGCATCTAGTTACAAATCAAAGAAAGGCTACGTGTGCTGGAATCACTCAATGGGTTAGGTGAGCTTAGCAGACAAGCTAAGAGACAACATGCAAGTAACTTCCCGCAAAAAGGACTAAAAAATAAACATTTTAGAAGCACCTAGAAAACTCCTCAAATTTTTGAGGCAATTCTAAGCTACTTACAATTCAAAATGTTTCTTTGTTATTTTCACTCAAACAATAATGACTACAAATTCCAACATTTGCATAAATACATCTGGCTTCAGATTTCCTGTGCTACCCATGTAGATGTGACATTTACATAGGAAAATGTTAAACCACAGTGGGGCATCTAATCTAACTGATGGTTAACAGCAGATTGCAGCTACACGACATCGATTGTACATTATGGATGCTGTGTACCTTAGTTAATGGCACCATCTACAATGATGGTAAATGCACAGCTCAACAATTTTAAAGTTGCATCATAGTGTAATTTTTTTTTGGATTTAAAAAAGTATTGCTTCACCTCTTCCCCACCTGAGAAATTAAAAAATATCATTTGTGGTTCTGTAGACTAAAGTGCAACAAACCAGAATTCATGACTTATAAGTGCTTAAATGTCACATTATGATGTCCATCTCAATTAAATGATAAACCGATTTTCCTAAATATTGTCCAATTGCAACTTTATCTCCAACTTTATGGTCCACTGCCAAGAAAGCTCACCAGCGCCTCTACTTCCTCAGGAGGCGAAAGAAATTTGGCATGTCCCCTTTGACACTTACCAATTTTTATCAATACACCACAGAAAGCATCCTATCTGGATGCATCATGGCTTGGTATGGCAACTGCTCTGCCCAGGACCGCAAGAAACTGCAGAGAGTTGTGGACACAGCCCAGTGCATCATGGAAACCAGCCTCCCCTCCATGGACTGTCTCCATCTCTTGCTGCCTCAGTGAAGCAGCCAGCATAATCAAAGACCCCACCCACCTGGATCATTCTCTCTCCTCTCCTCTCCCATCAGGCAGAAAATACAGGAGCCTGAGGGCACATACCACCAGGTTCAGGGGCAGCTTCTATCCCACGGTGGTAAGACTATTGAACAGTTCCCTTATACGATGAGATGGACTCTTGACCTCACAACTTACCTTGTTTGACCTTGCACTTTATTGTTTACCTGCAATGCACTTCCCTGTAGCTATGACACTTCACTCTGTATTCTGTTATTGTTTTTACCCTGTACTCCCTCAATGCACTGTGTAATGAACTGATCTGTACAAACCGTATGTAAGACAAGTTCTACACTGCACCTTGGTACAATTGACAATAATAAACCAATACAATACATCATAAATTTAAGAAGCTTTCTTAAAATCTAAATTATCTCAATGTAAGACAAGGCTAATTCAAATAAAATCAAAATAAAAAAATGCTGGAGATACTCAGCAGTCAGGCAGCATCTGTGGGAAGAGTTAATATTTCAGGTTGAAGACCCTTCATCCTCCACAGATGCTGCCTAATCTCAGGAGTATTTCCAGAATTTCTTTTTATTATTTCAGATTTCTAACGTCAATGTTTTTGTTTTTATTTTCATTTAAATAAAATTTAAAACAGTTCCTAATTGGTCAGAACTGATAAGTGCCCAATAATATTTATGCCACATGAATGCCAACAAGAGAGAACTTAAAACTATCCACCTGGCGATCAATGGCATTATCATCATCAACACATGGGGGTTAACATTGACCAAGTCTCAAAAGGGATCGCTTATCTTAGAAATCCTCCCACTCGTGTACTCTAATTATTGCTGAGCTTCGCCATCTCCCATCCCATCTCTGCAATATAGCCAGAAGATAGACAATCGCTGGTTGGATCCTATTTGTGTCCTTGAAGGCTAGAAGTCATTTTATTTAAATTCAGGGTAAACTGGGGTAATGGTCATTTCATACTAATTTGCTACACATTGTTTATTAACAGAAATTGGATCAGCCAATAGCTATGGCACAGAAGTTTTAATTTGTGGAGTTTCTAACAAGATTCTGTCTCTTTTTTCCCCAAGTGAATTGGAGCAAGACTTTGTTGTCCTCATGCACATGAAAATTTTACTGAGCTGTGCATAATTTGCATACAGGAGTGAGACAGATTGTTTGGTACAACAACCATGCACTCAATGTCAGCAAGACCAAGGAATTGATTGTGGACTTCAGGAAGGGGAAGTCGGGAGAACACACACCAGTCCTCATTGAGGGGTCAGCGGTGCAAAGGGTGAGCAGCTTCAAGTTTCTGGGCATCAACATCTCAGAGGATTTACCCTGGGCCCAACGCATTGATGCAATCACGAAGAAGACATGCCAGCAGCCCTTCTTCATTAGGAGTTTGAGGAAAGTCAGTCTGTTACCAAAGACTCTTATAAATTTCTATAGATGTACAGTGGAGAACATTCTGACTGGTTGCATCACAGCCTGGTATAGAGGCTCCAATGCACAAGATTGCAAGAAGCTGCAGAGGGCTGTAGACTCAGCCAGCTGCATCATGAGCACAACCCTCCCCGCCATCGAGGACATCTTCAAGAGGCAGTGCCTCAAGAAGGTGGCATCTATCACTAAGGACCCTCACCATCCCGTCACGTCCTCTTCTCATTACTAATATCGGAGAGGGGGTACAGGAGCCTGAAGACTCCCACTCAACGATTCAGCAAAAGCTTTATCTCCTCTGCCATCAGATTTCTGAACGGTCCATGAACCCATGAACACTATTTTATTATTCCCTTTTATTGCACTTCCATTTAGTTTTGTAATTTATAGTCATTTTATGTCTTTGCACTGTACTGCTGCTGCAAAACAATAAATTTCACATCATATCAGTCAGGGATAATAAATCTGATTCTGATATTTCTTTGAGGCTAAGTAAGGATTTGATTTCTGAATAATGTTACATAGAGAAGACACTTACAAATATATATTTTAAAAAACTGCCCTGTAACAAGAGAAAGGTTGTAACTTCTAAGGGAGTATATGCCGATGGTACAGAAAGGAGGGTTCAGACTTTGATATTGTTTGCAGATTTTCAAGTTGATCCAAATGTTTAAGGTTCAGCTGAAATTCCTTCGGATAAACATGGAATTCTAATGTAAATGTGAGCAACTCTTGGATGTACTGTGGAGAAATGACTTTGTAATATCCTGCTTTTGTCTTGGACGGTGAAGATCAGAATGGATATAGCTATCCCCATCTGGGTTCTACACTGCAAGAAATGGAACATCTTTCACATTACTCTTGCACACAAGTTTGACCTTTGAAATTCATATCCAGTTTAGAATCTCACAAAATAGTTTTAAAAAAACTTAACAAGAGATCAGCTTTTCAGTAAGGCTGGCATGTTATATCTGTTGAAAAGTCCAGAAATGCTGAAGAATAGCACACTAAAATTTTACTAGAAGTCCAGAAACTCATACCATTCTCAGAATTGTGAGATTGCGCTATTTCACAGAAAGCAAATGGTGGCTTAATGGCAGGCACAACATGCCATGGTCAACAGTCCAATCAAATAGAATTGGGAGGTATATTTGATCAACAATGTTGTCTTGATGCCTGATAAGATTCAGTTATATAACGATATAAAGCAACTACAATGTGAGGCACAGAGAAACTACTAAAACTATTGCAATCTCATCCAATAGCAACTCCAGATGCTCATTATCAGGCCACCTTCCCAATGATAAGATAATTTAGGGGCTATAGGGAGGGAAGAACTTAAAATCATCTCTATCACTTGGGGGAAAAACTACTAGGCAAACTAATGGGGGCTAAATGCTAACAAATTGCCAGGATCTGATGGTTGCATCCGAGGACCTTAAAGGAAGTGGTTGCATGGACAGTGGATGCATTGTTGGAATGTACCAAAATTCCCTGGATTCTGGTGAATTCCCAGAGGAACGGAAAACTGCATTATATTTAGGAACATTCAAAGAAAGGGGGAGACAGAAAGCAGCAAACTATAGCCAGCTAGCCTGACATCTATTGCTGGGAAAAGACCATAATCCATTATTAAGAAGGTAACTGTAGGGCATTAAGTAAATTATATAACATATAATCATGAATCATACAACTCAAGCAGAGTGAACGTTGTTTTATTAAAAGTGAATTGTCTTTGATAAATTTACTACAGGATGCATCAAAGAGGGTAGATAAAGAGCATTTGATAAAGTGTTCCTTTAAATGTTACTGCACAAGGTAAGAGTGCATGGGTTGGGTGTGATATGTGGCATGGAGAGCAGAGTGGAAACTTTGGTCTTAATACTTAAGGAAAGATATACTTGAAATGGAGGCAATGCAGAGTCAGTTCATTAGGTTGATTCCTGGGATGAAGGGGTTGATGTACGAAGAGAGGTTGAGCAGATTAGCCCTATAATCACTGGAGTTTCAAAGAATAAAAAGTGATCATATTGCAATACATAAGATTCTGAGGGGGATTGACAGGGTGAATGTTGAGAGGATGTGGAGGTACCTAGAACTAGGGGTCATGCAATTAAAGAAGACTAGAGAAGGAATTTCTTCTCTCAGAGATTCTTGACTCTTTAGAATTCTCTATCCCAGAGGGCTTTAGTGGCAAGTTAATGAGTGCATACCAAGTAAAGATTGACAGACATTTGAACTACAAGCGAGTCAAGAGAAAATGGTATTGAGGCTAAGACTGGACAGCCATGATCTTATTGACTGGCAAAGCAAGCTCGAGAAATCAATTGGCCTACTTCTTTTTGGCACAACTTTGACACAAGACGATGGATGTCAGCGATAAGCACTGAAGGGTTCAGAGGGCTTTAAGTATTTTTGACATCTTTGATGTTGGAACTGGTGAGAAGAGGCATTCTGTCAATTTCTTACTTGAAATTACAAAATTCTAATTTATGTTTACCAACATCTCACTTCTCACCCTATAAAATAAAATTAGAAGGGTGCCTCTGTGTTAAAATGCACTATTTTAGTTTGGGCTGTATTGTCATTCATATTAACTGACTAAATGAACCCACATTTGTGCACTGGCTCGGTGAAAACCAGAAGTACATGAGAAAGTGGAAAGTTTAGTCTGTTGCAGCCGTGTACTTTATAGGTTGCAACACATCAACTGACTCCTTGGAAAAAACTGTGCAAAATACACCAATGCAAAAGTATATCAGTAAACCATCAAAACGTACATGTGAAACACTTCACCAAACATAACCAGAATACAGCAGTGAAAATCAGCACCAATATCACAGAAACATACATCAGTCCATTGTGCAGTTCAGATTAAATGTTCTGAAAACTTCCAAAACCAATTGAAAAATATAGCAATTTTTTTCCAGATTAATTTAATAATGTACAGCAGAATGCCTATAGCTGTACAAAACTATTCTACTTGTTAATCCTCATTAAAACATAATATTTTATGCTGCTAAAATTTTCCATCAATGGAGGTTTATTTGTAACACAGAGAAATGCACTGTCAACTATACAGGCATAAAATAATTACCAGAATGCCAAATTAATGTAGAGTATAATATGATCACATACAACTGTGATGAATCTAAAATAAAACAGAAAATTCTGAAAATATTCAACAGGTCAGGCAGCTTCCTAGGAGAGAGAAACAGAGTCAATGTTCAGGTAATGACTATGTTGAACCTAATGTTCTCTTTAAAGCTGCTTCAAACCGTGGCTCTGTGATACAGCTCAAGGCTCTTGCTGCTGTGGAACACACACTGATTATATTTTAATCACAAATTCTACAATATAAACACAGTATTCCGACATGCTTAATTTCTGAAAACCATAGTTCACTACATGCAGTTATAAGAAATAGCGACATCTGCCCTGAATGCAATTCAAAGTTGGAGGATAATTCAAGCCAAGGTAGCTACTGATTTAGGTAATAGAAAGATTAACGGGTTGAGTTTTGCAAATAACTTCAGAGCCTGAAATGCCAATCCTTAAATGATCCAGTGGCCCGAGTTTTGCAGTCAGTGGTAAGAGAGTGTTACCTTTCAGTCAGACATTGGGCACTTGATCCACTATGGTACTATCTACAGAGATCTGTGACATTTGTGAATAGAATTTTAAAAAATGCACAGTTCTTGAAAAAAATAGATTAAAGAATCATCATTTAGACAGGCAGACCGTGGTGAGCCTATTTGACTGTATTTTCACCAATCTACCTGCTGCCCTTCATCATGTTGTGTCGCAATAACAAAATGCTAACTTGGAAGGGGCATAACCAGATGCAACTACAAGAGGTCCCAATTTTGCAAAGCTGCCACACAAGACTACATACTTGGCTAAACAGCAAAATCTAATTCAGTTAATTATCACCCAATGTGTATTTGAATGCTAAGAGTATTATGGGTAAGGGTGATCAGTACACAGAACTATGATGTTGTAACAGAGACTTGGTCGAGAGAGGGACAGGAACGGGTGCTTAATGTTCCAGGGTTTCGATGTTTTAGAAAGGATAGAGAGGGAGGTAAAAGAGAGGGTGGGGGGGGGTGGGGGGGGAGTTGCACTACCAATCAGGGACAATATCACAGCTGCACTCAAGAGGGGTCATAATGGAGGGCTCGTCCACTGAGTCTACATGGGTACAACTCAAAAATAAGAAAGGTGCAATCACTCTGATGGGATTATACTACAGACCCCTCAATAGCCATCAGGACATTGAAGAACAGATATGCAGGCAGATTAGGGAAAAGTGTAAAACTAATAGGGTTGTTGTTGTGGGAGACTTCAACTTCCCTAATATAAACTGGGACCTCCGTCGTGTAAGAGGTTTGGACGGGGCAGAATTTGTTAGGTGCATCCAGGAGGGTTTCCTAAATCAATATGTAGATGGTCCAATGAGGAGAGGGGCTGTACTGGACCTGGTGTTGGGTAACGAGCCTGGCCAGGTGACTGACCTTTCAGTGGGAGAACAGTTAGGGAACAGTGATCACAACTTCTTAAGTTTTAAGATAACTATAGATAAGGATAAGTATGGACCTTGGGCGAGAGTATTAAATTGGAGCAGGGCAAATTACGGGAGTATTAGACAGGAAGTAGGGAGAGTTAATTGGGAACAGCTGTTTTTGGGGGTCCACATCTGACATGTGGAGGGTGTTTGGAGACCAACTGCACAGAGTACAGGATGGGTATGTTCCAGTAAGAAGGAAGGACAAAGATGGCAGGGTAAGAGAACCTTAGATGTCAAGAGAGGTAGTGAATTTAGTCAAGAAGAAAAAGAAAATGTATGTAAAGCTTAGGAAGCTAGGATCAAACAGAGCACTTGAGGATTATAAAGAAGCCAGAAAGGAACTCAAAAAGGGAATTAAGAAAGCGAGGAGGGGCCATGATAAATCCTTGGCAAGTAGGATTAAAGAGAATCCCAAGGCATTCTATAAATACATCAAGAGCAAGAGGATAACTAGGGAGAGGGAAGAACCACTCAAGGATAAAGAAGGGAACATGTGCTTGGAAGCGGAGAATGTGGATGAGATCCTTAATGAGTACTTTGCATCAGTATTTACCAAGGGGAAGGATGTGGAGGATAGGGAGATCAGTGTGGAGCATCCTAATATGCTAGGGTATTTTGAGATAGAGGAGGAGGTAGTGTTGGGTCTCTTAAAGAGAATTAAGGTGGATAAGTCCCCACAGCCTGATGGGATATACCCCAGGTTATTGAGAGAGGCAAGAGATGAGATTTCTGGGGCTTTGACTAATATCTTTGAGTCCTCCCTAGCCACAGGCGAGGTCCCGGAGGACTGGCAAGCAGCTAATGTTTTTCCATAATTCAAGAAGGGAAACAGGAATAATCCTGGTAACTATAAACCAGTGAGTCTCACATCAGTGGTAGGGAAGTTACTGGAAAGGATTCTTCAGGACAGGATTTATGAGCATTTGGAAAAGCATAGCGTAATTAGGGACAGTCAGCATGGCTTTGTGCGGGGCAAGTTGCGTCTTACTAACTTGATTGAGTTTTTTGACGAGGTGATGAGGGTGATTGATGAAGGTGGAGCTGTGGATGTTGTCTATATGGATTTCAGTAAGGGGTTTGACAAGGTCCCTCATGGGAGTCTCATCCAGAAGATTAAGATGCATGGGATCCAAGATGAATTGGCTGTTTGGATTCAGAATTGGCCTGCTCGTGGAAGACAGAGGATGGTGGTTGAGGGGACTTATTCCAGCTGGAGGTCTGTGACTCGTGGTGTTCCTCAGGGATCCATACTGGGACCTCTGTTGTTTGTGATGTACAGTATATAAATGACCTGGATGAAAACATACATGGTGGGGGGGGGGGGGGGGGTGTAAGTAAATTTGCAGATGATACGAAGATTGGTGGTGTCATGGATAGCATAGAAGACTGGCAAAGGATACAGCAGGATATAGAGCAGTTGCAGATATGGGCTGAGGAATGGCAGATGGAGTTCAACCCAACCAAATGTGAAGTGTTGCACTTTGGGAGATAAAATGTAAAGAGACAGTGCACTGTTAAAGGCAAGACCCTCAACAGTGTTGATGAGCAGTGGGATCTTGGGGTCCAAGTTCATAGCTCCCTGAAAGTGGCTACACAGGTTTATAGGGTGGTAAAGAAGGCATATGGCATGCTTGCCTTCATTAGTTGAGGCATGGAGTTCAAGAGTCAGGAAGTTATGCTGCAGCTTTATAAAACCCTAGTCAGGCCACATGTGGAGTATTGCATTCAGTTCTGGTCACCCCATTATAGGAAGGATGTTGAAGCTTTGCAGAGGGTGCAGAAGAGGTTTACCCAGATGCTGCCTGGATTAGAGAGGATGTGCTATGAGGATAGGTTGGGCAAACTTGGGTTGTTCTCTTCGGAGCGGCGGAGGCTGAGGGGAGATCTGAGAGAGGTGTATAAGATTATGAAAGGCATAGATAAAGTAGACAGCCAGTATCTTTTCCCCAGGGTTGATATGTCTAATATATGCATTTAAAGTGAGGGGGGTAAAGTTCAAAGGAGATGTGCAGGGCACGTTTTTGTTTATACACAAAGAGTGTTGGGTGCCTGGAATGTGCTGCCTGGAGCAGTGGTGGAGGCAAATACGATAGGGGCGTTCAAGAAGCTCTTAGATAAGCACATGAATGTAAGGGAAATGGTAGGACATGGACATTGTGTAGGCAGAAGGGATTAGATTAGTTGGGCATTTTATTACTAATGTAATTGGTTCATCACAACATTATGGGCTGAAGGGCCTGTTCCTGTGCTGTACTGTTCTATGTACTACTTTAAATCTTATGCCCTCTGATGGTGAATACTTGTAGCAGGCAAAATTTAGCCCACAAGTTTTATTCCCCATTGTAAAACGTGGTTTTAAGACTTTTCATTAAATCAGTTGACATTCCATTGATTATATATTATTTCTCATAGTATTGAATCTTCTACTAGTTTGGAGTGGGAGGTAATAACAAAGTCTAAGTGCCAAACAGACTTAATGGCAGCACTCAATAGTTTAGTTTACTGTCATATGCACAAGTTCATGTATGCACAGGTGCAATGAAAAATTTACTTGAAGTAGCATCTACAGGCACATAGCATCATATAAACAGCATTCTCAAGAAAGACATAAATTAATCTTAAATTATACCCAATTTTTAAAAGAAGGAACACAATTACAACAAAAAAATATACAAAGTCCGTTTTAGTGCAAAGTGATCAAAATGGTCATAGTGTTGTCATGATTATGGTTGTGCCAGTTGGTTCAAGAACCAAATGGTCGACTGGAAGTAGCTGTTCTTGAACCTGGTGGTGTGGGACTTCAGGCTTCTGTACCTCCTGCCCAATGGTAGCTGTGAGAAGATGGCATGGCCCGGATGGCGGAGATCTTTGATGATGGATGTTGCCTTCTTGAGGCAGCGCCTCCTGTAGATACTACCGAAGGCGGGGGGGGGGGGGGGGGGGGGATGTGCCTGTGATGTAGTGGGCTAAGTCCACAAATCTGCAGTTTCTTACATTCCTGTGCATTTGAATTGCCGTACCAGACCATGATGCAACCAGTCAGCATACTTTCAACAGTACATCTGTAGAAGTTAGAGTGTTTGGTGATAATCCAAACCTCCTTAACCTCCTAAGAAACTATAGGCACTGGTGCACCTTCTTTGCAATTGCATCTATGTGCTGGGCCCAGGGCAGGTCATCCAATATGTTTAAACCCAGAAATTTAAAGCTGCTGACTCTCTCCACTGCCGATCCCCCAATGTAGACAGGTGCATGTTCGTCCCCTTTCCTCTTCTTGAAGTCAACAGTCAGCTTTTTAGTTTGACTGACAGTGAGCGAGAGGTTGTGGTTATGGCACCACTCAACCAGGTGTCCTACCTCGCTCCTCTATGCTGACTCATCACCACCCGTGATTCGTCAAACAACAGTGATGTCATCGGTGGATTTATATATGGCATTGGAGCCGTGCTTAGCCACACAGTCATCTGTGTGTAGAGACTCTAACACTGTTGGAAATCTGTCAGTGTAAACCGATCCCTAGCACTCAAGCATACCATCCAGCATAACTCGAATGTACTTATGTAGTTTGAGCCCTAGTTATGCTCATTCAGCTACAGTGTGCAAGCCAATACCAGACCATTTTTATACCTAATGTTAGACTTCTAAAACAAGCACACTATTCTGAGCTCTCTCATTGGTAGAGATTATCAGAGGGAAAGAAGAAAAGATTCAAGGGTGTGCTCAAAGCCTCCTTCAAGGAATGCAACATTCCCACTGATTCCTGGGAATCTCCCAGAGAAGGAGCTATTGGTGTGGTATTTTAAACCTTTAGTCCATGCATTGAGAATAGAGAAGCCCTGCGTAGGCAGCGGAAATAGTGCACCAACTCACAACCACCCACCCAGTCAGGCACCTCTTGCCCCATTTCTGGAACAGTCCTAATAGGCCTCATCAGCCATCTCAGACACTCAGAAGAGTGGAAACAGATCATCCTCAATCCCAAGGGACTGTTTAAGAATAATAATAAATTTACATTGCGGTACGTTATCATCTTTTGGATGAAATTTTAATGAGATCCCAATCAGCCCATTAAGGTGAACATAAAAGATCCATTAGCACTTTACAAAAAAGAAAATTCTTCTAATACCTTTGCTGAAAGTCCTCCCTCAACCAAAGAAAGCTGATGAATTGTTCAGCTATTTCACTGATTCTACAGGATCTTTCCAATGCTGCTGCATTTGCCAAAACAATTAATGACTAGAAATAATCGGTTCCAAAATGCTTTGAACTGTCCTGTAAATAGCAAAGCAAGAATATTCATTCTTTCTTTCCAGTTAATGATAGGATTGTCTTTGAAAAGGATTTATATCTATCGTTCTAAATTTTTGTCCAACAATTGCAAAGACATTAAGCAACATGTTTTGACTGCACACTCACTTTATACCAACATGATTTGAAAATCTAATGCAACAACACGATTTCCCAAATCTAACAGCTCTTTATGTCCTTATGTTCAAAGATCTGGTATGAACATGAAAGTATTTTGATGCAAGGTTTTATGAGAAGTGGTATTTAACAGCAACACACTTAACTTAAAACAACTTACTTGCATGGCTGATCTGCACTTTCACATGGGCTTGATGTGGCATCTGAATTTGCTATCTGATGCTGTTGAGAGTCCCGCCATTACAACAGGCAATAATTATAATTATTAAATAAAATGGTATAAAATCAAGGTCATAATGGTTACCCTTAGTCAATGAATAATATAAATTTGAAAAAGTAAGTTGCATCATATTATAAAAACATTTCTTCTGGAAGAGACATTCCAAAGCGTACCACTGAAATTGATGCATACAATGACTAGGTTTTTAATCACATTTCAGCATCAATTTCATACTACAAATTAAAACATTAAGTCCGAATACTGTCGAACCTTGAGCTCTTTACCTAACCATTACATTCAGAAGGTGCTTTACATTTGTGCTCTTGTTAATAATCTCACTTGATCAGGAAAACTAAGAAACACTTCATAGGTCAAAATACTGAATTCAGAAAAGCTTTACTGTGATGACACACAACCTGACAGCATTCAGCTATTAAAGAAATCATGTAAATTGTTTCATCAGATTTCTTTTCTGATAGTTTGGAAGGTTAAGGTTCAGCAATTCTTCCAAGTGGTTCTTGTTAATTTTGAACATATATCGAAAAACAAATGGGTTGAAGTTAATTAAGCTAAATTTACAACCTGAAGATATTATTCATTAACTCATCTTAAAATGTAAAGCGCTCAAAGGTTCAGAATATGTTGCTCACAGTAATATTTGGACACCATTTTACAGGCTATGATGTCAACATCACTCATCCAAATGGAGCAAAGAATAAACATTTTCAGACACAGAGAAATCGTCCAATATTTCTTTTCCATTTTCTGTTAGCATTCACATTTTAGGATAAGGTTTGAACTTGGAAGGCTTAGCTAAAGCTCCACAATTGAATTCAAGTCCAAGTGAGCATGTATAGGTTCCCTTAATTATTAACAGAATCTGAGGATAGGAACAGATTGATTACCACCTACCTGTTCTTCACAGGTGCCAAGATTGCCATTGCACATCATTAAATTTATTAAAACATAAGAGCTAAAGTAGCTCGATACTGCGGTGGAGTGCACTGTCATTAGCATACTGACAATAGGAATGGCTAATAATTATATCAAAGAATCATAACATGAATAACATGAATTTATCTGTATAGTAAGTCTTAGCATATCCAAATTCTTGAGTAAAATGCAATTTCCCACTTGTTTTAAAAATACATTATAAGGCAAAGACTGGTTGGTCCTGTTTCGTACAAATAAATCCATCAACTATAGAGAGGTGGTAATAGGTTGTCCTGTGGTACACAGAAGTCAGCAGGAAATTACAAAGGTTTTTTTTTGCCATAACAAGCACACTGAGTAACCTTGCAAAGAAGTCTTTCTAAATCGAATTGTCTGAGTCCGAAAAGCAACAGCATGTGATAAAGACATCATGCTGGTAACATGGTGATAATCAAAAGCTCCCTCTGGTGTCAGAACAGACTGGGCACCCACTTACACTACTGTTTAATATCATACCCAGGGCAGAGAGCTAAACTTTGTGTAGTTATAAATCCAAGTTCCGTGTATAGGATGCTGATAATATCTTTGAAGCATAAAGAACATGTCAATTTACTCATTATCAGTACTGCATGAAAGTAATGTAGAGTTGGTGGTGCATGTCCCACAAAGTAATACTTATGTAAAATTCATCCATCTAATGTCACATTCGTTCCTGAACATCTTGAAATTAGCTTAAACATCTGTCAGTGTTTAATAACTGGTGCCCTTTTATTTAAAAATATAATGCTTAGATTTGTTAGATACCAAGGTGACAAATTTTGCTTCTGATGTAATGGGACAGCTGTGAATGGGACCACCATTAAGTTTGCCAGTGTATGATCTGAAGAGGAAGAGCAAGTGTCGCTCGCGCAAACCTCGATCAGTAACTAAATGCAAGTTGTTGCACATATTTTTGTACCGAGACAGGGAAAAGTGTTCCTGTCCTGGATATTAGGAAGACACATTGGTTTGGAAATTCTGGTGTACCCCAGATGCCAAAGACCATTTCATTGTTGCCCTAATCAAGCCCATGTTGGGGAAGATGAGTTGAAAGATCTGCTGGCAGCTCAGTTTTGGGGAAGGATGAATTTGAGTAAGAAGGATCAGATTGGGAGAGACCCAAATTGAGACTTGTGCCTTCGGTTAGAGGATCAGGATTGAACTGATGATTGATTAAGGAACATAAAGGGGGCCCAATTGCTTGGTTATGGATCAGGGGACCATAAAGAAAGTGGAGTTTGGAGATCAAAGCTTCAATCGGGAGCTTTGGCAGGTTGTTGGCTCAGGAGACTGCAATGTTCTGGCCTTGGCCTCAGGGAGAAAGTAGTTCCATCAGAGGATGATAGGGATTTGGTACAGTCTGCTGAAGCAGTCAGTTGGGTAAAACAAGTAAAGAAAAGGGACTTTATAATCAGGAGTCCAGTCTAGTGTTGTGTTGGACAAACTTAGTTGTTCCTGGAGAGCACAACACTGTTCCCTCCTGATACAACTTAGTCCAAGTTCCCTGCAATACTCTAGAAGGTCAAAATCCCTGTGCCCTTAGAAAGGCTCATTATTCCATTTCACCCCAGAAAATAAAAATTAATTTTTAGTTGCATAACACTGAAAAGAAAAGGTTACACGACTGAATTTCTTAATGTTTAACCCACAATTGATTGTACAAAACAATCTTTCCAGTTAATCATTTTGCAGGACTTGAAAATCCTAGGTCAGCAATGTCCAATGCTGTACCTTTTGATTTATTTCATTTATTTTAATTTACTCTTTTTAACCTTGGTGGTTCATTACAATGTATTACTACAATCCCATACTCTAGTTTGAAGCTCTGAACATTCCAGTCTTCTATAAGGTAAACAAGTGCATTAAGATAGTCTGACATCCCTCTTTCAGTACTTGAAATTTCACAATGGTACTTCACTTAGGTGTTTGGATTAAACGAAAGATCACTTAACATTAAAGATGTGAATAATTCAAATTATAATTCTATACCAAAGCCAGGATTTTTTGGTTCAGTGACGCTAGGAACACATGTTGGGAAATTCTATATGCCCAGCCTGTGATCTTTTGGTGATTAGTATGAATAGTTGAAATTTCACAGGCTTGGAAAAAGCCATTTCTGGATATATTGTTCAAGCCCAGATTATTCCATGGCATTAGAGCCTTCAAATACTCTCAGACTCAATAAAACTATCATCTTCAACTGCTCATCATGAAAGGTGCTTTTTAATATTTTTGTTAAATTTCATTTTGCCACGAGGAAAACTATGGAAATGCACATAATTACTGAAAAACCTTTACACCTGCCTGTTAGATTCCAGCAGCTGTTCAGACTATCAAGGATTCTTGTACACTGCCCAACTATTACCATGGGTCTGCATTTAATGAAAATTGTGAGTTCATAACCTGCACTTTGTAATTAATTGTGACAGATTATTGAATCTCACAAAGTAAAATCAATTCATCCTACCGACTGGAATCCTAAAGGTCCTATTTCTTTTATTTCTCACCATTTATAAAACGCTTAGCTGAATTAGAATGGTGGAGAGGACACCAGACTAGAAAGTGTTGATGATCAAACCCTGGATGCAGAGGGGAAAGCAATTATTGACAAAAGAGATGAATAAAGCCCAGCAATAAATATAAAGGGTAGTTTAGAAAGACACTGTCTGGGATGTTCTTGTGAATCTAATTGGACTATGTTTAGCAATAGCACATGCTCTTGTCTACATCAATAGTGCTGAGGACAAGAGGGTTGAGAGCTTCAAATTCCTAGGAGTGAACATCACCAATAGCCTTGTCCTGAACCAACCACGTAGATGCCATGGCCAAGAAAGGGCACCAATGCCTCTACTTCCTCAGGAGGCTAAAGAAATTTGGCATGTCCCCTTTGACACTCACCAACTTTTATCAATGCACCATAGAAAGCATTCTATCTGGATGCATCATGGCTTGATATGGCAACTGCTCTGCCCGGGACCGTAAGAAACTACAGAGAGTGGTGGACACAGCTCAGCACATTTCGGAAACCAGCCTCCCCTCCATGGACTCTGTCTATACTCTTGCTGCCTCAGTAAAGCAGCCAGTATAATCAAAGACTCCACCCACCTGGGACATTCTCTCTTCTCTCCTCTCCCATCAGGCAGAAGATACAAAAGCCTGAAAGCACGTACCACCAGGCTCAAGGTCAGCTTCTATCTTGCTGTTATAAAACTATTGAACGGTTCCCTAGTATAATAAGATGGACTCTTGACCTCACAATCTACCTTGTTATGACCTTGCACCTTATTGTCTACCCGCACTGCACTTTCTCTGCAGCTGTGACACTACTCTGCATTCTGTATTGTTTTACCTCAATGCACTGTGTAATGAATTGATCTGTATGAACGGTATGCAAGACAAGTTTTTCACCGTACCTCAGTACAAGTCACAATAATAAATCAATTCCAATTCCACATTTTAAAGGCTTCCTACTGCCATTGATACAGCAAGATACAGTATTACAAAGAATTTCTGATAATATTCCCACACTAAAATTACGCAACAAAGATGCCAAATTTAACATAACTCATTGATATGTACCAAGTAGGCAAATTTTCTGTAATCAATCACAAAATTCAGCAGAATAGATGTGCATCTTTAATTACAAGGGGAAGGACCTTTCCTTAGAAGGCTCACTTTAAGTGAATGCTAAATGTTTAGAGCAACATTCAGGCATCATGAGAAACATAAAAAGGGCCTAGTTCTCAGTTGCGCATTTCTGGCAGATTTAGTGCTGAACAAATATGCTGGCTCTGAGTGCCATGAGGCCTGTTGCACGAACCATTGAACAGTGCACCCAGAACACCACGATATCTCATGTGTCTGCCTTTCACAATGACAACTTGTGTCCTACAAAACTTGCATTCACAATTTTCAAGATTCTAAAGTAAGCTTTGGCAAGACTTCATTGGGAACACAAAGTTGGTTATAGATGATGGTCACTATTGTATATCAGCACCATGAATAATCCTCTGTCACAGCTATCCCATTTGAATCAAGTTCAGCGGATAGACAAATCAGGTTTGAGGTAGGAGCTTTAAAAAAAAACTAAAATCTGCTTTACCCTAATCAGTGTTCCCAGTGCCCGCTCTGACACGGACAGCGTTCCCAGTGTCCGCTCCGACACGGACAGCATTCCCAGTGTCTGCTCCGACACGGACAGCATTCCCAGTGTTTGCTCCGACATAGACAGCGTTCCTAGTGCAGGCATCTTGCCCAGTTCCTTCTCAGCATTCCCAGCGTCAGCTTCAAGTCAGGCAGTTTGCCCAGTGTCTATTCCAAGAGAGGAAAAGCTTCCAGTGGGTGCTCCATGAGAAGCAGGGACCCAGTATCGCTCCAATGCAGACATTTTACCCCTTGTCTGCTTCAAGAGAGACAGGCTCCCAGTGCCTGATATGAAGCACACAGGGTTCCCAGTGCCTGGTCTGACACTTATGCCATGGCAAGTACCTCCTCCAAAACAGACAGTGTGCCAAGTGTCTGCTCCATTCCAGACATGGTGTCCCTTATTTGCTTTTATCTGAACATTGTCCTATGCTTGCTCTATTGCAGACACGAGAGATCATATGTTTTCCTGAGTGTGCACTGTTTCATCAGCATCCTTTTTCACAAGTATTTTTCAGCATCTGTTCCTGCTGGGAAATGTGGCTGCATGGGGATAATCATGCCGAGAAGCCAAAATGACTTTGGAACTGAAAAATGGTAACTCAGTAACTTGCTTCATTAGTTGAATGCTATCGGGGGCATTTGAAAGCAACTGGTAGCAGTTTTCACAGTGCATTGAATAATATTTAGCACCTACTACAAACACAGAAGAAGGATTATAGACCATAACCAGAGTAGAGGGTAAACAAATCTGAGAAAATTAAATTCAAAGTTTTAGCTTGAGGGACTGTTTATATCATTCCCTATTTCTCTAAGCAAGCAAGCAGGATCCATTAAGTTATCTACACTTCTCTGTGGGAAGTAATGCATCTATCAGTCCCACAGATCCTGGCTTGGATAACCTGTTCCACTGTTGCCACTGTGTGATGAATGAATCCTTCACCAATCAGTCTCATGGTTCTGAATAAAAAAATTCTGTCCTCTGAAACCAAAACTTCAGTTTGTGTTTAAACTTGTCAGTGGATTTTTTTTCACTCATCAGATACTGGACACTGGCGTTGGAAAATTCAGTGGTGGGATGAGCATTAGAGGTGGTGGTAGTGCTGTTCTATAGCACTGAGTGAATTTTAAACTCATTTATTGCAATATAGTAACTTCGACTCAGGGTTTTCCTTCAATGTATGGCTGGGGCATGTTGTGGACTGACAAGATGCAAGCTGAACTCCAATATTTTAATGGGACTCCAAACAAAATTAAAAGAGTTTGGGAAAAGAAAAGGGAAGCAAGTGGTAGAATAGATTGTGCATGACAAAATGCTGCTGGAGGCGATGAGGAACAGAAAGTAATGGGAGAAAATCAGTCATGATCTGGAGTTCTCTCCGTAAATAGAGAATTCTCTTTCTGATCCTAAGTCTGCTTAATATTCTAGCAGGCATAACTAGATTTGAGGAGTCAGGATTGTAATGAGGTGTACTTGTCTCCCTTTGTCAAGTTCAAGTCAAACTGTGAGTAGAATACAGCAGGCTGAGCTTGGATATATTCAAGTTAATGAATTGAAAGCATCATAATCTATGGAAGATGGAAGAAACAAGATTCTTTTTACAAAGCAAAATGTTGATGCCCATTTTAGAATTTATAGATTTCCCGAGAAATGACTCAAATTGAAATTTTGCATGTGATATAAATTTACAATTTCAAACCTGAGAGAAAATGTTATAAACCACTGCAATATCTCAGTGCTTTTTTTCAGAAAGTGGGTAAACTCTTAAAAGATTTCATTTAAAGTCCTCAAATCAGCCTGACTGTATTTTGTTAGCTTTCACTTTCATATTTTACATTTTCTATAAACCAGTTTTGTCATTGTTAACTGACTTGCAGATTATTTCAAGCATTTTTGTTTTTTTATGTTGGCCTGATTTCAATGTTTCCTGTAGTCAATCCAGAGAATGCTGAATCATATAAACAATGAACAATATCAAGTTAACAGCAAGCATCGGTGGCAGTGGTGCTGAAGTTCACTTTCATTTCATGGAAAGAAACATCTGGTGGCTTTCATAACTAATGTACCAAGCCTTCATGCTACAAAGACATTGTCTGCGGGCTCTACCCATGGCTTTATTAATCATCCCAACTCCAAACTGAAAAAGTCACTTGGGCAACAGCAAACCAAAATCCCCGATTCAAATGAGGTAGATGTAAGACACAAGTGGAAGAGGCAAAGAAAGCAACACAACCCCAGCAAACGGTGAGTGCAAGGTGAAAAGCAGATAATGCACAACATACAATAAATGACAAAGATGGCAATGAGATTTCAATAGTGAAGAATTAGTATAAAAATGTGAGCTGGAATATTTTCTAATTGCCATCTCACTATTATATATTACATTGGATCTTTTCATGATTGAATGACATTGATTAATGACTCCCTGCTGCTGAGAATCAGAAGATCACCCAGGAAGGTGGCCAGTACTTGGCAACTGGAGACTACCTGGAGTACCTCTATCAAAGTATTGAGGTCAAACCTATGATGGTATTGCCATACACGAGATCAAAGTGGCACACACCTGAATAGAATTAAACCGATAACAAGAATGATCTGTCCGCTGGTTACTCTAGTACATAAACTTTGTGTACTATAGAGTTCTATGACTTTTATTCTCTGGGCTACCATCAAAGTGACTGACTAAGCTGTTACAGCAGTTGTTATATTCATTTGTATGACTTTCAAGTTAAATCTCAAATGCAAGGAAGGATAGATACTAACTAGTATATGACAAGTTCAGGCTAGGTGTCAGAAACACATTGAATAAAGAGCAATTGACACCCTGAATAGCATCCTGATAAGACACTGTTCATTCAAAAGGCCGTTAGATATTCTGGTGAACAGAATTATTAGACTTCTTTGAAAGATAAAGCTCTCTTCGAAATCATAGTATCACAGAAATCATAGTACATCACAGAAATGGGCCCTTTTGGCCCACTTTATCCATGCTGATCATGTTGCCTGTCTACACTAATCCCATTTGCCCGCATTAGGCCTGTAGCCCTCCATGTCTTTCCTATCTAAGGACCTGTCCAAACGCCTTTTAGTTGTTGCAATCGTATCTGTCTTGACCACCTCCTCTGGCAGCTCATTCAAGATATTCACCACCCTCTGTGTGGAAAAACTTACCCCTTAGATTGTTTTAAATTTCGCCGCTCTCACCTTAAACCTATACCCTCTAGTTTTAGACTGCCTAGTCTTTCTAGTTTTAGAAAAAGACTCTGATCATCTACCTTCTCTATGCCCCTCATAATTTTATAAACCTTTCAGGTCACCCCTCAGCCCCGAATGAGAATAAACTCGGCCTGTCCAATCTCTCCTTATAACTACAGCCCTCCATTCCAAGCAACATCCTTGTGAATCTCTTTTGCACTTTCTCTATTGCTAACACATTCTTCTTGTAGTGTGGCAACCAGAACTGTATACAATATACAATGTTTTGTACAACTGTAACATGATGTCCCAATGCCTTGGCCTGTGAAGGCAAGCATACCAAATGCCATTTTTACCACGCTATCCACCTGTGTCACCACGTTTCAGGGAGCGATGAACTTTCACTCCAAGGTCTCTCTGTATATCAACGCTCCTCAGGTCCCTGTCATTTATGATATATGTCCGATCAGAAGTTGACTTTGGAAAATTCATTACCTCACACTTACCTGGATTAAATTCCATCTGCCACTGCTCCGTCCAACTTTCCAGCTGATCCATGTCCCGCTGTGTCCTTAGGCAACTTTCTTTGCTATCGAAAACTCTAACAATTTTTGTGTCGTCTGCGAATTTACTAATCATACCGACTACGTTCTCAACCAAGTCATTTATATATATTACAAATAATGAAGGTCCCAGTACCAATCTTTGTGGTACATCACTTATCACAGATTTCCAGTCAGAAAAACACCCATCCACTACTACTCTCTGCAGCCTATCATTAAGCCTTGGATCTTTTGTGCCTTAGTCTTCAAGACCAGCCTACCAAGTGAGACCTTGACAAAAGCCTCACTAAAGTCCATGTGAACCACACCTACTGCTCTGCCTTCATTAATTTTCTTAGTTACCTCCTCAAAAAACTGAAACAGATTTGAGAGACATAATTTCCCCTGCAGAAAAGCATGCTGACTCCTCATAATCATTCTCTGCCTTTCCAAGTGAACATGAATCCTGTCCATCAGAATCTTCACAAACAACTTCCCTATCATTCCTGTTAGGCTCACTAGACTGTAGTTTCCAGGTTTATCTCTATTGCCCTTTTTAAACAAGTGGACAACATTGGCTATCTTACAGTCTTCTAGTATCTCACCTGTGGCTAATTAAGATGTAAAAATCTCTGTCAGAGTGCCAACAATCCCCTCCCTTGCTTCCCATGGCATCCTGGAAAAGATCCTGTCAGGCCCTGGGGATTTATCCATCATAATGTGCTTTGATATTTCTAGAACATCCTCCTTCCTGATAGAGATGTGCTCCAGAAAATCAGCATAAACCCCTCCTTAACACTTCAGCTTCCATGTCCTTCTCCCTGGTGAATACTGATGGGAGTATTAATTTAGGATCTCACTCATGATTCTGGTTCCGTGCATAGGTTACCCCTTTTCGTCCCCAAGGGGACCTATTCCTTCCTTTGTTAGCCTGGTGTTTCTAATATGCTTATGAAAGGAGCACTTTCCCTTCCGGCCCAACGAGTCCACGCCGCCCATTTGAAACCCAAATTAATCAGCCGTACGTCTTTGCAATGTGGGAGGAAACCGGAGCACCCGGAGGAAACCCACGCAGACACGGGAGAACATACATACACCTTACAGACAGCGACAGGAATCGAACCCCAATCGCTGGCGCTGTAATAGCGTCGCGCTAACCGCTATGCTACCATGCCTTCTGGACACATCCAAATTCTAACAGTGAGATGGTGATTGATAAATCATTTAAACAATCCAGGAATGATTCCAAATGGTTTCAGGTACTATACAGAGGAAATCTTTTAGGAAAATAAAGCTCTGAGAGAAGTTTAAGATGGAATGGATCTCCAGTGATATTGCTACAATCTGGATCCATTTACAGTAAAAGTGCAAATTGCAAACATGGATCAAAAAATAAACTCACAGCAGCAATCTCCATTACTGTTTGATGTAAGACAAAAATAAATCTTCTTAAACTATGATTGAAAGCACAGACACTTTCAGATCATGAATGATGACTTCAATCCTCACCCAAATTCATCTGTGCTAATTCAATTTAGATACCTGAAATTCTTTGGCCTGGAAAAATGAAGGATGTTCACTTTGCCATTCTGCAGTGCTGAGATTATTACATTTATCTTCATTAAATGTCATTTTCCAAAAAGATCTCAAACTTGTCAAAGTAAATGACCATACCCTGCAGTAAGCACTTTATCAGTTATGATTTCAAGATGAAATCCACTGTTTTCACCAATCACATTGACTCACTCCACTTGCCCCTCAGCCTTCCTCCTCCTTTTCCCCCTGGAGATGTGCACTCTGTTTTCCGCCTCTCAGCTTAGTTATGTAACACAGCGCATGAAGGTGTTTTCTGCGAGTACAATAAACAGTGAGATAGGAATTAAATTCCTTAGTCTCTGTGGCTCGACATTAGAGGCAAATGTAACTGGAACAGAATAAACAGGAGCAACAATAGGTCGGTCAGCCTGCAAGTCCGCTCTGCCACTCAATAAGATCATTACTGACAGTCTACCTCATCAACGCCAAACAAATAAATTCTATAAAACCTGCACCTTCCTTTCATGTCAAAACATCCATACGATAGATATAAACACAAAGTGTTGAAAATAGAAAGGTCTGTGGTAAGGTAAACAGAGTTAACGTTTCAGGTTGCTGACCTTTCATCCAAACTAGTTTTTGTCTGTACAAATGGTGCCAGAAGACTGAAAGATTGCTGGGATGATACTTTTGTTTAAAACTGGAGCAAGGCCTAGACTGAGTAACTAAAGGGCAGTCACCCTGGCATTGGTAGTGAGCTAATTGTTTGGAAGTAATTTTGTGAGATGGCTTAAATTAGCATTTATACGGCACCAGTCAATCTCGAACAGTCACGATTTGTTAAGGAAGGTTGTGTGGAACTAACTTTTGCGTGCAGATAACAAGAACGTCAACGGGCAGCACAGTGGTGCAGCTAGTAGTGCCGCTTCCTCACAGCAGCGGAGACCTGGGTCCTCAGGTGATGTCTGTGTGGATTTTGCCTGTTCTCCCTGTGACCACGTGGGTTTCCTATGGGTGCCGATATTTCCTTCGACATCCCAAAGACATGTGGGTTGGTAGGTTAATTGGTCTCTGTAAATTGACACTAGTGACTAGGGTGTAGATGAGTGATTGAATCTGGGGAGAGTTGACGAGAATGTAGAGAGTATAAAAGATTGGATTAATGTCGGATTAGTGTTAAATGGGTGGCTAATGGTCAGTTTGTGGGGCAAAAGGTCTGTTTCTGTACTGTATCTCTCTATGAATATTTGACTCCTAGGTAGACCATTTTATGTAATGTACATAGATTTCAGCAAGACAAGCCTCCCAAGATTGACCAACAAAGTAAAATTTACAGGATCCAAGGGAAGTGGCCATTTTCCTTGCCTTACATTCATCTCTGGAACATTTGGATAGCAAAGACACACTACATCAGACTTCTATTTGCCTTCAATATAATAATTCCAAACAAACTCCTCGACCTAGCACCTAGACTAGAATCTACAACTGGATCCTTGACTTCCTGACCAACAGACTGCAATCAGTAAGGATAGGCAGCAACACCTCCACCACAATTATCCTCAACAGTGGTGCCCTCCCAGGCTGCATCCTCAGCCCGTTACCATACTCCCTATACATTCACGACTGTGTGGCCAGATTCTGCTCTAACTCCATTTACAAGTCAACAAATGATACTAGGTACTGGGCCGGATCTCAAACAACGATGAGACGAACTACAGGAAGGAGATAGAGACCCTAGTGTCATGGTGTCAAGACAACAACCTCCCTCTCAATGTCAGCAAAACAAAAGAGCTGGGCATTGACTTTAGGAAGCAGGGCAGAGGACATGCCCCTGTATGTATCAATGGCGCTGAGGTGGAAATGGTTGAGAGCTTCAAGTTCCAAGGTATAAATATCACCAACAATTTGTCCTGGTTCAGTTACATGGACACTATGGCCAAGAATGCACACCAGCACCTCTACTTCCTCAGAAGGCTAAGGAAATTCGACATGCTCCTGATGACCCCCATCTATTTTTTTTACCGATGCACCATATAAAGCTTCCTAATCGGATGCATCACAACTTGGTATGGCAACTGATCACAAGAAATTGCAGAGAGTTGTAGACACAGCTCAGTCTATCACGAAAACCAGCCTGCCCTCCATGGACACTGTCTACACTTACTACTGCTTCGGGAAAGCAGTCAGCATAATCAAGGACCCCTCCCACCCTGGTCATTCTCTCTTCTTTCCCCTCCCATCAGGCCCAAAGTACAAAAGCCAGAGAACAGGTACCACCATGCTCAAGGACAGCTTCTATTCCAATGTTATAAGACTCTTGCACTGACCTCTTATATGATAAAGATGAACTCTTGATCTCACAATCTACCTTGGCATGGCCCTTGAACTTTATTTGTCTACCTGCACTGCACTTCCTCTGAAACTGTAACACTATTCTGCATTCTGTTATTTTTCTTTTGGCGACCTCGATGTACTTATGTATGGAATGATCGGTCTGGATGGCATGCAAACAAAAGCTTTTCACTGTATCTCAGTACATGTGACAATAATAAAACAATTACCAAATTGGCAAGTTGGAATCAAAATTGGCTCAGTGCAGAAGATAGAGGATGATGGTCAAAGGGAATTTAATGACTGTAAGGCTAGATGCTATTGAATTTTGCAAGTCTCTTCTTTCTAGTGGTAGATATTATAAAAAGGGATCAAAGGCAAGTCAAAATTAAGACGTTTGCAACTGATTAAAAAATTGGCATGTGGTTGATAGTGAAGAAGAAAGTTCTAGGCTAAAAGAAGATATCAATGGACTGGTTAGGTGGACACAAAAGTGGCGATTAGAACTCAGTCCAGAGAAGTGAGAGGTAATACATTCGAGGAGGACAAAAAATGGCAAGGAATACAAGATAAAAGACAGCGTACTAGGAAGAGCATAGGAACAGAAGGATCTTGGAATGTGTGTCCATGAACTCCTTAAGACAGCAAGACAGGTACATATTATGGTTACCAAGTCATACGTTGTAGCATTTGTGTCATAATGTAATATTAATCTGTAGATGATAATTGTTCCTTAATGCTTAAAGGATTGTTTCACACAATAAGTTTGGGTGAAGAAAATTCCAAAAGCAAGGTGCTTGAAAGAAAGAAACTAGAAAGATTCCTGCTGGCTTGGTAGGCTGTTTCATGAATAAAGTACTTCTGCTAATATTTAAATTATCGACTATAAGTGTGAATAAGAGAGATGGTAACAGGAGAACTGTACTGCCAGAATTGAATAAAGTATCAATTAAGAAACAACTGGAGCACTGCATTCAGCTCTGATCACCACACTGCAGGAAATGGATGGGATTTCACTCAAGAGGATCTATGAATATGTTGCCAGGGCTGCAGAATTATAGTTACAAGGAGATTTTGACAAAATTGGGTTATTTTCTTTGGAAAAAAGTGGACTAAGGGAAGAGTTAATTGAGGTGTATAAAATTATGAGATGGCCTGACAAGGCAAACAGAAAGGACCTAGTTTCCACCACAGGGAGACTAGTAACCAGGGGGCAAATATTTAAGTTAATTTGTAGAAGGATTAGAGAGAAAAATATATTTCACACAAGAAGTGGTGGGGGTCTAGAACTCACTGCCTTCAAGGATGGTGGAGGTGGCACCTCCACCACCTTTAAAAGGACCTGATTGACCACTTCCTACCCTAAAGCTAGAAAGTGAGATTAACCTTGTCCATTTTTGACTGGCATGGACATGATGTGCTCAATACCCTCCCTCCATAACCTTAATTACTATGATTCCATGAAATGCTACCTGACCTAAGAAGTATTTCCAGCATTTTATGTTTTACCTTAGATTTCCAGTATCTGCAGTATTTTGCTTTTGGATTGCCATCATCTTAAAATGTTGTTTATCTGTCCATAAAAATTTAAATTATTTTATTTTGGTTGTGATCATGTTAGTTTTTGATGTGTTTTTGATGCACTGAATAAATATCATAACAGCATAGTACTCGACATTCACTGTAAATTCTAGGATTTGGCAGCCACAATGGTAAGGCTAGAAGAACTTGTTATGTAGCACCATTCATGTATTCAAAATACCCCAAGGTATTTTACAAAAAAATTTACAGCACTTTTTAATTATAGTAACAGCAAATTTAGAAAATGTGACAATCCAAGTAAAACAGAACAAGGTCAATGTGATTAAAATCCTGATAATCTCTTTCAGCTTTGCTTTTTGAAAAATATTGACCAGGAGACTGGCACTGAGTAGGATGGATGGACCTGGGTTTATTGCTGCATCTAAGAGATGGAGCACCACTCCCCTGTAACTGCACTGGAGAGCGAGCCTCAATTTTTGCTCAACTCTTTGGGATGAACCTTGGACCCACAATCTTCCGCCATAGAAGGGAGAGCTACACCTGAACCACAGCCGACAATGGAAAAACCTCTAGTTTACAAACAGCCCATGAGAATCAACAATAGTTAGATGCTAGATTTCTTCTGTCATTTCAAAGGACAAAAGAATAAAGCTGAACTTGTTAAGTGATGCTGATGGATGTTGTACAAGGCGCCTATCTGCCTGCACCAGCAGGTTGGTTTTCCCTGTCTGAGTCAGCAGTCAATGTAATTACAGGAGTCATTTCAGCACTGTTGGTAATAGTACACAGCAGTAAAACAGATGCAGCTGGCAATGTAGATTGAACTAAACAGGAAGAGAAAATAGGTTGGAAGTTAATTTTGACTGCAATACATAACACAAACATATTTTTTGAGACTTGTATATCTTAATTACACAGGGGATGCACAAATATTATGAGAGCAATTTGCTTTGCTCACCTGGGAAAGATATCTCAGTGTTTATGGATTGTTACATGATGCTGATTCTTATTATGAAGGACATATGCACTCCTAAACATTGGGAATGCTTGCAGAGCAATTGATTGGAACGTACCTTTGAGAATTAGACTTATTCTGAAATAATCCCTTAAATGAGGCAAATTTAATTGCTCCTCACAGTCCTGCTCTTCAGAAAAAAATAAAAGCAAAATGAGAGTGAAAGGCCAAAGTTAACAGCAAGAATGAGGAGAACAAGCAGATGTAGTAAATCAATAGGCGGTTACTAGGTGATGCAAAGAGTAGGTTTTGAAAGCTGGATTTCAGGAGCAGGAAACTGATTTTGATTAAGGTAAGATTTCTGAAATCCCAGGATAAAAAGTCAGAGTAGAAAATGGTGTGACAAAAATAGTGAGGTGTAGAGGGATGACTCAGCAGGTTTGCTGTGTTTGGAACTTGGGAGGAAAGAGAAACAAAAATTCACAGGATCACTGATCACAGTAGTGTTCTCTGAATCAAACCTAAAGCTGGAGATGACAGATGGAATGGTGAACTTTTCTCTGGTTTAGAAGTGCTCCCCAAGCATCTCCTGTCCATCACCAGCAGTAGATATAGTATTCAGGTATTTGGCACATTACAGACTGGCACAGCTCCAGTAACTAGCATTTATAAGATAAGATATCTTTATTCATTACATGTACATCGAAACACACAGTGAAATACATCTTTTGCGTAGAGTGTTCTGGGGGCAACCCACAAGTGTCGCCATGCTTCCAGCACCAACATAGCACGCCCACAACTTCCTAACCCGTACGTCTTTGGAATGTGGGAGGAAACCGGAGCACCGGAGGAAACCCACGCAGACATGGGGAGAATGTACAAACTCCTCACAGACATCGGCTGGAATTGAACCCGGGTTGATGGTTCTGTAAAGCGTTACGCTAACCGCTACACTACCGTGCCTGCCATGCTTTCAGTGGGAGCAGCCAAGCCAATGAAGGACAGGAACTGCGGGCAGTGCCAAGGGAGCACCCAGGGTAATCTGCATATTACCAAGGGAGCACTCAGGCCAACATCAGAATAATGCCAAGTTTCCAGCCAGGCCAACATCAGGATATCACAGAGGGACTGCCCACTTGCAGAAGGGCTGAGGGATCTTCTGGACTGAAAATGGGGCAGTATTGAGGGAGTGCCAGGTCAAGCCCTGATTAGCTGATATATTTGATCAACTAGCATCTGTCAAGTCCGGCATGTGTTGGATAACCAGTTTAGATTAGTTTAGAGTCATCTACACGAAAGTGCAATGAAATTCCTTGTTTGCATGAGTTCACTACAGTATACGTGGTAATAAAAAATACAATAATAAATACAACGAGAAGCGCAAAACAGCAGAATGGTGAAAAGATTGTAGTGCAATCTGAAGTAGTGCAAAAAAAAATACTAAAATGATAACAGCTGAGTAAGCGAGAGAGGGAGAGTCAAGAGTACGAGGATGTGGCAGTACCACTGGGAAGGGGGTGAAAAAGAGGTGTCTGGTTCAGGAGTCTGATAACAGTGGGAAGAAGCTGTTCTTACGTTTGGATATCTGGGCTTTTGAGCTTCTGTGTCTTTTCCAAAAAGGTAGAGGAGAAAAAAGAGAATGGTCAGGGTGGCAGGCATCCTTGGCGATACTACTAGCCTTCCTGAAGCAATGCACTGTGAAGATGGACTGGATGGAAGGAAGAGACGAGCCTGTGATGGACCGAGCTGTGTTTGCCACTTTCTGCAGGTTCAGTCAGTCAAGAGCAGAGCAGGCTGAGATGCAACCCGTCAGAATACTTGCTATAGCGCACCTGTAGAAGTTCGAGAGAATCCTCATGGACATGCCAAATCATGTCCAATGCCAAAGAAAGTGAATACGCTGATGCACTTTCTTGATCATCGCATCAGTGTGAAGGGACCAAGTGAATTTAGAAGGGACAAGATGAAATTTAGTCAAATAATCAGAAGGTGTTGGACAAAGATAGAGAACATAGAACTAGATACTTTTTGAATACCATGGCACTAAGAAATTCGCAATTGATTTGTAGAGATTCTGAAATTGGATAAAGTTGCCTCAGCATGTTTTGAGATGCTGAGTGAATGAGACCAGATAATGGGCAGCTTCTTTGGACCAATCTGTACCAGCAGGATTGTCAGCAGGAAAAGGAGGTTAAATTTTTCACAACAACTCAGATAACATCAATTACTCCGCTTACACAGAAAGAAGTATCATGTTATAAACTAGTTTGTTTCAACAATCATCAATTAGATCCTTGATGACTTCTGTGCAAATAACAGTTCAGGTGTGAAATTTTAAATCTTTCAGCTTTATGGTGCTCCACACTTGGCTGGTTTAAATACATCAGAAGAGGTGCACCACACACGTACAATATTCATAAGTTAATCAAAAACACTATCTGCTTTCCCAGAAGTAATTGAAAAACATTGGAAATACAACCTGAGCAATAATTTAGCTTCATTTTCTACAGATGAAGTGAGCAATTCCTATAAATAATGCAGTTTTTACTGCATATGATTTAAATGAATGAATGTTAGGTTAGTTCTTTGATAGATTTGTGCTCCAAGGCATGCAATTTTCTGGAATTTCCAGCACTCAAATCCAAAGGTTTGACTAATAATCCAGAGATAAAAGTTGTAATTCCATCTCAGTAGTTGGTGAATTTAAACTCAGTCCAATAATATTCAAGAAATTCCACATCCAGAACAAAGAAGTTCACCCGATGGTACTCAAAGCAACTTGCATATTCTCTCCCTCCGCAACTGGAGACCCATGGCAGCAATATATACCACCTATAAGATGCACAGCATCAACTCATTGAGAATTCTTAAACAGCACCTCCAAAACCTGTGACCTCTACCACCAAGAAGGCAAGGGCTGCAACTAACCTTCTGATGTTCTTTCATCATCAGTGGACTAAAATCTCGAAACTTCCAATTCTACACCACAATGGAAACACCTTCAGCTCAAGGAGTGCAGCAGGTCGGGGGAACATATCAATGCAGACTTTACCAGTGACTCCCATATTCCAGTGCACACTGATGCAAACTACCTTAAGATCATAATACTCTGATAATGGCCACAGCTTAAAGTAATCCCTGAAGGAAAGGTTTCTTTCAGATTAAGAATTGATGGAAAGAACAGGCATAACAATATCCAACACCTGCTTGGTAAGTGTTCATGTCCTGTTACATTTATGGGGATGTTTCATTTTATAGGCAGCTCTAGCATTCATAGAACACTATAGCACAGTACAGGCCCTTCAGCCCACAATGTTTTGCCGACATTTTATCCTGCTCTATTATCTATCTAACCCTTCCCTCCCACAAAGCCCCCTATTTTTCTATCATTCATGTGTCTATCTAAGAGTCTCCTAAATGTTCCTAATGTATCTGTCCCCACAACCTCTGCCGGCAGTGCATTCCACGCACCCACCACTGTCTGTGTAAAAAACTTACCCCTGACATCTCCCTTATACCTTCCTCCAATCACCTTAAAATTATGTCCCCTCGTGTTAGCCATTGTCGCCCTGGGAAAAAATCTCTGACTGTCCACTCAATCTATGCCTCTTATCATCTTGTACACCTCTATCAAGCCACCTCTCATCCTCCTTCACTCCAAAGAGAAAAGCCCTAGCTCGCTCAACCTATCCTAATAAGACATGCCCTGCCACACTGCTAAGAGTCCTGCCATTAACTTTGTATTCTGTCTTCAAATTCGATCTTCCAAAGTTTATCACTTCACACTTATCCAGGTTGAACTCCATCTGCCACTTCTCAGCCCAGCTCTGCATTCTATCAATATCCTGTTGTAATCTACAGCAATGTTCTACACTATCCACAACACCTCCAACCTTTGTATCAGCAAACTTACTAACCCACTCTTTCACATCCTCATCCAAGTCATAGATAAAAATCACAAAGTGCAGGGGTCCCAGAACAGATCCCTGCAGAACACCACTGGTCACTGACCTCCAGGCAGAATACACTCCATCTACTACCACCCTCTGTCTTCTATGGGCGAGCCAATTCTGAATCCACACAGCCAAGTTTCCCTGTATCCCATGCCTCCTGACTTTCTGAATCAGCCTTCCATGATGAACCTTATCAAACGCCTTACAAAAATCCATGTATCCCACATCCACCGCTCTACCTTCATCAATGTGCCTTGTCACATCCTCAAAGAATTCAATCAGGCTCGTGAGGCACGACCTGCCCCTCACAAAGCCATGCTGACTGTCCCTAATCAGCCTATGCTTCTCTAAATGCCCATAAATCCTGTCTCTAAGAATCTTCTCCAGTAATTTGCCCACCACTGAAGTAAGCCTCACTGGTCTGTAATTCCCAGGGTTGTCCCTACTCCTTTTCTTAAACAAAGGAACAACATTTGCCACCCTCCAATCATCCGGCACTACTCCTGTGGCCAGTGAGGATGCAAAGATCGTCGCCAAAGGCGCAGCAATCTCTTCCCTCACTTCCCATAATTAACCTCGGATATATCCCATCTGGCCCCGGTGACTTATCTATCCTAATGTCTTTCAATAGTTCCAGCACATCCTCTTTCCTCACATTGACATGCCCTAGCATATCAGTCTGTCGTACACTGTCCTCACAAATGTCAAGGTCTCTCTCTCTGGTGAATACTGAAGCAAAGTATTCATTAAGGACCTCCCCTACCTCTTCCAACTCCAGGCACATGTTTCCTCTTTTATCCCTGATCGGTCCTACCCTCATTCTAGTCATTCTCTTATTCTTCACATATGTGTAGAATGCCTTGGGGTTTTCCTTGATCCTACTCGCCAAGGACTTCTCATGCCCTCTTCAGTCCATTCTTAAGCTCCTTCCTGGCTACCTTGTAACTATCCAGAGCCCTCTCTGATCCATGCTTTTTAAACCTTAGGCAAGCTTCTTACCTGAAATGAACGCCTCACTTTAGTTTTCATTTAAACTTATCATAAGCTGCAAAGCAGAAGCTCTGTGTAGTTTTCTACATCCATATCCTTAGTCAGGCCGCCAGAGACAATTGATTTCAAAATTTGGATATGAAACCAAATTTGGGAGGGGTGTTGAGGGCTGTTGAGGGACAAGGGGAGGCAGGATAATCAATAGTGAGGAGGACTACAGCAAATTACAGGAGGATATTAATAAAGCAGTAGAATGGGAAAACAATTGGCAAATGCAGTTCAGCACAGGTAAATGTGAAATAGAATATTTTGGTAGGAAGATGACAGAGCTTACTCTTTACTTGGAAGGTATGAGTCAAGCTGAGAATCTAGGTGGGCAAAAGGATCTTGGTGTATAGATGCACCAATGACTGAAAGTTGTACCACAGGTTAATAAGTCCATAAAAAATGAAAACCAACCCCTATGGTTTAATTCATTTGAGGTAGAATTGAAAAGTAAGGACATTATGCTGAATCTGTTTTGAAACTTGATTAGACCACACTTGAGTACTGTATACAATTCTGTTCACCACCTTATTGAAAGGACATACAGGCAACGAGAAGGGTGTAGAGAAGATATACAAGGATTCTGGAAGTGAGAGGTACACGTTACAGGAAATGATGTACAGACTGGGTCTCATATCTCTTGAGAAAGGAAGGCTGGGCCTTGACTAAATGAAGGCCCTTAAAATTGCAAAGGGTTTTGGGAGAGTAGATGCAAATAGAATGCTTCCATTTCTAATGAAGTGCATAATTAAAGGTGATTGTCAAATGATCATCACCAAAAAAACAACAGGTTTAGAAGAAACATCTTTACCCAAAATGTGTGAGAATGTGACAAAATGACTGGTTAAGGTCAATAGTGTAAATGTATTTAAGGGGATGCTGGAGAAGCATATGAGGGATAAGAGAACAGAAGACCATGCTGACAGATTTAGTTAAGGAAATACAGAAGGAAGCTCAAGTGGACCATAAACAATGGCATGGACTAGTTGAGCCAAAGTTTATCATTGCACTTGTGCAGATATGTACTTGTGCGTATGACAATAAATTCGACTTCGACTTTGAACTTTCTTTTTATGTCATAGATCTGATGCAATTTTATTTAATGAGATTGTTATTTATTTCTTAAAAAGGGATGGTGTAGATAATGGCTGTTGAAGATCAAAAATGTCATGATTTATTTAAACCCATCAGAATGTTAAGTTAAGGGCCCAAGTTCTAAAACTTGCCTTTATCTCTTTTCACTGGAGCTCTTGTGCAACACAAGGATTTCTACTTCTTCGAATGCCCAAATGAGGCTTCAGTTTCTGTGGCACACAGTGACATTGGTTCTGGCACTGGCCTGATGAAAAATCCGAGTGATCTGCATCTGATTCTTGGCAATGTACTGACAAGCCTGAACTCAGTGTTCTCAATGACAATGCTGAGATCATCCATGTTTCCAAACAGCCGAGGAAGATTTGTGGGTGAAGTGTTGGGAACTGGATTTCATCAGGTGTTATCTTTCTTTATCCATATCCTGAGGAAAACTATTTACCAGTAGTGATTGCTGGAACAGCTAACTTCTCAGACTATTGGAGTGTGCATGCTGCCTAGAAGTGAGCAGCTACAACTGATTTATCATTATCAGCACTAGTACTTTTCATCCAGGAGACATCAGGTAAAAGATAAATATTGATACGTTTCCTCCTTCAGTGGCAATAGTTTCAATAGCATTCAAAATGTTTCTCGTCAAGAGATTTTTCTTCTTTGTGGTGGCTACATTTCAAACCTGGCCTCAATTTTTGGACAGGCTGTGAAGACTAGTTAGCACCAATGACTTTACTGATTAGAAGCAGGACCTGGGGATTCTGCTTTAGATACAGTGGCATGCAAAAGTTTGGGCACCCCGGTCAAAATTTCTGTTACTGTGAATAGTTAAGTGAGTAGAAAATGAACTGATCTCCAAAAGTCATAAAGTTAAAGAAGAAACATTCTTTTCAACATTTTAAGCAAGATTAGTGCATTATTTTTGTTTTGTACAATTTTAGAGTGAAAAGAAGGAAAGGAACACCATGCAAAAGTTTGGGCACCCCAAGAGATTTGAGCTCTCAGATAACTTTTACCAAGGTCTCAAACCTTGATTAGTTTGTTAGGGCTATGGCTTGTTCACAGTCATCATTCGGAAAGGCCAGGTGATGCAAATTTCAAAGCTTTATAAATACCCTGACTCCTCAAACCTTGTCCCAACAATCAGCAGCCATGGGCTCCTCTAAGCAGCTGCACAGCACTCTGAAAATTAAAATAAATGATGCCCACAAAGCAGGAAAAGGCTATAAGAAGATAGCAAAGTGTTTTTAGGTAGCCGTTTCCTCAGTTCGTAATGTAATTAAGAAATGGCAGTTAACAGGAATGGAGGAGGTCAAGTTGAGGTCTGGAACACGAAGAAAATTTTCCCAGAGAACTGCTCGTAGGATTGCTAGAAAGGCAAATCAAAACCCCCGTTTGACTGCAAAAGACCTTCAGGAAGATTTAGCAGACTCTGGAGTGGTGGTGCACTGTTCTACTGTGCTGCGACACCTGCACAAATATGACCTTCGTGGAAGAGTAATCAGAAGAAAACCTTTCCTGAGCCTTCACCACAAAACTCAGTGTCAGAAGTTTGCAAAGGAACATCCAAACAAGCCTGATGTATTTTGGAAACAAGTCCTGTGGACTGATGAAGTTAAAATAGAACTTTTTGGCTGCAATGAGCAAAGGTATGTTTGGAGAGAAAAGGCTGCAGAATTTCATGAAAGAAACACCTTTCCAACTGTTAAGCACGGGGGTGGATCAATCATGCTTTGGGCTTGTATTGCAGCCAGTGGCACGGGGAACATTTCACTGGTAGAGGGAAGAATGAATTCAATTAAATACCAGCAAATCCTGGAAGCAAACATCACACCATCTGTAAAAAAGCTGAAGATGAAAAGAGGATGGCTTCTACAACAGGATAACAATCCTAAACACACCTCGAAATCCACAATGGATTACCTCAAGAGGCACAAGCTGAAGGTTTTGCCATATCCCTCACAGTCTCCCGACCTAAACATCATCGAAAATCTGTGGATAGACCTCAAGAGAGCAGTGCATGCAAGATGGCCCAAGAATCTCACAGAACTAGAAGCCTTTTGCAAGGAAGAATGCGCGAAAATCCCCCAAACAAGAATTGAAAGACTCTTAGCTGGCTACAGAAAGCGTTTCCAAGCTGTGATGCTTGCCAAAGGGGGTGTTACTAAGTACTGACCATGCAGGGTGCCCAAACTTTTGCTTCAGGCCCTCTTCCTTTTTTTGTTATTTTTGAAACTGTAAAAGATGTTAATAAAAAAGTAATCTTGCTTAAAATATTAAAAAAATGTGTCATCTTTAACTTTATGCCTATTGGAAATCAGGTCATCTTTTACTCGGTTAGTTCTTCACAGTTACAGAAATTTTGAGCAGGGGTGCCCAAACTTTTACATACCACTGTAAGTGCAGATCCAACTGTACCGAAGAAGTTCAATACCACCCCAGACATAGCAGTATACACTTCACCACGTGAAGAATTCATTTCCTCCAGCAGGGGTGCACTGTGTCCGCCATATAAACCATCTAAAATACGTGCTGGAGCAACTCACCTTGACTTCTTTGACAGAATTTCTTAAACCTGAAGCATCAAAGGGCAAGGGAAACAGTGCATGACATCATCACTAACATCAGGTTCCCAAATCACATGCTATCCTGATTTGGAAATGTATCACCAATCCTATTTTGTCAATGCATCAAAATCATGGAACTGGCTAACTAACAGCATTGAGGGAGTACCTCAATATATTGACTTCAGGAGCTGTTGAACGCTCTTCACCACCACCTTCTCACAAACAAGAGCTCCCAAAGCCCATGAGTGGAAAATAAACATCTTCTGCTATTAGTAGATGCCTTCACTTGTCTTTTCTAAATACCTCCTGGTATTATAATGTGTACAAATATTCAATGAAATTTGCACATTAAACCAATATGTGACATGTGCTGGCAACTTCAAGCTAACTCTCCAGTGGTTACCAGGTATTTTTCCTATTTTCAGTTCTCATGTTAATGTTCTGGTATAACATGTTTACTAATGCTGACATGCAAATTCCCATGTTTTCCACCAGCAGTAACCTCTCACTGCTTTGGCCTTAATGCGAGAAATGTAATCAATTCCAACTTCCATCTGATAGGCCAAGACCGATGTATGAAACCAACCTGACAGCCACTTAGCTAGGAGATAAAACATCCTGGCACATTAAGTCAACCTCGAAGAGTGCAAATCTGGGCCATCTTTATCTCAACCACGCACAAATAAATCTCAACTTTCAAACAGGTATATGCCTGATCTTAATAACAGTACTGGACAGAAGGCGGCTACCTGTAAATAGAAGTTTACTTGCCATAAAGGACACAAGGTTCCAGCATAATAACAGCAACAACCTGCATTTATATAGCATCTCTAACAAATCACCTTAAAGAGTAAGATATTGCTGACAGGGTGCATGTTGAGTACTGGTCTCTCTAGGCAATTGAAGTGTTCTGAAATAATCTCAACAATTTGTGAAAAAGAACAAATATCAGTGAATATAAGAAAGTAAATAAAGGCATTCAAGTTCTATAAGGCTATCCATTGGCCAACTGTTCATAGCATGGTATGCCCTGTTGACAAAATAATACATTCAAAAGAAAAGCAATTGGGTCACAGAAAGAGTGGACTTTCATAGGAATGGATATTCAAAGTATACAGAATTGTAAATTCACAATTTTTATTTGTCTTTGGCTATGGGTGACTTTAGCATGACTGCATTCACTGTCCATCCCGAAAATGCAGATATTACCTTGCACTAAAATGGACTTTGTTTTTTTGTTCTAATTGTGTTCTTTCTTGTAAAAATTGTGTACAATTTATGTTTATGTTTTTCTTGTGAATGCTGCTTATATGATGCTGTGTGCCTGTGATGCTGCTGCAAGTAAGTTTTTCATTGCACCTGTGCATACATGTACTTGTGCATATGACAATAAACTCAACTTTGACTTTGAACTTTTTTTTCTTTGTGGCGTTAGTTCACACACAGTCAGTGTTAGGTAGGAAATTCCAGATCTGATTTCTTTTTTTCACTTCTGGGATTTGGGCATTGGCAGCAAGGCCAGCATTTATTGCCCATCCCTAATAGTCCATTTTGGTCAAGATGCTGGTGGGCCATTTCTACATAAAGAAAGTTCATGCCTCATGTTGTTTTCACTCATTATGCCAATAATACTCCAACAATGAAGGAATGGTCAGTATGGTGTGTGGCTTAGTGATAATCTTGGAGACAGTGTGATTTTATCCTTTGTGGTGATGAAGAGTCCTGCCAAAAATCCACTGTTTAATTGCTGCAGTAAACCATGTACATGCTGCATTCCCGATGCACTGGTTATGAAGGGTCCATATACCAAGGGATCATATAAACTGTTCTGCCCTGTGCGACATGAACTTAAGTGTTATGACTACATCCAAATGAGTCCCATCGCCCTTATAACCTTGACCTAGAAATCACAATGATGATTTGAGAGGCTGCAATATGGCCCACACATCATTGAGTATCCCATCTCCCTCTCTCTGTTCAGCTTATGATGTTAATACGGTTGAATCTGCTCAGCTTCTGATCAATGTCATCTCCAAGATACTGACAGATGGGGGCCCTGACAACAAAGCTCAGAGAGTGCTAGCTGCCTTTCTTAATTAGAGCTAACTGCTACTGGAAGTTGTCTTATTATAGACAATCCAGACAAGTGACTGGCCTAGTTTGGATGTTATCGAAATACTCTAAGCTGAATTGGGTTGTTTAATCAGAGATGTGAAAAAACCTAACAGCACAGAATCATCAATGAACCATTCCAATTCCTGCCGAGTAGCCTCATGACAACAAACACCATCTTCATTTGTATCAAGTTTGTCTAACAATCACAGGAGGTTTTGTTCTCTTTGATCCATACAAACTTCAGTTATCTAGGGCTTCTTGGTGCCATTCTTCATTGAATGTTGCCTTAACGTCAAAGGTCAAGTGCTTTTGTTCTTCACTAACAATCAGTTGATCAAAGATCTGTAAAGGCCAGTAGCTGAGTGATTCTGAACATCAGAAGGCAGGTTATGAATGAGAGATATATGCTTAATGAAGTTGTTAGTGATTCCTTCCACCCCTTTACTTTTGATGGGAAGCAAGCTGAAGTGCAGAACTAGTTGGGATAGATTTATCTTACTTTTTGAATACCATAGACAATATTCTACCATATCACAAAGAGAAACTTGTGTAATGGTATTCCATCACCCTCACATCCTTGATACTAGGAAGCAGCTAGCATTGTTTCATAGATCTTCAGATGCAAATAAGGATGCTGTAGAGCCTATAGATTTTATTATGTCCTCTGCACTTAGCCTTTTCTCAATGTTCTCATTCAGCCCTCATATCCATGCTGGTTCTCAGATCAATCCTATCAATCTGAATGTCATATGGGGTTTCCTGGAAACTGGGCTATGTGACGATGAGGAATTCAAAACACATTAAGTAGTATTAGCACTTAACTTTTTAAGCAGAAGGTACTTCCCAGAAGTTTAACATTTTCTGGGCTCCACCATGGTTGAGGATGGGATAGTCATGCAATTAGTTATCTGTTCTCTGATATTGTTTATTCAATGTGCTAGAAATCCAGGATTTTCCCTTGGCTATTGATTCTGGGAATGCTTAACTTTGTGCATTGTCTGTTTCTTTTATCTATTATGTATGCTTAGCACACAAGTAAGCCATGCTTGGTAGGTGCGTTATATTGGTGTTTCATTCTAAGATGTGCTTGGTGCTACTCTTGGCAAATTATTCTGTACTCCACACTGAATCAGTTTTCTCTCATTACTTGATAATGAGACAGGTATTTTTATATGGGATCTTAACAGAATTATTTGGGAAAACTGATCAACTAGAAGGTTAGTAATCAGAAGAGACAGATTTAAGATAATTGAGGGAAAAAGGCAAGTTCAAAATTCGATTTTGTTTTTAAAAGCAGCAGGATGTCATGATCCAGAGTACTCTGCCTGAAAAAATTGGTGGATGTAGATTCAGTAGTAACTTTTAAAAGTAGTCAAATATGAGAAACCTATAAGAAAACGAATGTGAGAATAATCGGATAGGTCCTTCAAAAATTAGGGCTGGGCATAGTGATCTGGACAGTTTTGTTCTTTGCTCCTCCATTGCCTCTCTTCAACCAAACTCTAATCTCCTCAAGACCTACATTGCTTTAGGAACCTTGATCCTATAATTCTATCTTCCTTTATATCCAACATTTTTATTTTCTCCATCACTAGTGAACCTTCTTCAGTTTGCTCAGCCCTAAGCTCTGGAGTTCCCTCCTTAAATCACTTCACCATCTAGTTCCTATGAATGTATCAGGCAGCTAGTTGCTTCACTTGCTTGAAGTGAAGTTCCCCCAAATGCTAGTCAGGAAGCACATATCAGAAATGACTCAACAGCAGACAGGTTTTAGCAATCAAGAAAGGCTAACCCATTTGTGTGCTAAACAGTTTGATTTGGCAACCATCAGTGAATCAACTACATTTTTATGATAATCAGAAAGCTTTCAAGATCTATTTTTCTGGGAATGAATCACACAACGTCAGAAATATGTTGTTTTCATTTTCAGAACTTGTCCCACTAGTGTTTGAGCTTAAGATCTCAGAGGTGCTAGTCCAGTATTAAAATCACTTTTGATCCATCATTTTCTATTTCGTAGCAGCTTCACCATTTTACCATTCTGTCTTTACCTCTCGCTGTCTTGGTGAAGCAGCCAGCATAATCAAAGACCCCACCCACACAGGTCATTCTCTCTTCTCTTCTCTTCCATCAGGTAGAAGATACAGGAGCCTGAGGGCACGTACCACCAGACTTAAGGACAGCTTCTACCCCACTGTGATAAGACTATTGAACGGTTCCCTTATAGGATGAGATGGACTATGACTTCACGATCTACCTTGTTGTGACCTTGCACCTTATCGCACTGCACTTTCTCTGTAGCTTTGACACTTTACTCTGTACTGTTACTGTTTTTACCTGTACTACATCAAAGCACTCTGTACTAACTCAATGTAACTGCACTGTGTAATGAATTGACCTGTACGATCGGTATGCACGACAAGTTTTTCCACAGTACCTCGATACAAGTGACAATACTAAACCAATACCAATAATCCTAATTCCCTTTCTCTCCTACTATCCACCTACCTCTTAAACATCTCAATTCATTTTGCATCTATGGCCTTCTGGGATATGATGCTGGTACCTTCTAAACATGAGTTAACCTATTCTCTGATGTTACCTTCAATGACAATGTTATGCATCCTGCAGCAAACTATTACCAGTTAAGATACCATATCAACAGTATCCCTGAGACCACCACTTGAATAGTTCAAACAAATGAAATACATTTTGAATATGATGCAAGGCTACTCATTTAACATTTCTATCAAGGACACCATTGTATCCCAGCACAATCCTGGCACATCAAACTTTTTCACATTGGAAAGGTACAGTAATGTTCAATGATGTTACAAATTATACAAATTTCCAAAGAAATGCTCATTGCTTATGAGATCCTAAGTCAATAATCAAATGTCATTTGCACCCTAAGATACTGGAGACCCTTTAATTCATGGACTCCATGGTGAGAAAAATGGTGAGTGAATAAAAAAACATGCACAGTCATTTCTAAAACTCGAAATTACCACACAAATTGGTGCCAGCCTCTTGTCTTTGGCAGCACAGTTACTGTTCTGCATCAGAGTTAATCTACTCTTGGGCATGGACAAACAATGGCAATCATCGGTTTTATGCCTCTCTGGGCTAAGTACCGGCACATTATTTTGGTCCTAAACTGCAATCTGGAAACCATCTGTATCATGGAAGATTGAAGGCAGTGTTGACTAAAACCAATTTCTACACTCAATTTTTACCAATAAATAATTTAATGCGCCAACCAATTTGCTTAAACAGGCACACAATAGCAAAAATAAATTAGGGGAAAGGAAATTTATTTTATTAGGCTGAGGTTCCAAAAGGTATATTTGAATGCCTTTTTACTCAATTTTAAAAGGCACTGAGTTATATGAAAATTGTAATGAATAAGATTAATAGAGACAGGTATAAGTTTAGCAGCTCATTCCAATGCATTTTAAGGTCTACTAGCTGTAAATATTCATGCAAATGTGTATACTAACCACAGTCCATTTGTTAAACTAAGGTAAAACCAATTACTCTTAATATCAAGGCGACATTTGATTGAATGTGGCAAAAGAAGTCGTCATAAAACAAAAAAAACAGAAACTCTCCATAGGTGGGAGTCAAACACAGCATAAAGGAAGATGGCTGTTGTTGCTGAAGACCAACGTTATCAGCCCCAGGATATAAATATAAATTAATATAATCCTTTCTTTAAATATTATATATAAATAAATATAAAGCAGCAGTTCCTTCGGGTAGCGCCCAAGGACAAAGGACTACCACGTGCTTCATTAATAGCTTCTTACTGTCACAAGCTCTTAAGTAGGAATGTTGCTGATGAATGCAAAGTGTTCAATTCCAGTCACAACTCCTCAGATAATGAACCAGTCTATGCCTGCATGCAGCAGGATGAGTTCAATATTCAGGCACAGGTTGATGTGTGGCTTACACATTACTTGCCATTCAAGTGCCCAGCAATGACTGCCTTGAATAAAAGGGAAATTAATCACTTCCATTTGATATTCAACAATATCTCCTCTCAATTAACATCCTGGGAGTCAGCATTAACCAGAAATTTTATGAGTGCAGTCCCCATAAACAAAATCACAACAAAAACACATCAGAAGCTGGGTATTCTGAGGCAGCTAAGCCACTCCCTGACTGTTCAAAGTCTTTCTGCCCTCTGCAGATCAGTCAAGAGTGGAATGGAGTACCTCTGCATTTCTGGAAGAGTGCAGCTCCACTAACACAGTTAAAGCTCAACATCATCAGGAACAAAGGACCACCATCACCATCACATCAGGCCACATTACAGCAACTTATCAAGATTAGTTCAACAAAAAAAACCCCATCAAACTGGAAGGTGAAGGGCATGGGAACATCACCACCTTTAAGTTACCCTCCACGTCAGAGGCTTTCGCTTGCCAATCCTTCACCAGAACTGGGCAAAACACTGCAAACTCTCTGCTCAACCTCAGTGGGGCACCTTCATCACCTGGACTACATCCACCATATTCACGGGGATAACAAAGTACAAAATGATGAACCTGGGTTAGTGAATTCCACATTGAGACAATTATCAATTTAAGGTATTCAGGTAAAATGGCTAACCCTAATTCTCTGTGTTAGATTTTGTTCTGGTACAGCAACATAAGTTCAAACCACAGTCAGAGACATTACAATGTCTTTAATGCATTTGCGCAGTGTAAGAGGAGGTGGAGGCCGAAAAGCAAGTTGGGATATAGAATGGATTGCTAGCAGGCTGAAAGAAGGGAAGCCGAGATTATAGACAAGAGATAGGTGCTGGGTCCCCGGCTGTTTGTCATGTATATTAATGATTTGGATGAAAATGTAGGTGGCATGATTAGTTTGCGGATTACACCAAAACTGATGGTGTGGGGGACAGTGAAGAAGATTGCCTAAGGTTACAACGAGATCCAGAGCAACTGGGAAAGTGGGCAATGGAACTTAACTCCGACATGTGCGAAGTGATGCATTTTTGGGAAGAGGGCAGTAAACAATAGGGCCCTGAGGAGTGTTGTAGAACAGAGACATCGTGGGGTTCAAGTACGTAGTTCCCTGAAAGTGACAACACAGGGAGACAGAACAGTAAAGGAGGATATGACATGTTCAACTTCATCACACAAGGCACTGAGTACAAGAGTTGGGACATCATGTTACAGCTGTATAGGATGTTGGTGAAACCACACCTGGAATATTGTGTGCAGTTCTGGTCACCATATCACCATACTATAGAAACGATGTGATGAAGCTAGAGAGGGCAAAGAAAAGATTTACAAAGATGTTAACTGGAACTGGAGGATGAGTTATAAGGAGAGACTGGATAGGCTGGGACTGATTTCCCTGGAGCAATGGAGGCCGAAGGGTGACCTTATAGAAGTTTATAAAATCATGAGGGGATGCTCTATACGTATAATGGATGATCACAGTATTTTTTCTAGAGTAGGGGAGTCTAAAACTAGAGGGCATAGGTTTAAGGTAAGAGGGAAAATATTTAAAGGGCAGGCAGAGTAGTGTAGCAGTTAGTGTAACGCTATTACAGCGCCAGCGACCCAGGTTCAATTCCGGCCGCTGTCTGTAAGGAGTTTGTACGTTCTCCCCGTGTCTGCATGGGTTTCCTCTGGGTGCTCCGGTTTCCTCCCACATTCCAAAGACGTACGGGTTAGGAAGTTGTGGGCATGCTATGTTGGCACTGGAAGTGTGGCGACACTTGGGGGCTGCCCCCAGAACACTCTACGCAAAAAGATGCATTTCACTGTGTGTTTCGATGTACATGTGACCAATAAAGGTACCTTATCTTATTTCATCTCATAAAGGGAACCTGAGAGCCAACTTTTACCATACAGAGGGTGGTGGATATTACAAGGTGTTGGTCAGACTATACTTGGAATATAGTGAGAAATTTTGGGCCCTGTATCTAAGGAAAGATGTTGAAAAAAACCAGCTAAGATTGAATGGCAGAGCAGACTTGATGAGCCAAATGGCCTAATTCTGCTCCTATATCTTGTGTTCTTATCATCTACGCAATGAGCTGCCCGAAAAAATGGTAAAGACACATACAGTCACAATGTTTAAAAGACACTTGGACAGGTTCAAGGATAGGAAAGGTTTTGAGGGATATAGGCCAAATGCAAGCAAACAGGCCTAGCTCAGCAAGGCACCTTGGTTGGTATGAACGAGTTGGGCCGAAGGGCCTGTTTCCATGCTGCATAACTCTATGACAATTTCACAATAAAAATAATCTTATGAAACAAGACAAATTTCAATGACGGGAACAGATCTAGCTCAGGTAAGCTGGAATCAAGGCATGGTAGGCAAAACAATCATTGATCAATGCGAGGCCTTTAAGGTAGAGTTGTTTGTATAGTCCAGGTACAGTACCATGGGAGGAAGAGCAGTGAAATTAAAACTGGAGCTCCCTGGATGAACAAACACGTGGTGGGTAATCAAGAGGAGAAGTCCAGTGTCGCAATCAGTAACGACAGGCAGCAACACCTCTGCCACGATTATCCTCAACACTGGTGCCCCACAAGGCTGTGTCCTCAGCCCCCTACTTTATTCCCTATACACTCACGACTGCGTGGTCAGATGCTGCTCTAACTCCATCTACAAGTTTGCAGATGACACCACTGGAGTGGGTTGAATCTCAGATAACGAGTTGATGTACAGGAAGGAGACAGAGAGCCTAGTGACATGGTGTCATGACAACAACCTTTCCCTCAATGTCAGCAAAAAAGAGCTGGTCATCGACTTCAGGAAATGGGGGAGTGCACACACTCCTGCTTACATCAATGGTAGTGAGGAGGAGATGGTTGAGAGCTTCAAGTTCCTAAGAGTGAACATCACCAGTAGTCTGTCCTGGTCCAACCTCATAGATGCCATGGCCAAGAAAGTGTATCAGCTTTTCCTCAGGAGGCTAAAGGAATTCAGTGTGTCCCTGTTGACCCTCACCAATTTTTACAGATGCACCATAGAAAGTATCCTATCTGGGTGCATCATGGCTTGGTCTGGCAACTGCTCTGCTCAAGACTGCAGAGAGTTGTGGACACAGTTCAGCACGTCACAAAAACTAGCCTCCCCTCCATGGACTCTGTCCATACTTCCCGCTGTCCCGGTAAGGCAGCCAACAAAGCCAAAGACCCCTCCCACGCCGGACTTTCTCTCTTCTCCCCCTCCCATCAGGCAGAAGATACAAAAGCCTGAAAGCACGTACCACCATGCTCAAAGACAACTTCCATCCCACTGCTATAAGACTATTGAATGGACCTCCTGTATGACAAGATGGACTCTTGGCCTCACAATCTACCTCATCGTGGCCTTGTACCTTACTGTTCACCTGTACTGCATTTTCTCAGTAACTGTAACACTATTTTCTGCATTCTGTTATTGCTCTTCCCTTGTACTACCTCAACGTACAGATGTGATGAAACGATCTGTATGGATGGCATGCAAAACAAAGTTTTTCCCTGTACTTTTGTACATGTGATAATAATAATAAACCAATTTACCAGTTGTCAACACAGGTTTAGAGGAGAAATAAAAACAGGAAATAAGAGGTATGAGCTAAGGCTGGCAGCAAACCTGAAAGGGAATTCATAAATGTTCTATGAGCATGTGAACAGGAAAAGGGTTGTAAGTGGGGAGGTGGGCTGATCAGAGAACAAAAAGGGAATTTACTCATAGAGGCAGAGGGCGTGGGTAAAGTGTTAAATGAGAACTTTACAGGAACTTTTAAAGAATATGCTGTGGGAGTATTTGCAAAGGAAGATGCGGAAGGATGGACTAAAAATTGATGATGAAGTAGTACTAGAAAGGCTGGCTGCACTTAAAATAAGTCAGTCATCTGATCCAGGTAGGATCCATCCTAGATTGCTGAGGGAAGTAAGGGAGGAGATTGCAGAGGCTCTGGCAATAATTGTCCTATTAGGAGTGGTGCCTTAGGACAAATGTTATGCCCTTGTTCAAAGGAGGATATAGGGATAAAAACAGTAACAATAGACCCATTAAGTTTAACCTCAGTGATGTAAACAGTTGTGGAAAAGAATAATCGGGGACAGAATTACTTGGAGAAGTATAGAATGATTAGAAAAAAGACACAAGAAAATGTTAAAGGTAAATCATGTCCAACTAATGTGACAGAGTTCTTTTGATGAGAGGGTCAGTGAAGGAAATGTGATTATGTGGTAAGGGTGGATTGCCAATAGGTGTTTGATGAGGTCCACATAATAGGCTTGTCACTAGGATTGAAGGCCTTAGAATAAAAGGGACTGTAACAGCTTAAATAGAAAATTAATTTAGTAAGGAAAGAGAGTAATTGTGGAAGATTGCTCTGACAACTGGAAGGAAGTGTACAGTCGTCTTCCAGGAGGTGATACTAGGGAGGAATAGGGCAAACTCTTCAGGTCGATGACCTTTAACGGACCTGAAACTTTAACTCTGTTTTTCAGTCCACAGATGATGTCAAACCTGTTGAGTATTTCTAGCATTTTTTGCTTCACTTAATAATATTGCAACAGCTGGAGATGTGAAATATGAACATATGTTGCTGGAAAGATAGGGTTTAGAGCCAAAAGCTTACTCCTTTGTCAAAACTCCACGTAATGATGTTGCTACAAGAAACTGCACAGTAGCAATTGCATTCAGGGGCTGTCCTGTCCTCTAGTGCATAAAATCCAATTGTACAATGGCCTAACACACTGATAATGAAATGAGGCCAAATGCAAACTATTAACCTGGACTAGATTCCTGAAGAAGATTATTGATCAGAGGACAGTGCTTCAAATCCTATTATGTCAGTTGGGAATTCAAATACAGGTAATTAAATAAGTATGGAATAAAAACCTTGTGTCAGTAAGGTGATCATAAAACATCTGGGTTGTCTTAAAAACTCCATCTGGTTCACTAGTGTTCTTCAGGGATGCAGAATAAACAAGATGCCCAAACAACAGTAGTGGCTTACTTTGAAATGACAAACAGGTGTCTTGGTTCAGTGGGGTTTAGAGGTGAGTTAACCAGAGACACCACATCCTGTGAAGGAATTAAAGAGAATGTTTTTACAGGCAACATGTGCACAGTAATAGTAAAAGTTATAACAGCTCATTTATTCCTGTTAACCAGCTCCCTCTGGATAAAAAGTCACAGTCAATCTGTTCCTCGTTCTGCAGATTCTGTCAGCGCTCTCTGGGTGTTTCACAGGACCTTTACTTTTCATTTCAGATCTCTCTTGTTAACAGGCTGGATAACTTTTTAATCATTCCTAGTATTGATTCACACAGATTATTTCGGGGGCAAACTAGCTCTTCTTAAATGTCTGAAGCAGTTCCTCACATGGTGTTCCCTCGTGCATTACTCTTGCTTGCCCTGCTTCTTTCCCCCTTCATTCATATATTTCTTTACCTTTTCTCGCTCCTTTTACCCTGATGTTGCATCCACATCACTCACCCTTGCTTGCTATGAAGGTCCCTCTTATGATATCTCTAACTCACTTGCTTTCACATTTTCTGTGCAATTCATTGGGTAACTTATTCTCATGCATTCTCTCTTGCCCACTGCAAGTACTCCTATGAGCTCTTAAGCTTGTTGGCCTGTATTGATAAATATAGCCATTGTGCTCCACAAGCAAAACAAATGGTACGTATAAAGTCCCATTACCTAACGTCATCAATCATCCCAACCCACTTCGTGGAAATGTTATCACATGAAATTTGACACTGAATCACATAAGGATATATTGGAATATTGGTCAGATAGTTTTTAATAACTATTTTAAAGGAAGAAAGAGATGTACTGGTTTGTGGAAGAAATTCCAGATCTCAGTGTCTCAGCAGATGAAGGCACAGATGCTAGTGGTGGTGTGAAATATAGTCGGGGATATTTGGGAGGCAAGAATTGGAGAAGCATAAATGTCTCACTCTGCTTTGCCTCAGCACATCTGCCACTGAAACACATATTGACCCTTCGTTACTCTAGATTTATCTATTCCAATATAATGCTGCCCACTCTCCCTCTTTCTACTCTCTGTAAACCTAACAGCATTCAAAATGGTGTTGCCCATGTATTTACTCACCTCATGTCCTGTTTCACCTGCATACTTTTGCTTGCCGGAACACAATGTTTCCCTGTTAAACAGTGCCTAAGTTTTAAAATTCTTGACTTGGTTTTAAATTTCTCCCAACTTCAGCTCTCCACACCATTGTAATCTTCTCTTCTCTACACAATCATCTTTCGCTATGTATTTCTGGAGCACATTGTGTAATTTATGCCGTGGAGCAGATTTTGAAACAGTGTAAAACAATGGGGCAGATTGTGTGTGTTGGGACCACATATGATCTGTTGTTCCTCCTGTTAGATTTCTGCCTCAGACACAATCCCTGACAGCCATTCGATATACAAAATGTGGCCCATCCCAAACACATTGGGCTGACACCATTCTGGCATGTCCAGCTGCAGAAGCTGACTAGACCCATTGAATCTCAGGGCACAGGAACTTCTGAGAAGATAAATGGGATGGGGGAGTGGTGGGGCAGAATACTGGATCCACTGAATTAAATTAGTGAGAAGTTGAGCATGAGAAACTATGAATACTGCAGGTTTGATTGAAGGGGTTGATCTCAGCTGGCGTGGCAGTGGGATCAATGACATTGGTACTCTTACCCTTGACATAGAAAGTGAAAATCTGGAATTCCCATTCGTTATTGCTCTCCAGAGGTTCTCATAGGAAGTGGGTCCAGTGTAGTGATGGTGGAGATGTGTGGCTGTGAAAATACGGGCAGTTGAAAATGCCTGCTTCCATTGTACACAAGGTGCACACATAAACTGTGGCTGGAAAAAAATACAAGAGGACAACCAGCAGATTACCATTCACAAACTCGATCAAGAATTCAGTCAACTGAAAAGGGAGGAAAATGGCAAGAAAAAAAATTCAAAATTGCCAATCATGTTCATGAAGATGAAAAACATGGTGATGCCGGAGGAACTCAGCAGGCCAGGCAGCATCCGTGGAGAAAAGCAGGCATTCAATGTTTCAGGTCAGGACCCTTCTTCAGGACTGAAGGTAGGAAAAGGGGAAGCCCAATATATAGGGGTGAAAAGCAGAGCAGTGATAGGTGGACAAAAGAGGGGAGGCGGGGTGGCCACAGGGTGGTGATAGGTAGATGCAGGTAAGAGATAGTGATAGGCAGGTGCGGGGGAGGAGGGGAGAGCAGATCCACCAATCAAAGTTAAGGAGAGAGAGGAAAACAAAGTAGGAAAAAAAGAGGCTAGGAAAGGGAAGAAGAGAAAAAGCAAGGTGGGGGTGGGGGAGGGGTGTTTGTGGGGAAGGGGGGGGGGTGGGGATTACCTAAAGTGGGAGAATTCAATATTCATGCCATTAGGCTGCAAGGTTCCAAGATGGAAAATGAGGTGCTGTTCCTCCAGTCTGCGCTTGGAATTCTCCTGGCAGTGGAGGAGGCCGAGGACTGTCATATCAGTGATAGTGTGAGAGGGGCAGTTGAAGTGACTGGCAACGGCAAGATGCAGGTCGCGGTTACGGGCAGAGCGCAGGTGTTCTGTGAAACGGTCACCTAGTCTGTGTATGGTCGTTCATGAAGATCTTTCAATCAAATATCTCCCAGTGCTGTTTCTCCTTGGTGCAGGCTCCTTGAACCTGCTGTGAAATAGGGGCAGGAAACTAGCAATTCAGCTGCAGTACAAGATTTAAACATTCACCTTTACTCCTGGTTTCTGTGCAATTGAGGAATATGGTTTAATGCTGACTGTTTGTTAATGCTTCCCAATGTACATTGACACTCTTTCTGTTCACATTTTTCTTTACTACCTTCTTCCTGAATTGATCGAACAAGCCCAGGTCTTTCACCTTGTGGAACTGGCACATCACTTTTCCACAGAAAACCTTGTTGTCTTCTACAAAGATTATGCCACTGGCCCTGGTTGATCCCATAGGATTACGGTAATTTCAATGCTGTGAGTGAGCTCTGTAAGGAGAAGACTGCCTGAATGAGAGACATTCCACATTGAGACTTTTCTAGCAGTCTCCAAGATGATGAACCTGAGGTATATCTCAAAACCTGGGACTGTAGCCTGAGCCAGTGAAAAGACAAGCTTTAAACTTGAATCCCACTTCACCATTACATACTGGACACGTGGTATTAATAGCAGAGAAATGGGTCATACCTATCGCCTGTGCCAGTGTTTATGTCTTAGTCTTTCTCCTCCCACTCTGTCTAACTCTACTGTCATATCCATTCATTTTCCCCTAAAATATATCTGTGGTATTTATTTCTGCCACTCCTTGTGGCAAATACAAATACTTCACGCAACCAGGGATGTCAGAGGTAGGCTGGTATCTTGTGTACTTAAATGAGCCCACTGACAGAAAATATGGTCCCTGTCAACTTTCTCTTGTTGTTCCCGGATCTGGCCGCACATAGCCAGGTGGCTGACAGAGGGTCCCAGCTATTACATTGCCACAATTGTAATCCCAAGAAGTAGGCACAGAAACTTCAAAAAAATGAATGCATTCACACCTGCTTTCCTCAGGGTATATGTGCAGGACAGGAAGTGTATTACTATCACTGATAGCTGAGTTGTGCTTCAAAGGACCCAGCCTCCTCCACTTCAAGAAAAACAAACCCAGCCTATCTAGTTTCTCCTCACAACTGAAATGTTCCATCCCTAGTGATATCTTGGTGAATCTCCTCTGCACCGTCTCCAGGAAAATCACATCCTTCTTATACAGTAGTCCAGCTGTGGTCTAACCAATGCTTTAAGATGGCTGTACCATAATCTCCCTGCTCTTGTATTCCATCCCCTGACTAATGAAGACAAGAATCCTGTATGGCTTCTTTACTGCCTTTTCTACTGTGCTCTGACCTTAACAAACCTTGGACATATACCAATGTCCCTCTGTTCCCCAGTATTCCCCAAGGTTCATGATGAATATCTTAGCCTTATTGGACCTCCCAAATGCATCAGGGTTAAATTATTCTGCCCATCTTACCGACTCATCAATTTCATCCTGTTGCCAAAGACTACTCTCCTCAATATCAGCACCACCAGCAATTTTTGTGTCATCTACAAAATTACTAATCATACCTCCTACTTTCGTACCTAAATCGTTAATGCATATAACTTCTGAAAATGTCCAAGTTCCACACTTGAAGGATGTGAAGGTTCTGAAGAGGGTGAAGAGGAGGTTTACTAGAATGTTTCCATATAAGGTTAGACTGGAGAAACTGGATAATTCTTGGAGCAAAGAAGGTTGAGCAAAGAATTGATAAGAGCACAAAATCACGACTGGTTGCATAGGGTAGAGAGAAAGAAGCTATTGCTATTAGCAGATGGTTTGAGGACCAGCTGATACAAATTCAGAATGATTGGTAAAAGACTCAGGAGTTGGTCAGGATAAATGGATGAACTATTTTTGTGTATGGAGTGGTTACAGTCTGGAACTCATTACCTGTAAGGATGGCAGAAAGAGAGTCAATAAGGGCTTTCAGAAGGCAAATGGAGGGACACTGAAGGGAAATTTGGAGAATTGTGGAGAAGAACAGGAGAAAGGGATTTAAACCATTGCTACATGAGGTGTTGGCATGGACTCAACAGACAAAGTGGCCTTTTTCTGTGCAATAGTGATTCTATGTTCTTAGCCTAAATTATTAATATTAACTGTGAACTACCAGGGTCATAGCTAACTCTAGGTACCCCTAGGTCTCTCCGTTCTACAACACTCCCCAGGGCCCTGTTGGGCCATAAAGATACAGCTCAAGGAAGATCTCCTAAACACATTTCAGAAATTCTTGAAGTTCCCCCACTTGCCCCTTATCATAATCTTGGTCCATACTTGGATACTTGAGGTCTCCCATTTTCATTACATGTGGTTTCTGTACACATTTACCTCTATAAATTTACTTCTTAATTTCCTACCCACCAGTTAATGGGCAATAAAATATTCCCAGTAATACATCGTACCTGAATAATTCACTCTAAATAGATAGATTCTGTCCTTGATCTTTCCAGGACATCCTGTCTTTAGGTTCAGAATATTCTCCTCAAGTAATACCGCCACTTTCCCTCTTTCTTGCCTTTCCAACCTTTGCTGAACATGTAATATTTTGGAATACTTAGAAACTATTCCTCCCTTTTTTTAAGCCAGGTCTTTGTTATTGCCACAGCCTTAGCGACAACTAGCCTACATCACCAGCTTGTGAAGAGTGACTGGTCATACTAATATTTTCTAACTACCCTTCAAGTACACAACCGTCCAAGAAGAATCATTCTTCATTTTCAATACTCGATAAATACACAGCTTTTTTTTAAAATATAAAGACACTGATTGAATTAAGGCTGTATTTGTCATTCAGTATCTAAACCCAGGACAGTTGGTTAAGACAGTGAGAGGTTTTCCCCAGCAGCTCAGCAAGTTAAGACAAAGAGCAGCTGAATGATGGTTCACAACGAGGATCCAATATATTCATTTCAAGAAGACCTCAGAAACAAATGGGACTTCGTACTGAGTTGGCTAGCCTCAGCTGGAATCACACATCTGCTCTGAGTAGCGAGGGAAAAATTCATTCAGGGTTCTTCTGAATCACTGTCCTGGGACGCCTCCTGCAAAGGTGTATGGTGGTATATCAGGAGTGTAGGGTTGGATAATGGTTGGATCATCTGAAGACCGATAGCTGTTTGAAAATATTGGTTCTTTAGAGGTGACCACAAGCTGGACCATATTATTCTCACTTGGTTGAGAACAAAGTTGTAACATATTTTCACATCAACACACTCAGCACTCCAGCGTAGAGGTTTAAATTCCAAAGATTTACAATCCTGAGTACAGAAACTTCTCCTCAGCTCAGTCCTAAATAACTGACTCCTAAGACTAAGACTATAACTTCTAGTTTGAGACTCTCCAGTCAGAGAAACAGCCTTTTACCATATAATTGATTAATCCTTTTAAAAATCATATATTTCAATGAGATCATCCTTTGTTCTTTTAAATTCCTGTGACCATTGGCTTGCTTTGTTCTGGTTCAAGTTCTTTGGATAAGACAACCCCTTCATCTGATGAGTGAATTTTGATGAATCTATGCTGCATCTCCTGAGGTATGACAATCAAAACTACACACAGTACTCCAAATGTGATCTCACAAAAAATCTGCACCATAACAGCAAAACTTCCTTCTTCTTTCACTGCACATTCTTTGCAGGAAAGATCATTCAACTTGCTGTTGCATCTGCACGTTAACTCTCAAGTTCTGTGAACTTATACAGCAACATTTATCATAATTTACCATTTGAGGTTGCATGCAAGTGTTTAAGTGGTTTGGCTGAGAGTTCGCATTTAAAACGGACACACATCCTCGCTATGTTAAAATTCATGGGGATGTCAATACGTTGTTCTGTACACCATATTCCCGTACTTGTGTACAAAACAAACTAAAGCATGATGTAGAGGCTGGAATCTGGAACAAAAAGAATCAGAACACTGGAAGAACTCAGTGTGTCAAGCAGTGTCTGTAGAGGCAAAAGTTGTATGTCAACATTTCAGCTTGAGACCCAGCTGCAGGAAGAGGAAACATTGCCAGAATGTAACAGTAGAAGGAAGGGGTGGGACAGAGGCTGGTAGGTGATAGGTGGAACCAGATGGGGAGGGGATGATGGGCAGATGGAACCAGGTGTGGGAGAGGGGGGAGCAGATGTGAAAGAGAGTGTGTGTGTGTCTGTGTGTGTCTGTGTGTGTGTGTGTGTGTCTGTGTCTGTGTCTGTGTGTGTCTGTGTGTGTGTGTGTGTCTGTGTCTGGTATATATATATATATATATATATATATATATATATATATATATATATATATATATATATATATATATATATATATATATATAAATTAAAAAAACACTGGGGTTGTTATTTACCTGAAGTTCAACAATTAAATGTTCTCATTATTTGGTTGTAACCTACCCAACCAAATACGAGGTGTGGTTCTTCCATTAATCCTTCTGATTGATTAAGAATTGGGATCGAGTTATATGAGTATTTTAGTAATAATGAATCCTTGAGGAATTCTGTTGTATGGGACAGAAAACAAAATGTTTTGTGCAGCACCAGTAAAGACAAAGCAAAGTTCTAAGGGGTAATTTGCACCATTACCACTTTGCAGTAAAATGACATTGCAGATTGCCCATCTATTATACAGTCAGTCTGATTAAAAATAAGACCAACTGAAAAGAAAACTGGGTGGGTTACATAACTATAGACAAGTTTATTCAAGTAGCAATGGTTAAAAATCTAGCCCTCCAAGCTCAAAAAGTATTGCAATAACTTTCACGTTAACAACTACTTTTCAGGCAGGCAATTCATGAACCAACTTAAATAAAACCTGAGCTATTGCATTGGTATATTGATGGTGTTTGACCACAGATGTTACATTTATGACAAACAATATGATTTCTTTCTTCCCCAAACATTTTGAATTACTATTGACATAATGATATAATCACCTGACCCCTTCAAATCAAAGCTGTCTGCTTAAGAATGAGGTAAATTCGTAAAATATTTATGATGTTTCTTTTTAATAAAAAGGTCACATTCACTGAAACCGCCCAATGGTATCTTGAGGGTTATTTGAACCATCTGACTGTAAAGGCCTAATAATTTTGATTCTGAGATAATGTCATAACACTTCTTCAGCAGTTATTAAAACACTCCCTATCCAGTGACTGGAGCCAAGTATCACAGCATTGTCTTGCTTCAGGCAAAAATTTAGCCTCAATGTTATGGTTGTTGGGTACAACAGTCATCATAGTAAAATGGGCATACAGTCAGCTGTACTTAATGTAGCTTCATCTTTGAACAGCAATGTTAACCTACATTCTCAATACATTTTCCATGTAAAGGACCTGGCAACATCCAAACCATGCACATAGCTTATGCACAAATCTCCTATTGGATTGATAATAAATACAATTTACATCTAGTTTCTAGTCATTTATACTATCAGAAATTGACAAGATCCTTAAATGATCTTTAAGATATTTAGTGGTCACTTTGACTTTGGGCAATGGTGTAAAATGACTGATGCGGAATCAGACGCCCATTACACATCAATGAAATGAAAATCGACTTATTCATTATCAGTTGTTTTACACCATTTCCCTGGGTAAAACTATCTGTTTAATATGTCTGTAAAGTCAGCGTTTGTCACGAAATGTTAATTCTGCAGTTTTATTCAAATTCTAAATGATACACACCCATTTAACTATAAATGCACTTCCATCGAGAAGACTGAGTGTGTTTCTCCAAAAGCAGGACAACACACTTTCAGAGAGATAGGCTACTCCACACAGTGTGCACCAGAAATGCCAGGGGCAGTGTTATCCATGTCTAGTGAACCAGCTAGTGGCTCATTCAATTAAAAAATAAACTTCCAACCCAAGGCTGAATTGTTGCTTTGACAGCCAGTCTGGTTCAATGGTCCTGAAGAGATTTATGCTTACTATTTCTGAGACATGTAACTATATTTCACAAAGCAATTCTTCCAAGTAAGGCAAAAGTCTATAAACTGTGATCAATCTGATGATGAGGCACTATGTATGGACTGAAGATCACTTGAAAAACTGTTATCCTCAGTTCCAAAGAAGGAATAGGGAAAAGTAGCCAGCCTCAAGAGTGGGATTCAACTAAATTGGGGATTCAATTTTACAACCAAATCCTGGTATATTTTTGAAAAACAGAACTGTAGACTGATCTCTAGACCTTAGTGCATAACCTCTGGAACAATCATTTCCCCAATGCTTCTGAGAGTAAAAGTAGGCAAAACTCAAGCCCCCTATTTTGCAGGCCTGCAATTTCTGGAACTTCAACTGGTGGTTTAAGGGAAAGGGGTGACTAAAGAAGTTGGGTGTGAAATATTTACCTGGGATTCCCTCTTGTCAGGGTTGTGGGGGGTGAGGGCAGGGTGCAGTAGTTAAGGGAGAAGAGCAAGACAGGGGGCTTTTATGAAAGTAGGTACTCCTTTTCCTTGCTACAGCCCAATTGACCATCAGGTCTGACAGCCTTCTGGTTGTTGTTCTCCAATGGCAACCCTCAATACAGAAAGGAGTGAAATGGGTGGACCAATCCCACAGCTCCGTGAAAGACCACCAAGAAAGAAGGCATAGACTAAGGCTCTTACAAGACCACAGCAACAAACTTGGCCACAGAAATTAGGTGCATTGAGTCTGAGCATCTGGAGCACACTTTGGGTAGTTTGACTGTTTGGAGCAATGACAAGGGTGAGCAGTGCCAGACCAATAAATTTCAACAATGGAAGAGATGATTCATATGCAGGAAAATTTGGAAAATGCAGAAAGTGATAATGTTCATTTAACAAAATACAAACAACAATTATTTTAAGACTTGATTTTACAGTATGGATTTACTTGATAAATGCCTGCTCAGGCCCAATTGTCCTTTGTTTACTGAACTGTAGATGGTACTGCATGAGGGAGTTGGCACAACATGACACTATTCCCATTGGTTAAGAACTTTGGCAGATGCAATTAGAATAGCTAATGCACACAAGGGTACATTGAATCCATTTTGCAACATGTTGGCAATTTAACACAGTAAATTAAGGTTGGACAATTCACTCTGTGGAACAGAGCAACAAAGCAATAAAGACAGCACCCAAGAATTATAAGCAATTCTGTTCATGGCACCAAATGATTAAAGAAACATGCTAAAGAAAAATCTGACTGAAATTCCATTATTAGGGTTGAATATTTTAAGACACCTGAACTACATTGTTGCATTCAGCCAAACTAAAGTATCCCTAATTCCCAAGATTGTCATATTTGAAGAGCAACTTCATCAAGCAACTGCAATTGTATAGGAAGCTGACTCACGCAGGTACAATGTCCTTGGTGACCTACAGCTGCAACTTTCCCATCCTACTCAATACAACGGACATAACATCCTGCAAGGTTGCAGTTCATGGTTTGAAACATTAATTTTCCAATCAATCAAAATGGATTACTTTTGCTTTTGAAGAAATGGGCTGAAAGGAGTGAATTGTCTAGAACGATAATTTTTCCTTCTCAATCTTTATCACAAGGATGTCCATAATCAAGTGACCATCTTTTCCAATCAACGATGAATTCTTTCTTGTTCTTTCCTGTTTCTATTTAACTTACTCTATGTAATTAACACATACTTTCTAGTTTGGATTTCCCAATATGTTACTTTAATACTGATGATAACTCATTTAGAGTAGGAAATCCAGAGAAGTATACATCAGAAAGGTTAATAAAGATGCTCTATCCTCACTACAGTGCTATTTAGAATCAATTTGAATTCAGACTATAGTAAGAGAAAATTTGTATATGGGGGGGGTTGTGGGGTAACCTGTTCATTTTTTAAAATCCCATTTTGCATACATGATGAGGTCAGTTTTGTGCCTGAAGTACTCACCCGGTACAAGTTTTTGTAAAATGGATCTGGTTCATTAGATTGACCCCACAAATTCAGCTTGCTCTGCTAGTGAATAACTTGTTTGTCTAGTACTACTTCAAAAAATAATTAAGGATTCTTAAGTTAAATCACTTAATATTCCTTGATTGACAGATTCCATAATTTTATGCTGTAAATGTGGAGCTATTCATTAAGTGTGTCCTTGGAAACTTGCAGTTAGACACCCGTGAACCTGTTGGACAAATGAATTGGACAAGAATCCCCTGTGTCATAGCAAATCAGATTAAGTCATAGATATTGAATTATTATGAATAATTAGGAATTTGAAAGACTCTTACTTGAAAAGGACTCCAAATTGTTTGGGAAATAATCTGAACACTAATTCTCTGCCTGTGATCTCCAGGGCTTGCCCTACAAGTATATAAAGACAGGTACAAAACTATACCATGTGCCTATAATATCCTACGCCTGCTCACAAATTTAGTTGTGAGCATTGGAAGAGATAAGGGAGGGGAAGGAATCAACCAGTTAATTTCCAACACCAACTACTACGTGACACATTATTATTTTCTAGCTCAACCGGGACTGAGGACTGGAACGGTGAGCGAGTTCAGACTTAGAAGCCGAAAGATGCATGACATATCCTAATTGGCCAAACCAAGCAAATTCTTTGGACCCCAAAAGAAGGGCTTATTAGCTTGTCTATAATCACAAAAGAAAGTAGTAAGCAGGAGTATGTCTACTGGCCCCTCAAGCCTGCCTCAATGTTCAATACAATTCCACTTATTGAGCTGTTCAAGCGGTCAAGAAACAGACTAGTTAAACTTATTTTTATATTCATTCAAGGGATGTAGGCTTCATAGGCTGAGCCAAAATTTAATTGCCCATCTCTAACTGCCCTTGAGAAGATGGTAGTGAGCTGCCTTCTTGAACTGCTGCAGGCCTTGAAGTATACCCACAATGCTGGAAGGGAGGGAGTTCCGGCTTCAACCCAGAGACGGTAAAGGAATGGCAACATATTTCCAAATCAGGCTGGCACGTGGCTTGGAGGGCAACTTCCAGGTGGTGGTGTTCCCATACTTTTGCTGCCCTTGTCCTTCTAGCTGGTAGAGGTTGTGGATTTGGAAAATGTCTTCTAAGGAGTCTTGGTGAGTTGCTGCAGTGCATCCTGTAGATGGTACAAACTGTTGCTACTGTGTGTTAGTGGTGGAGTAAATGGTTGTGGATTTGGTGCCTATCAAGCAGGCTGCTATGTCTGTATGGTGTCAAGCTTCTTGGGTGCTGTTGAACCTGCACTTGTCAAAGAAAGAGGAGAGAGTATTCATTACACTCTTGACTTGAGTCTTGTAGATGGTGGAGAGACTCTCATCACAGGATTCTCAATCTCTGACCTGCTCTTGTAACCTCACTGTGTATATAGCTACTCCAGCTCAGCTTCTGGTCAGTGGTAACCCCCAGGATATTGACAGTGGGGGATTCAGTAAGGGTAATACCATTGAATGTCAGGGGATGATAGCTGGATTTTCCCTCCTTGGATATTGTTATGACCTGGCACTTATGTGGCATGAATGTTACCTTCCATCAATCAGCCCAAGCCTGGATATTGTCCAGGTCTTGCTTCATTTGGATGTGGACTGCTTCATTATCTGAGAAGTTACGAATGGTGCTGAACATTGTGCAATCATCAGCAAACATCCCTACTTCTGACCTCACAACGGAAGGAAGTGCATTGACTAAGCAGCTGAAGATTATTGGACCCAGCACACTACCCCGAAGAACTCCTGCAGAGATGCCCCTCAGCTGAGATGATTGACCTTCAACCACCACAACCATCTTTTGTTTAAGCTTTATTTATACAGTACAGTAACAGGTCCCCTGGCCCAACGAATCCACACCGCCCATTTTAAACCCATGTTAACCTACCCGTACATCTTTAGAATATGGGAGGAAACCCACACAGACACAGGGAGAACGTACAAATTCCTTACAGACAGCGACGGCAATCAAACCCCAATCGTTGGTGCTGTAATAACGTTGCGTTAACAGCTACACCACCGAGCCGCCCATTTTCCTTTGTGCTGGGTATGATTCCAACCAGCAGAAGGTTTTCCCTGATTCCCATTGACTCCAGATTAGCCAGGGATCTTGATGCCATATTCAATTAAATGCTGCCTTGATGTTGAGGGCAATTACCCTCAGTTCACCTCTGGAGTTCAGCACTTCTGTCTATATTTGGACCAAGGCTGCAATGAGGTCAGAAGCTGAGTGACTTTGGCAGAACCCAAACTGAGTTTCTGTGAGCAGGTTGTTGCTAAGCATTCAAAAGAGCTTGGGAGACTGGTGACTTTCTTGATGGGTCAGGTTGTAGTGAGGAGGGCTGGGGATGGGAGACAGACCACTTGGAAGACTGAAAGATCCACTTCCTTTCAGGAAGTGGCAGTTCTTACTTCAGTTTTGCTGCAAGTTTCTTATTCCTGAGTGTGTGCAGGAGTTGGGTTTGAGAGGTGTGTATTTCACCCTTTGGGGAAAATAGAAAGACATGGTGATATATTGAGGACAGAAACACAAATAAGGTAGAGATTGTATCCTCATCTTGAACCCTGGACATTAGTTAAAAAGAGCTGATATTAGTTTACCAGCCTCAGTGAAACAAGTTTGAATTACACTTCTGCTTGGAGTACAATATTTACACTGGCTAGCGTTTTGCTTGTGCAAGGATATCATTTTCTGAAATGGTTGAAATATTATAATTGAAGCTATTTCCTGAGGAGAAACAAGCTGATTAAAACAACTCAAAAAAATAAACTGAAAAAAAATGTTTTAAACATGTCACAACTTGAACAAAGTTTATGTCGAGATATTCAGAAAACCAGGAGAGAGAGAAACATGTGGTCAGAATAGAGAAACAGAGCTATCAGTCATCTTAGACCCAAAACCTTTTTCAGGTTTGCAGTGCTAATATTCCACTGAATTTCAACAACCTGCAATTCCACTGATTCCCTTCCCTCCACCCACTTATCCCCACCTCTGAACCACCATCCCTCCCAATTCTGCTGACTCCATTTCTTCCTCCTCCTCCCTCCACACCAACCTCCTAATTGATCAGGACCCTCACACATTTTAGAGTAAAAACAATGCAATCTATTTGAGCTGTTCTGAGCTTCTGCTAATGTTCTTGTTAACTTGTTTGCATAACAATGTGCCTATTTTAACTCAGTTTAGTTTTGTGTAATTTCTTTAAATACTGTCCCATCATAGAAACTTGGAACACAAAGCACAGAAATGGATTTGTGATTTGTATTTGCTTAAATATTTCATTCCTAATATCAGTTCAGTGTGCATAACTGTTTAATATCAAATATAACCAATGCACAATTTAGGACTAACCTATGTAATTGGACAATGGTTCTGTACCGGCTTCTAATGTTACTTGAATAACTCTCAGCTTCTAAAATATTAATGAAGGGGGCCACTGTTGCAAATAGTTTGCAGAAGAAAATTCTGTTTTTATTTCAGTGAGAAAGATGGCAAATATACTTAAGATATTTATTTAGTCGTCACATGTACACCGAAACACAGTGAAATGCATCTATTTGCGTTACTGAGAATGTGCTGGGGGCAGCCCGCAAGTGTCACCACTCTTCTTGCGCCAACATAGCATGCCCACATCTTTGGAATGTGGGAGGAAACCGGAGCACCTGAAGAAAACCCACGTAGTCAAGGGGAGAACGTACAAACTCCTTACAGACACCAATGGGATTATACTTAAATCATGACATTCTTAATTGTAGGATGTTCCAAAGCACTTGGATATGTAATCACTGATGCAACACAGGAAATGTGGTTGCAAATGTGCACTTAACAAGTGCTACAAACAGCAATGAAATAAATGGCTAGATAATCTGTTTTTAGCTTTAGCTATAATGCTGGGAGAACACACTTGTTTTCTCTCCCAAGTTATGCCATGAGATCTTTTAAGTGCATCTGTGGGAATCACAAGCTGTTAATTTAATGCCTTATTCGAATGCCAAGCTAATCCATATAATGTTCTCATTGGTTGTCTGTGTTGGTTCATTGGAGTTAACCTTATAAATGAAACAAGAAACCATGGTTCAAGAAACCTTGGTTTGATCCTGAGCAGTGACTCAGCAGCTCTACTAGCTGCACCACTGTCCGCCTCCAATAGCTGATCCAGGACCTGCTAATGTGCGGGCTTCCCCATTACCCAATCTTGTTGCATTAAATTGGAACTTTTGCAGTACATTGCTTAGCTTTTATTTCCCAATCACAACAAAAGCAGTCCTTTCAATTCACTGTTTGAACTCTATCCAGTATTCTTGGAAGACACAGACATTGTGCAGTGCAAATTATTTAAGCATTTAGGGACAAAGGTGCTCTGGCTAATCATTTAAGTTTCATCAGGGGACTTCTCAGATACATTGCCTCTGCATTTGATCCTGCTGCAGTTCCAACATGATGAGTTATTAAAATATTTGAGAAAGGTCACCACTTGACCGCAAGATAAGTTGTTTCAAAATGTGCCATCTCTAATGTCCTTAAATTGCTTATCATTTGCATTTCAATGCCAATAGTGCCCGAGGCATCACTCATCACGCCAGACAACTGACAATGATGAAGCTAAGAATGAACAATATGTAGCGGCTGCTACCACGATGCGAAAGTAAAACACTAGTCGATGAGTTGCAGAACAAAAACTGATTTATTATGCTGCCTTGCGTGGGCCTTTTAAGAGGAACTGTTCCCGCCCACCGAAAACAGAAATGACGTCTGCGCTATGTTATCAAACCTTTCCTGCGCGCGGGTTCTCCCCGTCGCTCGGGGAAGACGAAGTCCCAGCGCCATCTTGGGCCTTGCCGCTCCGACGACACGCGACCTGACCGCTGAGCTGGTTCACTTGCTCAGATGGTGAGTCACTACACAACCCACCTCCCCCCCAACCCCCCCCAGAACCGGCGATACAGTCCCCAAGGTTTGCGGGCTGTGCTAGCCGTTGCTTAGGAGGTCGGCCTCTGCGTCGCGGAGTTGGGACCTTGACCGGTTGTTGTAGATCTAAATGGGCTGGTTTGAGGTGGTCCGTCGTGAAGACTTCTTCCTTGCCCCCAGTGTCCAAAATAAAGGTGGACCCATTATTCCTGATGACCCGGAACGGCCCCCCGTATGGTCGTTGCAACGGTGCCCGGGGTGTGCCCCTGCGGACGAAAACGTGCTTACAGTCTCGTAGTTCCTTGGGCTCACAGGATGGGGTTTGACCATGCTGCAAAGTGGGAATCGGTGCCAAGCTGCCGAGCCTCTCACGCAGTCTTTCCAGGACTGCCGCGGGTTGTTCCTCTTGCCCCCAAAGAGCAGGTATGAACTGTCCTGGGATGACCAGGGGAGCACCGTACACGAGTTCAGCTAATGAAGCATGGAGATCTTCCTTGGGGGCAGTGCATATGCCGAGCAGGACCCAAGGCAGTTCTTCGACCCAGTTAGGACCCTTCAGGCGGGCCATCAGGGCTGATTTTAGATGGCGGTGGAAATGTTCCACTAACCCGTTTGATTGAGGGTGGTAGGCCGTGGTGGTATGCAGCTGCATCCCTAGCACGTTTGCTAATGCAGACCATAGGCTGGAGGTAAACTGGGTGCCCCTGTCTGAAGTGATGTGGGCCAGAACACCAAAATGCGAGGTTCAAGTTGTGAGCAGCACCCGGGCGCAGGAATCAGTCGTGATGTCGGAAAGAGGGGTTGCCTCTGGCCACCTCGTGAACCGGTCCACGATGGTGAGGAGGTACCGGGCTCCTCCTGAAACTGGCAGGGGACCAACGAGGTCGACGTGGATGTGGTCAAACCTTCTATGTGTGCGACCTTGGTGTGTCGTTGGATTTTCGATGTCTGGCAGTGCGGACAAGTCCTGGCCCACTCACTGACCTGTTTGCACAGGCCGTGCCAGATGAACTTGCTGGTGACCAGTGGGACAGTTGATCTGATGGATGGGTGCGCCAACCCGTGTACTTAGTCGAAAACGCGTTTCTGCCAGGCTGCAGGAACTCTAGGGCAGGGCTGACCTGTTGCGATGTCGCAAAGGAGGGTCTGCTGACCTGGACCGACTGCAGGCCCGAGACTGCGGTTCTGTAGCTAGGCAGCTCGTCGTCGGCTCGCTGTGTGTCAGCTAGGGTCGCATAGTCTACACCCAGGGACAGGCTGTGGATGGTCGGTCTGGAAAGCGCGTCAGCAACGACATTGTCCTTTCCAGAGACATGTTGGATATCCGTTGTGAATTCGGAAATGTAGGACAAATGTCGCTGCTGACGAGCTGACCAGGGATCGGAGACCTTGGAGAAGGCGAAAGACAAAGGCTTATGGTCAGTGAAAGCGGTAAAAGGCCTGCCTTCTAAAAAGTACCGGAAATGCCAGACCGCCAGGTACAGTACTAGAAGTTCCCGATCAAAAGCGCTGTATTTCAGTTTGGGTGGTCTAAGGTGCCTGCTGAAAAATGCCAAGGGTTGCCAACGGCCTTCGATTAGTTGTTCCAGTACCCCACCGACCGCGGTGTCGGATGCGTCCACCGTGAGGGCGGTTGGGATGTCTGTCCTAGGGTGTACCAGCATCGCGGCGTCTGCCAGGGCGTCAGTGGCCTTAACAAAGGCAGCCGTGGCCTCGTCGTTCCAGGCGATGTCCTTGTCCTTACCAGCCATCGGCGAGAACAAAGGGCACATGATACGAGCTGCTGCAGGGATGAACCGATGGTAAAAGTTGACCATCCCCAGGATTTCTTGCAGGCCTTTGACCGTGTTGGGATGGGCAAAATGGCGGATAGCGTCTACCTTGGCGGGTAGGGGTGTTGCTCCTTTGCTGGTGATTCTGTGGCCGAGGAAATTGATAGAGTCGAGTCCGAATTGGCACTTGGCCGGGTTGATAGTGAGGCCGAAATCACTCAGACGGGAGTAAAGTTGGCGGACGTGGGAAAGGTGTTCTTGGCGGTCACGGCTGGTGATTAGTATGTCATCTAAATAAATGAACACGAAGTCCAGGTCGCGGCCTACTGCGTCCATCACCCGCTAGAAGGTCTGCGTGGCGTTCTTAAGGCCGAACGGCATTCAAAGGAATTCGAAGAGGCCGAATGGAGTGATGATCGCAGTTTTGGGGACGTCGTCAGGGTGGACCAGGATTTGGTGGTATCTCTGGACGAGGTCCACCTTGGAGAAGATGTGGGCCCCATGTAGGTTCGCCGCGAAGTCCTGGATGTGAGGGACGGGGTAGCGGTCTGGGGTGGTGGCGTCATTCAGCCTGTGATAGTCGCCGCAGGGCCTCCACCCACCAGTAACTTTGGAGACCATGTGCAGAGGGGAGGCCCAGGGGCTGTCTGACCTGTGAATGATCCCCAGCTCCTCCACGCGGCGGAACTCTTCCTCTGCCAGGTGGAGCTTGTCTGGAGGTAGTCGTTGTGCTCGGGCGTGAAGGGGTGGCCCTGTGGTAATGATGTGATGCCGCACCTCGTGTTTGGGCATGGAATTTGTAAACTGAGGTGCCAAAGCCAATGGGAACTTGGCTAGGAGCTTGGTGAACTCGACTAGGAGCTTGGTGAACTCGTTGCCAGACAGGATAACGGAGTCCAGGCGTGGGGCTGGTAGGCTAGCTTCTCCCAGGGAGTAGGTTTGGAAAGTTCTGGAATGCACTAGCCGCTTCCCTCGCAGGTTGACTAACAGGCTGTGGGCCCGAAGGAAATCGGCTCCCAGGAGTGGCCGGGCGATGGCGGCAAGGGTAAAGTTCCAGGTAAAATGGCTGTCGCCGAATTGTAATTGAACTGTATGGGTACCGAAAGTCCGTATCGTTGTGCCGTTTGCGGCTTTGAGTGCGGGAGTCTGTTGCCTGCTACGAGTGTCACGGCCGGTCGGGGGCAAAACACTGACCTCTGCTCCAGTATCGACAAGGAAATGACGCCCGGACTGCTTGTCCCAAATGAATAGGAGGCTGTGTTGGTGGCCAGCCGCCATAGCCATCAGCGGCGGCTTGCCCTGGTGTTTCCCTGAAACTTACAGGGTGGGCGGCATCGACGGGCCTCCGCGCCCACCTCTGATGGTAGAAACACAGCTGGTCACCAGTGTCGTCGCCTGTGTTTCTGGGGTGTGGTCGCTCGGTTGCTGGGACTGGTTTAGGTAGGCGTTGGGCCCACGGTCTTGCAATTTGGCCGACGGACGACCTGCTCTTGCGTTTGGCCTTCCACAGGACATCTGCCTGGGTGGCTACCTCATGTGGGTTGCTGAAATTGGCGTTGGCCAACAGCAGGTGAATGTCGTCGGGTAGTTGTTCGAGGAAGGCCTGTTCGAACATCAGGCAGGGCTTATGTCCCTCAGCCAAGGCCAGCATCTCATTCATCAGGGCCGATGGGGATCTGTCCCCCAGGCCATCAAGATGAAGCAGGCAGGTGGCGCGCTTGCGACGGGAGAGGCCGAAGGTCCGAATAAGGTCGTCTTTGAAAGCCAGGTACTTGCCTTCCTCCGAATGAGACTGGATGAAGTCTCCGAATGAGACTGGATGAAGTCTCCGACCTGGGCGGCTGTCTCCTGGTCCAGGGAGCTGTCCACGTGGTAGTACCGTGTGGAGTCGAGGTGATCTGCCGAAGTTGGAATTGTGCTTCGGTCTGGTTGAACCAGACGCGGGGCCGAAGCGTCCAAAAGGTGGGCAGCTTGAGTGCCACTGCATTGGCTGCTGCGTTGTCGTCCATTGTGTTGGTCCAAAATCCATTTGGACCATCGGGGTCACCAATGTAGCGGCTGCTACTGCGATACAAAAGTAAGACACTAGTCGATGAGTTGTAGAACAAAAACTGATTTATTTTCCCGCCTTGTGTGGGCCTTTTAAGAGGAACGGTTCCCACCCACTGAAAACGGAAATGACGTATGCGCTATGTCATCAAACCTTTCCCGCACGTGGGTTCTCCCCGTCGCTCGGGGAAGACTGAGGCCCAGCGCCATCTTGGGCCTCGCCGCTCCAACAATGTGTGGCCCAACCGCCAAGCCGGTTCGCTTGCTCGGACGGTGAGTTGCTACAAATACATGAAAAGGGACGCTTCCTATTAGATGTACATTATAATAAGTCGCAACATGGTTATCTAGTCAAAAGCAAACACCATTAAAGATTAATATTTCTTTTTGCATGTTTGAGGGTGTTCAAACACAGTGTTCAGTCACCTTGGGCAATGAAGGTTATCCAAGTTTGTGCTTTTAAGATATCTGAAATGAAGTGGCTGAAAGAATAAGTGAGGAAGAGCTTAAAATACACACCCTAAATTTTTAAAGAAATTTTTTAGCAAATTTTATTGTGGAGATAGAGAGAAATTTCACCCACTATTTTGATCTGTGTAACTTGACATGCAACTCATAACTTTTGTCAGAGAATTCCACTTCTTTGCCATTGATGCATGCCTGGTTCTACTATTGGATGTGGGTGTATGGTATTTATGATAAGGTGGTCATCAATCTCTGGTGCATGACCATTTGGTGCATCATACGGTACTGATCTATAAGCCAATCTTGTATGGTTCTAGCACTAAAGCAATTCAGTTCCAGAGCTAATCCCATTTAGTTAAATCCAGAAGTTCAGCAGAGCTCATCGCCAGATGGATAGAGAGTTAGTTTGCTTAAGAAGCATTTGAAATAAAAATCAGTCTCACCCACTCTTTGTAGCATAGTCCTGCTTCTACTTCCCAATTGTCCAATCCTAATCCCCAATTCATGCCTCCCATCTGAATGAATTTCTTAAATTTAGTTTCTGATGTCATGGGTGCTCCAAAACTTCACAAAGCAGCTACTCCTGGCTTTAATGAGCTCGCTGAGCAAGGCCAAGGCTTGTCTTCTGCCTGCTGAATTGGGGAGATGGTGTCCCTGATTGCATACAAGTTGCATGATGATTTGATGCAATTTCAATGGTCACATCATGAGTTAAGACTCATATTCACAAACTTTCACTCAAATCAGTTTTCTCCATATGTGCATACTTCACACTTAATGCTTTGCACATCATGGCAGATTCTTCACAACAAACAAACAAACCAGAGCCGGAAAACCTGATTATAATTTTGGACTGACACAATGGGCTAACTAGCATGGTCTAAACATGCTTGAGAATGAATATGAAATGTATATAGAATTTTTGTTCACTTACCTGTAAGTCTAGCATTCGAATGTTGTTTGGTGTCACATTATGTGCACCCAGGATATACAATACCACATTAATGTGTTCTTCTATTTGAACTGAACTTCAGGCTTACAGATAATGGAATGGGACTGTATTCCAATTTTATGCTACTCAAAAGGCACCAGAATCCTTGAACATTTTTGAAGGAGTAACATTTCTCCTGCTATTTTAAGGAAAAAAACAAGAAGATGAATATTGAATAGATTTATCTTTTAACCTCATCAAGGACTGTAGCTGAATTCTTACTGGAAGCTTTAGGTAAGCTTGATGGAGTACATAACATTTTCTTAAATTAATATGGTACTTGAGGGATAGCCTCGATGGCCAGGACTCATGTGAAGTTGCAGACTGCGACACAACATATTCAAAACACAGCAAGATGAAAGATAAACAAGAGGAAACCACATGGTTTAGAAGAGTCAGATAATTGGATCCCCCAGAATTGTACCTCCTTCACTCCTGCATGGTCTCAATCTAGATTGCTACATTGAAAATGGCTACATTTTCTGGAATTCTCACAGGGGAATCTATAGATTTGAAAATAGAGGACAGAATTTCAGAATGTTTTGGTGGGAGGTAGGAAAGCTGCCTTTTTCATTTAAACTCCTTTACTTCACTTTACTGATCAACTGTTTAATAATTCCTTCCTTTCACATGACACAGACAAACTAAAATACATTTTCAGGCCTAAATTCCAATGTTTTATTATTTGTGTGTTTTGGCAATATTGACACCTCATAATGATAATGCAGTATTTTCCAGTGTGGTGCACTAAAGCCTTACCAGCTGCAATAACATTACCGTGAACATACTTAAAAAAGCACTTCATTAGATCCAAAGCATTTTTGAGGCATCTTGAGAGCTAAGATAACGCACTATTCAATTGCTCTTTGGAAAATGACAATATTTAGTGATTTTAGTTTACTTTCAAAATAATCAAGCTGTCCATCTATATTTTCCCGCTATAGATGATCAAGTTTTGCAGTTACAGTATAATCAAGGAGTGAGACCTCGATGAACCTGTCCTACAGGCATAAAATGGGTACAGTGACAACTGGTTCCATGCATCAATGTCTAAGGACACCAAATGACATCTGAACTAAAATTGGGTTGTCTATCTTTGAGACAAAATGAAACATCTGTTACATCTGCTAATGAGATGTCTTTTATCTGTTTTAGCATCTGGGAAATTTGTCAGCCCCAGAAGGGGCAAGGATCCAGCAGACCAAGAGCCTAAAAGGTTATAGATGTGAACTCCTGTCCAATACAATCTTGGCAAACTGCTCCCCCACTCACTCTCAACTGAAGTTGCTGCTGGCATCCCAAAATCCAGGGCTGTAGAATAAGCATGATTATTTCAGGTACTCCAACTATCAGGGGACTTTCTATCTATAATGCCCAGCCTTGATACAGAACAGATTAAGTTCTTCACAAACTAAGCTCAGTTATATGGAGTTGAAGTCTTCATTTTAAGGATGGTTCTTTTGGTATGGACTAATACTTTAGTTCACAAAATCCCCCTGCTCACCAACAAATATTTGTACAGAGCCTTAACTGAAAATAAAATGTCTGTAAGATGATTCATGGAGGGCACAATCAGAAATGACACTGAATAGAAGGTGGCCAAAAGAAGAATTTGCATGAGAAAACGAGAGAGAGAGAGGGGGGGGGAAGAGAGGGGGGGAAGAGAGAGGGGGGGAAGAGAGAGGGGGGAAGAGAGAGGGGGGGAAGAGAGAGGGGGGGAAGAGAGAGGGGGGGAAGAGAGAGTGGGGGAAGGGGGGAAAGAGAGAGGGGCAAGAGAGAGGGGCAAGAGAGGGGGGCAAGAGAGGGGGGCAAGAGAGGGGGGCAAGAGAGGAGGGAAGAGAGGGGGGAAGAGAGGGGGGAAGAGAGGGGGGAAGAGAGGGGGGAAGAGAGGCGGGAAGAGAGGGGGGAAGAGAGGGGGGAAGAGAGGGGGGAAGAGAGGGGGAAGAGAGGGGGGAAGAGAGAGGGGGGAAGAGAGGGGGAGAGAGGGGGAGGGAGAGAGGGGGGAGGGAGAGAGGGGGGACAAGATGTCAGAGTTGACTGAAGCTGTGATTCAATGTGGGCAAAGTGATGGTTGATAGATTCTCCTTATTACCATATAAATTGGAAGGCCTCATTTCTGCACAATCTTCTTATTAAGCTATGCCTGTCCATGCACTAGAGCATGTTACTCATATCGATCACCATTTCTGGCAGAGAGAGACATTTGATTGACGTGGCCAAAACAAACAATGGCTTTGGCATAGATGTCAAAGCCATCCAGTTCCTCATCCCAGATGCACTTCAGATGTAAAGAGGTGGCCAATGATCATCATACTCACACACTAAGCTGATCTTTAAACCTGGCTTTGGCATCCAGCTCTAGGATGAATTCCATTTAGCTTCAGCCATTTGATGAAGGGAGGTTCACACCAACATGGACAGGGAGTCAGGTTGATTATGAAGCACTTGAGACAGGGATTATTTCCACATTTAATTTTGTGGTCATATTCAAGTGCCCACAGTGAACTTTTCCACATATCCATTATTGGAGAAGTATCTGCATCTCCCATCTGAATGAATTTCTTCAATAATGGCTGCTCCAAAACTTCATGCAGCAGCTGCTCCTGGCTTAACCAAGCTCATTGAGCCAGGTGCAGACTTGCTTTCTGTTGTATGAGTTGGGAAGGTTATGTCTCTGATAGCATACAAATCGCACAATTTGATACGATTTCAACTATCACATCAGAAGTTTGTGTCATATTAACAGAAAAAATGTTTTCAGTGTAAGCTTCTTTTCCTTCAGGTAGATATGCCACTTTTAAGTTTCTCACATCATGACAGGTTCTAAATAAAGAACAAACAAAGCAGACCCAAGCTATTAAATTACAATCTCAGACTAATTAATGATGCAATGGCTTAACAGAGTAATAATAGAAATTGTATGCGTACGGTTGTGGAAAATAGAAATGGAGCTGTAGCTTGTCAGTCGCCTTCCTGTAAGACTAGCTTTTGAAGGTTGTCTGGTGTCACATTTTGTGCACTTAGGATATACAATGCAAAAGCTACACGGTTCCATGATTTGAGCTGGGCCCATGCACGAAATACTAAATGAATGAGATTGCATTTCTAGTTTACGCCACTCATGGGACGCCACAAAGCTTGAGCACATCTGAAGGACTAAAATTACTTTTGCAATTTTCGGTGGGGGGGGGTGGGGGGTTTTAAAGATTAATAATGAAGAGATTGTTATTGCTCCACTGCATTAGGGGCTGTAGCAAGTGGCTTCTGTGGAGCATTGGACATTTTATGAAATTAACATGGTACCTGGGATGTCCTAGATGGCCAGGACTCATGAAAGTGCAGACCGCAGATAAAACACATTCAAAGCACTGCAGTGCACCTACCTCTCCACAGCAGCAGAAAGCTGCTCCAGATTGCTTGTAAGAAGACGAAATACAAACAACTCCAAGGTTCAGAAGAGTCAGATAATTAGGTCCTCTGCATTATATTTTCACCATTTCTGAATGGTCTCAACCTGGAGTGCTACATTGAAAGTGTCTTTAGGGGATCTGTGCTCATTGTTCCCTGACATTCTCATAGGGTAAACTGCAGGTTTGGAACTAGAGGACAGAATTTCAGAATGAAATTCAGAATTTCAGCTGACTGCTGCGAAGTGCATTTTGTGCAACTAAAATACATATCAGCTATTATGTTTTATTATTTGGGTGTGTTGACAATGTTGACTTCACAGTAAGAATACTGTTTTTTTCCCCAATACTGTGCACTGAAGTCTCATCGGCTCCAATTGTTGGTAAGGCAATTTGCTAGATGAAAGGTACTTTTGAAGCATTCTGAGGAATACAATAAAGCACCATAAAATTGCTCATTACAAAATGGCATTATTTACTGCTTTCGGTTTTCTTTCAAAAATAACCTATCCATTTGTTTTTTTTTCTTACTGTGATAGTTGATCAAATTTTACAGTAACAGTACAACCAAGAAATTGGTCCTTGATAACTCATTTCCATCGGGATAAAATGAGTGCAATGACAGCCAAGTTCTATGAATCAATGTCCCAAGGACACCACGACACTGTCCAACCTGAAAGTGGGATGCACCATTTCTGGGGCCAAACAAAACATCTGTTAAATCACCTCATCAGTGGCCTTTATGTATTTTAGCTTCTGGGAAACTTAGCAGTCCCAGAAGTGACAAGGATCTGGCTGCCCAAGAGCCTGCTGCTCTAAACTGTTATTGATGTGGTTTTCTGCCCAGTGCAGTCTCAGCTAACTGAGCCTCACTCATCTTTACCTGAAGCTACTGTTGGTGGGGTGGACCTTCCAAAATTTGGGACTGTAAAATGAGAAGCTCTCTGCCAAGCTAACTTGGCTTGATTATTTAAGGGAGGCTAAATGTCAGGACACACCAGGCTTTCTTGATCACTTTTATGTTGTGGCTGCTGATGCATTTCTATTGCTAAATGTCCAGACTTGCATATGGTTCACATGTAATATGGTTCAGTTACACTGAGCTGCAGAGTTTATTGTAAAGATATTTTTGCTGTAGAAATTGCCAAGAATAATAAGACTGACGTTAGGGTTTGTACAAGAATCCTCAAAATGCTCTGAACACTAGCATTTAACAGGTTTCCATCATTTAAGTTTATTAAGTTTTGCATTTTTTCCAGTTAAAAGGAATACACTTGCAATCCCCCATGCTATGCTCTGGCATCTTTTTGTCCACTCACTTATTCTGTCTGCATCCATTGTGAATCTTTGTATTTCTCCACCCAGGGAACAATGGATGCTCAGAAACTGAATTTTTTTTCTCTCTAAAGATGAAATGAATACATTTTTGCAATCTAAGGGAAGAAAGAGATCAGTAAGTTACAGAAATAACCAAGATGTTTTGAATTGTGGAGCAGTCAAAGGGCTGAATGACCAGTTTGGCATCTTTTAGCCTCCTATGTTCTGCCCTGGAAACAGAATCAGAAGGAGGAGTGTGCTAAAATAATGGTCAGACTGAGTGCTCTCTTATAACTGCTACAAACAGCATTAGGGAACAAATGATAAATGCAGCTTTCTTTCTGTTTTATCACAGTTATCACGGCTTTAAAGGATTAATCCCTCAATCCAATACTCATCTTTAAATGTTAAATTGCTTCAAGCTCTATGCCAGGACCAGTCCTCTCCAATAATCATTCAATCAAGTCAGCAAGAAATAAGTGCATCCTTTCAGATCTGAATGGCTGAGAAAAACAGTTTGCAAGAACAGATCTGAACAGCTGGAGTTTGCTGCTCTTGGTTAAAACCAAAGGTTATTCTGATCTTCACAGTTTATTGGAATGCTGTTGATCATTACAATCACTTCTCCACTTGGGACAGTGCAAGCTCACCCTCCAGTTACTACATGACAATAAAGGATCCTGCCCACTTTCTCTCACTGGATTATTTTTGTCCACTCTGCTGCAATGTTATTGGAGAAGTCTTTCTGCTGCATAAACTTCACCAAAGTATTTTAAGTTGATTGAACTTTGGGGTTGAAATGCTTAACGGTTAACCAAAAAACAATCAACTAATTAATGGGCACATACCTAAATATAAAAAGCCATAATACAGGTTCTGTTATATCCAAATTCTCATGCGTGGTCCAGCAGCAATTCTGATTTTCTATTTTTATTTTCAACCATTAGGCTAAACATTCTGCTTGTGCATTTGAAATAAGAGTAAGATGTGTCAGCAGTTTGGATCTTTAATGCATTGAACCAAGAATAAGGTTATTAATTTCACTGACTCTAGAGGGTAAAATATAATCATATGTTTAGGGAAAGGAATGGCAGGTCAAGAGTTGTTTTTACTTGAAAACAGATTAGATAATAAGTGATAGTTACACTAATGACAATTAAATAAGGATCAAAATGGAACAGGGATAGTAGGGATTTATACACTGCACTGCTACATTTTCAATTGTACAGAAGTTGGTGGTGATCACTGGTGTACCATTCAGCTGTACCAAAGAGTTTTAGAATGGCAATCCAAGCAAACAATTTCCTGCTTGCTCAATCAGTTATTTTATCTGCACTGAAGTCACATCATGTGTGGTGATTCTTATATTTCAAACCTGTGAAATTGAGGGAAAAATATCAACGTCTGTCCTTGTCTGCAATTTCGCCAAAGTTTTAAATCTTTCCAGTTCCCCACCCCAGGTAGATGAAAGAAGGGTTTAAAACTTCAGGATATAAGTACCCAACCTTTAAATCTTAAGATGCCACAAAGTGCTTGCAAAAAACAAGTGGCTGTCAAATTAACATGCCAGAGTAATGGCCCGGTAACATCACTGGCACTGCAATAAAGGGGAGGGGAATCTCCAAATTTGCATTTTTTTCGAAGACAATGATAAATGGAAGCTGCTATCTCCCTGATGTCCTAAAAATCATTGTGGGTAAAGAAGAGTGTTTTGCCACCCACAGTTCCAAACTCGAGGGCTGCCTCCTCGGACCACCATAAACACTCCTGATCATTGGCTTAGCTTTGGGCATACCAAAAGCCATCTGGAACTCATGGTCCCAAGGTTCACGGCTAAGATCTACTACTGAGAGTGTCTCCTCCCACCCACAAGCCAAGCTATCCATTTGGTAAGGACAGTGAAACTAAAATGCGTTAATGAAGTGCTGCCAGTAAGACTGGCAGAGCCTCCCTCCTCAACTTTAGTGGTTCAACATCCAACTTTGACTTGTCATGCACCCTCATAGTCAAAATCAAGATGACTAATACTGTTGAATGATATGCAGCACTGGTAACTGACAGAGGAGATGTGGCAAGAAACAAAAAAATGACCTACAAGGTGGAAGGAAAGCACGTAGGAAAGCATATTTCAAAGTAAAAGTAAACTCAGTGAACTTAATTTGGTTTACTCACCACTTTTCTTATAGAAGATAAGTTCAGTCTTGAACTCGCGCTTCTCATCCAGTGCTTTCTGGATCTGGATTTTCATGACTTCATTTGTTTCTACTCCATAGAGGAACTTACAAGCACAGCTCTTCTGCATGAGCTCAGCTCGGGCATAGCCAGTCAGTTCACAGAATCCATCAGAGCAGTACACTATTGGATACAGGTTCAGAACCTGAGCATTTCCCAGAACAAAGTTGCTGTCTGTTGGATTGAAAAAAAATACATTGTTGTCTTTTTTTCCTAAATTGATACCTCCAAATCCCCAAATAATAAAGAAATACTGCTACAGACTATCATCAATATGGAAACAATTCCCTTAGATTTCAATCTTAAAAATTGTGTTATCCTGCGTAAGAATCTTAGAGGGTATCAGATTTAGATGTACAGAATATACCTTGTAGTGTTGATTACAAAACAGATATTCAGAGGAAATCCTCCCTGTGCGGCAACATTTAATGGGTATATATAATGCAAGAAAATTTGGATTACACGGAAGATTTTAAAAATTGCACTGCTGTGTGCCAAGTTCAAAGAGAATCTGTATAAAGAGAATCAAGAACCAATAAGGGAAATGATACCAGACTTTATGTCTGTTCCATGTCAGTGAGATAGAAGTGAAAGTGTGCAAGCCGTTCAGAAAAGTAAAAGAACAGTGATTGAATTAAAAAAAACATGTGGAGAAAGGTTGGAATGCTTTTGAGAATGCATCTGGATGAAGCTTTGAGTCCAAGGAAGTTCAAAATAGGGATTGGCTGATTTGGATCTGAGAAACGAAGAGGAACAATTGGGAAAAGACTGGACTGTAAATTGGCAAGGATTAGGAAGCTGGTTAGTCAGCCTAAATCATCTGGGAGAAAAGTTTCATGAGAAATGATCAAGTATGAGAGGGGCTGAATATAAATTTAAAATATATTCCTTTACGGTGAAATCCAAGTGCAAGGTTTTGTATATAAACACATTAAACTAAAGTCTAAGACAGCATGTAATAAAATAATAGGCTTAGAATACCAAAGGTAAACAAGAAAAATGTAGAACGTTTCACAGAGAGGTGAAAAGCCAGATTTTTTAAAAAAAGACATGTACAAAACAAATGTAGAGGTCCACAAGCATTTGTAGAATGGTTGGAGAATTTCTCAGAGGCACGGCATAGATGGTCAATCAAATAATCATAGTTTTCTAACACGTTGGCAGAAATGGGAATGTGGGCATCAGATAACATTAGATATTGCTGCTAGAAAGAAATTGGTTCTGAATAAATTAGAGGAACTGAAGGCCAGTGTTAAGGATTCAGGAGTTATGGAATCATATGAATATAGCAGTCATTAATTGAAATGAGAACTAGTCTTCAGGAAACCTGCAGTAATCAGTTTGAAATTAAAAACTTTACATACTTACAATGGGAGCACATTGTAACTGACAAGACTTCACACTTTGTAAACAAACAGTGCTGTCTACAGAGCACAGGCTATTCAGAGATATGGTTTGCAAACTGACATAATCATGAGACATTCTCGTATGCCAAAGGTAAGACAACAAAGGTAGGTTAATTGGCCTACATCATACCAGGCATCAGACACCTTCAATGAAGTTATTTTGTACCATTGTGACTGAGTTCATGGAAGGTTCCACACCAGCTAAGTAATTTTTTCACTTAACACATCAACCATGGTCATAGGTCTATCAATAATTGGGATACTTGTGTACTCAGAGAGTCAGCCCCCACAACACTAATTTTGTGTGTCTGTGTTCTCTGTCCTCAAAAGCTTTTAGACCATCCATGTGAATTACTTTGTCCCAGCAAAGGTCTTTGAACATTCAGAGTGTCTTGTCAGTTACATTGTGCTCCCATTGTAAATATGTAATTCAATGGAACCATTTGCCAGACAAAAAATATTGAAGTAAACAATATCTTTGTAGCTGTTTAAATTGTATTGAATCACCTGCTGTTATCTATGTTCTCAACAGTATAAAAACTTGATGTACTTTGAGTTCAGGGGACTCTACTGAGTGTCTCCAAGAGAATGTCTTCTTGTTGTGATGAATAAAGACCTTTTATATCAACCAGCTTCAGTCTCCAAATGATTCAGTTCACAGTCACAACAGCCAGTAAATTAATGGCCTATGAAGACTTCAGACAGTCAATCAGACCAAAACATGTCATTCTGACTTACAAACTGAAAATGTTGGCAATACTCAGCAGGTCAGGCAGCATTAACCGTTTCCCTTTCATAGACGTTGCCTGATCTGAGCAATTCCAGCATTTTCGTTTTTTATTTCAGACTTCCAGCATCTGCAGTTTTTATTTTCATCTGGTGCTGACTCGTGTATTTCTGCATATTTGTATAGACAGCATTTACAGCCTGCTAAGAGGATTGCCTCGAAATTCATCCCTAGTTGGTGGCACTAAATTTCGATGAATAGAAGAACACATAGCGATTGTCATCTGATGGGTTCAACACTACTAACTAGAGTTGAATTTTGAGGACTTAAATTATGGTCACTTTCTTTTTTAGATATTTTGCAAACCCTGTACGTTTAACTGTTTCTGTGTCAGAGGTCTCTCTTCTAAGCCAGAGGTTCAAGCTTCTTTCCAGGGTTTAAAATCTAGGTGGTATTGCTCTGTTGGAAGTGCCATCTTTCAGATGAGGGATCTCTCCAACAAAGAGCAGAGGAGTTCTCCACGGCTAATGTGGATACTTGCTCTAGTGTTTCCCAAAATACAATGGAGAAAAGTCTACATTTTCTCCAAGAAGCCAGAGGATAGGGCAGTTACTATATAAATGCAAGCCTTTCTTTAGCTGTGCAAGACTAAATGTAGTGAGAGACAGAACAACAGTTACATTATGATTGGGAGAGAGAAACCAGAAGATATCAAAGGATTCAATTATAAACATTTTCAATGGATTAATCAGATATTTTTTATTAAAAGAGAAATCAATAAAACAAGATGGTTAAATTCTAGAGACGCAAGAGACGGAAGATGATGGAATCTGGAGCAACACATAAATGTTGGAGGAACTCAGCAGGTCAGGCAGCATCTATGGAGGGAAATGGACAGTCAATGTTTCAGGTTAGACCCTCCATCTGGACTGAGGAAGGTCCAGATGAAGGGTCTTGACCCGAGACATCCACTGTCCATTTCCCTCCATAGATGCCACCTGACCTGCTGAGTGCCCCCAGCGTTTGATAGTTAAATTCGAGATGGACAGATATATCCAACTTCATAATTCTCTCATCAGACCACACTTTGATTACTGTTTCTAATTCTGGTCATCTCTTAACAAGAGAGATTTCTATACTGGAAGAATACCCCAGAAGCTGAAACCTCATTTCAAAGGACTGAATATGGTAGAAGATAAGTAACATATGCTGTGGATAAAGGGGAACCAGTGAATGAACCATATTTAGTGTTCCAGAAGACATTTTATAAGGTGCTGAATCAGAAGTTATTGCAGAAAACAACAGCTCATGATGTAGGAACTAACATAAGGGGATGGACAGAAGATTGCCTGGCTAACAGAAAAGAGAGCAGGTATAAATGGGTCTTTTTCTGGGTGGCAATATGTAATGTGTGGTGTGCCACAGGGACCAGTGTTGATAGCTCAATTTTTTAAAAACATGAATGAAAGCACTGAAGATACGATTGTTAAATTTGCTAATGGCACAAAGACAGGTAGGAAGATAAGTTGTGAAGAGGGCTTCAAAGTATTATAGACAGTTGAAGTGAATGGGCAAAGATTTAGCAAATGGATTATATGATGAGAAGTTGCAAAATTGTCACTTTGGCAGGAAAGATAAAATCATATTATCTAAATGGTGAGAGATTGTTGACCTCTGAGATGCAGAGGGTTCTGGGTATCCTAGTGCATGATTCACAGAAGGCTATTATCCAGGTACAGCAAATAATTAGGAAAATTAACAACATTATTAGTTATTGCTTGGAAATAGCATGGAGGTTATGCTTCATTTATAGGGTGCAATGGTGAGCCTACATCTGAAGTCTGTGTACAATATTGTTGGTCTTATTTAGGGAAGGCAGTACGGTAGTGTAGTGGTTAGCGTAACACTATTACAGCACCAGCAACCTGGGTTCGATTCCCGCTGCTGTCTGTAAGGAGTTTGTACATTCTCCCTGCGTCTGCGTGGGTTTCCTCTGGGTGCACCAGTTTCCTCCCACATTCCAAAGACGTACGGGTTAGGAAGTTGTGGGCATACTGTGTTGGCGCCGGAAGCGTGGCGACACTGCGGGCTGCCCCCAGCACATTCTCAGTAATGCAAAAAGACACACTTCACTGTGTGTTTCGATGTACATGTGACTAATAAATAAATATCTATATCTATGTAACTGCATTTGAGCATTTACTAGACATCTGGAATGAGCAGGTTATCTCAAGAGGAATGGTTGGACAGGCTAGGCTTGTATTCACTGGAGTTTATTGGACTGTGAGGTAACTTGATTGAAATATACAAGGTCCTGAGAGGTCTTGACAAGGTGGACATGGAGAAGATGCATTCTATTTCCTCTTTTGGGAGAATTTAAAACTAGGGGCTCACTGTTTAAAAATAAGGGGTCACCCATTTAGTACAGAGATCTTCCTGTGGGTCATATGTGTTTCATAAGTTTAATTCTGCATCCCTGACTGTTCTAGAGAAGGTAGTAGTGAGCTACCTTCTTAAACTGCTGCAGTTATTCTGGTGAAGATGTTCCTGCAATGCTGTTGGGTAGAAAGATCCAGGATTTCAACCCAACAACATTGAAGAAATAGCAAACTATTTCCAAGTCAGGACAGTGTGCAAGTTGAAGTGCAACCAGCAGGTAGGTAGTAGTGTTCTCATGTTCCTGGTGCACTTGGTGGTCCGGGTCACAGGTTTGGTAGATACTCTTGGAGTAGCCTAGGTAACGGCAGTGTATTTTGTAGACTGCACACACTGTAACCACAGTGCACAGTGGTGGAGGTAATGAATGTTTAAAGTAGTGGATGGAGTGCCAATCAAGCAGGCTGCTTTCTCCTGGATGGCGTTGAGTTATTGAGTGTTGATCAAGCTCAGCTCATCAAGTTAGGCAGACAATATTCCATCAAGTTCCTGACTCGTGGTGGTGGAAAGATTTTCGGGTGTCAAGAAGTGAATCACTTCCCAAGGATACCTAGGTTCTGACCTGCACTAAGAGCTAAGGTATTTATATGGCTGGTCCAGGACAGGTTCCTGGAAACTCTCTTGTTGACGATGGTCATTGTCTGGTGCCTTTGTGATATAAGTGTTACTTGCTGCTTCTCAGCCCACGCCCACTTGTTTACAAGATCTTACTGCATGCAGGCATGGACTGCCTCAATTACTGAATGGTTGTGAATGGAATTCAACAATATGTGGTCATCAGTGAACATTCCACTTCTGATTACAAGGAATTTCATTGATGAAGTAACTGAAGATAATTGGGCCGAGCACACTGTCCTGAATTGAACCGAATTGGTTTATCCTTGTCACATGTACCACAATACAGTGAAAAGCTTTTGTTTGCATGCAATCCAGACAGATCATTCCCTACATTAGTACATCAAGGTAGTAAAAAGGAAAACATAATGCAGAATACAGTGTTACAGTTATGGAGAAAGTGCAGTGCAGGTAGACAAATAACTCGGCATTGGTGTCATAGGTCTGAGATGATTAGCCTCCAAAACTGAGGGCAGTCATGTCTGAAATTCAGCTCTTCAGTCCATGTTTGGACCAAGGATGTAATGAGGTCTGGAGCCCATAGGCTCTCACAAAGCAAAAACCTGGGAATCAGTGAATAGGTTATTAGTTATTAGGTGACACATGACAGCACTGTTGACAATGTCTTCCACCAGCTTGATGCCAGTATTATAATTCCACTGCAACAGTTTGGCCTGAGTACAGCTAATTCTGGCGTGCAAGTCTTCAGTACTGCACTTGTCCTTTCCCATAACCTTGTGGTCCTTTCCCATAACCTTGGTTGTCTGCCATTTCTTAATATTGCATGGAGTGGATCAAATTGGCTGGCTTCTATGAAGGTGGGACCTCAGGAGGAAGCACAATGGATCATCTATCCAGCACATCAGGCTAAATATTGTTTCAAATATTTCAAGCCTTATCTATGGCACCCATATGGCATTATTGAAGATGGGGATATACATCAAACCTCCACCTTCCAGTACCCTTTAATTTCCAGTATCATTCACAATTCAATGTGGCAGGTCTGAAGATGTGATCTGATCCATCGGTTATGAGATTGTTTAGCTCTATCAATTGAACACCATTGCTCCCAGTATGCCCTTCTGCATTCTTTATTGGACCACAGTTAATTTCCAGTTTGATTTCAGTGGTGGAGTGAGGAATATGGTAAACTATGAGGTTACAGAATATGCAGGTGTATATTTCTGCTGCTGTTGATGGTCTACAGAGTCTCATGAATGCCTGGCTTTCAACTACTAGATTTGATCTTTATCTATTCCATCTAAAATGATCATAGTGCCTCAAAACACGATGGGGTGTCTTTCATGTGAAGTTGGGACTTTGTCTTCTCAAGGACTGCAGTGGTCATACCTACCATGGACAGATGCATCTGCAACGGGTAGATTGGTGAAGATCAGGTCAAGTGGTTTGCTTATTACCCGCAATAGGCCCAGTCTGACAGAGCTGTCCTTCAGGACTTTGCCAGTGATGATGCCAGCAGGCCATTCTTGATTTGGACATTGAAGTCCTCCATCCAGAGTACATTCTGTGTCCTTACTACTTTCACCATTTCTTCCAAACGTTGTTGAACATGAAGGAGCACTGATTCATTAGCTGAGGGTGGACAGTAGGTGGTAATCTTGGTTTCCTTGTCCACATTTGACCTGAAGCCATGTGATTACATGAGATCTGGAGGCAATGTTGAGGACTTCCAGGGATATTCTTTCCAGTCTGTGTAGCACTGTACTGCTACCCCTGGTGAATCTGTGCTGCTGATGTGACGGGATGTACCCAGAGATAATGACAGAGGAGTCTGCTACTTTCTTTCTAAGATGCAATTCGAAAGGTGCAAATATGTCAGGCTGTTGCTCAACTGGATTGTGGAACAGCTTTCCTAAATTAAACACCAATCCCTGGAGATTTACAAGTAGTAACAGAGATCTGTGACACTTTCTGGGCAGAGCTCCAGCCAGATAGCTTGGACTGCTCTTTCTATCAAGGTCAAGGTCACTGTCATTCTAGGTGGCAGTCGATGATCTATGTCATGCATTTGCTCAGGGTGTTCCAAGTACGGTATTAAAGGTCAAAACAACATCCCTTGACTTGGATAAAGGGATGGCATGAGTTACTGGTTATAGGAAAGCTCCATGTTCTTGTTCACTTTACACACATCCTCATAAAAATTACCTCACTGCTGGATCAGTTCCACCTGATTGAAGGGAAACCACCCAGAGGATACAGATCAGTAGGAAATGCAGTATGTACACAGCAAGGGCTAACAATCGGCAGTGAAATGATTCTCCAGAGGTGGTACTTCGGGTGTTAGCTGAGGAATAAGTGTTGGACAAGACACCATTTCAAACTCTGTCACTCTCTTTAAATAGTACTATGGGACATCTTATGTGCACAAGGTTGTAGCGGAGAGGCAAGATCTAGTGACGTCTTATCTAAACAACACAACATCCCCAACGCTGTGGGACCCTCCTCGCTCATACCCTGTCACTAACCTCGCCAAATGCCCCACCCCCAATCTCATATCATACCCCCAGCCTGATCACCACACTCAACCCTTCTCCCTCTCCTCTGAGCTCCCTTCCCACTATGTTACATGCCCTAAGCTTTCCCTTCCATCACTCTCTTGTGACCCCACATCTTGCCTCAGTTCCAATCTCTGCCAGGATTTCACCATCCCTCACCCCTGACCTCCACCTCTCTGATGCAGAGCGCTGTGTCCTCAGGAGAGGCCTCACCTTCATACCCTTGCACCCACACCTCAACAGGTTCTAGGCCTGTTTGTGACGGCGAGCTCTTCTTCCATCACCTCTGCCTCCATGTCTAATCTTTGGCAAGGAGTCCTCACCCTCCAATGGTGACCCTTTCTCACATCTCCAACACTCATCTTTCTCGCGGACACCCCACTCTGGCCTTTTTACCTTCTCTTGACCTTTTCATTTGCAACTGTCAACGTGACAACATCCTCGTTGACTTCTCCACTCCTATCAACCCCTTCAAATGAGCAGCTCTCCACTTACTTCTCACCAATCCCTCATCATCAACCCCACAGGTAGGGCAGTGGCAGTGCCATTGTGGTCTGGTGGACAACCTCTACCTTGCATCGGATAGATGGCAGCTCTTGGACACCTCCTCAAGTCTACCCCGGACCATGACCCCATCAACCAACACCAGGCCACTATCTCTCAGACCATCACAGCAGGAGATCTCCCCTCCACAGCCTCTAACCTGATTGTACCCCAACCCCTCATTTCCCGCTTCTATATCTTTCCCAAGACCCACAAACATGACCATTCTTGAAGGCCCATTGTTTCTGCCCGCTTTTTCCCCAGTGAATGTATTTCCTCATACCTCGACTTCATCCTGCTTCCTCTTGTTCAGTCCCTCCCCACCTACATCTGGGACACCTTGCATCCCTGCCACCACTTTGGCAATTTCCAATTCCCTGGTCCCACCACCTGATCTTCACCATGGACGTCCAGTCTTTATACACCTCTATTCCCCCTTCAGGAAAGTCTTGAGGCCTTCCATTTCTTTCTGGAATGAAGATCCAACCAGATCCTCTCCACTAGTTCGCCTGGCAGAATTTGTTATTACCCTGAACAACTTCCCTTTTGGTTCCTGTCAGTTTCTGCAAATCAAAGGTGTAGCCATGGGCTCTCTCATGGGTGCTGGCCATGCCTGTCTTTTCGTTGGCTACGTGGGACAATTCCTGTTCCAAACCTACTCTGGCACCACTCCCCAACTCTTTCCCCTCTACATCGACAACCGCATTGATGCTGCCTCCTGCACTCATGTGGAACTTGTCAATGCTATCACCTTCGCTATTAACTCCCACTCCACCTTCAAATTCACTTGGACCATTTCTGACCAGTCTTTCCCTTTTCTGGATCTCTCTGTCTCCATTTCAGGAGACCAACAATCCACTTACATTTACTATAAACCCAACGATTCCCACAGCTACCTTGACCACACTTCCTCCCACCCAGTCTCTTCTAAGGATGCCAATCTTTTCTCTCAGTTTCTCCATCTCTGCCACATCTGTTCTCAAGATGAGGTTTTCCACTCCAGGACATCTGAAATGCCATCCTTTTTCAGGAAACATGGCCTCCCCTCTACTGTGGTTGATAGAACTCTCACTAGCATTTACTGGGCTTCTGCTCTCACCCTTCTCCCTCTACACAGACAGCACAGAGATAGAATTCCCTTGGTCCTCACCTTTCACTTCATCAGCCTCCACATCATCCTTCATCATTTCTGCCAGCTGCAACATGATCCCACCACCAGTCACATCATCCCATCCCTGCCCTTTCCACAGGGACCACTCTCTCCCTGATTCGCTCATCTCTACCCACCCACCCCCATCCCCTGGCACTTTCCCCTGCAACTGTACAAGGTGCAACACTTGTCCCTTCACGTCCTCCCACACCACCATCCAGGGACCCAACCAGCCCTTTGATGTCAGATAAGGATTCACATGCACCTCCTCCAACCTCATCTCCTGCAATACGTGCTCTTGATGTGGCCTCTACATCAGTGAGACCTCGAAGACTATTTTGCGGAAACCTATGCTCTGTCCGTATCCTGACCATTTCAACTCCCCTTCCCATTCCCACACTGACCTGTCTGTCCTCAGCCTTCTTCACTACCAGGGTGAGGCCAAACATAAATCTAGAAGAACAGCTCCTCATATTCCATCTGAGTAGTCTACAACCCAATGGTATGAATACTGAATTTTCTAATTTCAGGTAACCTGTGCTTCCTGTTCTCTTTTCTCTCTCCCTCTTTTCCCTCCTCTCCCCAGTCACACAGTTTCATTCCCCTGTGGCACTTGTTCCATCTGCCTTTTCACCCACACCTTTGTCCAGCCCTTTCCCAAATGGTTTCCATTGTCCCTCCCTTGTCTATTTCCACATCACCTTCCAGCCTCTGTCTCGACTTCCACCCTTCCCTCCACCCCATCTATCTGCCCACTTCTCTTCTCACTCCTTGTCTATCTCTATCTATCTTCTTCCAGCCACTGCCTCCCAACACCACCCCTTCCCATCCCCCACCTGGCTCCATCTGCTCATCATCTCCCTCCTCACCTGGTTCCCTCTGCTGCCTGCCAGCCTCTGCCTCATCCTTCCTTCTATAACTCTACGTACTGGCTATCTCCCCTCTACACTCTCAGTCCTCCTGAAGGGTCTTGACCATAAACATTGACCATCGCTTTGCCTCCACAGATGCTCCTTGACCTGCTGAATTCCTCCAACAGTTTGTTTTTTTATCCCTGACAACACTATGCTTACTCAGGACAGCACAAAATAACTTAATTCATTTTCTCTCAACATTTTGTTGAACTTGTTTCAGTTTACCAATGTTGAAAGCCTCAAATGACTTACCCTGAAGAAAGAGCAGGAAATGCAAGGTGGCACACTTTTCATTAATGAAATGAACATAGAACATTACAGCAGAGTACAGGCCCTTCAGCCCACGATGTTGTGCCGACACTTTATCCTACTCTAAGATCAATCTAACCTTTCCCTCCCACATAGCTCTCCATTTTTCTATCAGAGTCAAAGAATAATTGCATTAGGGGTTTCCCTCCCTCACAAATGAAGAGATAAGTTGAAGCAATAACAAATTCTTCTTCAGCATGTATTTACATACTCTTCTCAATCCCAGGTATGAGACCACTAATGGAAACAGCACTCAAAGAGGTCATTGCAGCATTACCTTGCGAGTGTTACATCTGCTCAGCACTGAGATGTAGGGCTCAGGGCTGCACCTTGGTTGGTAAAATGAGTTTGATCTTATGATCATATGATCTTGTACAGTGAGTACAACAGGTCCATTGCTGGACCTCTTGACAGACCGTCTGGATTCTGTGGTGCCTCTCATCACCTCCTACGATGGGAGCTGCTGTTCTCCCTGTTTATTTTGCCCACAGATCTCTCCAGCCCAGAGATTTCTCTGTGGGCAACAAGCTCAAAGGCTGGCGACCACTGTTTTGTTTGTTAGTAGCTGCACTGCACACCCTGGCCCGCCCAACACCATATCTCAAAGGAAGCCTTCCATGCCGAGCCATGAATGATTCCTTGCTGCAGGAGTACAGTACCAGTGAAGGAAGAGGTCTATGAAAAGGGAATGACAATAACAGCTGGCCAAATGATCCTGAAATCATATTAAGAAACAGCTTTATATGACACAACACCATTCAGTGCTATTCACTGAAGAACATCTCTAGACAGTAACAACATCATTACAATTGGGGTGTAAGCAACAAATTTTAAGAACATCCGAATGTGAATTTTGGTACAGTTATGGTCACTAATAGAGATCAAACTAATGAAATCATTCTGTGAATGTTTCTGAATTCTGCCTTTCTGTCAACAGCTAAAATAAATTTGTTTTAAAAAATATCAGAATGTGTTAATATTGGACTACTTTGACTACTCTGAAATTGTTTTCAGTTCTTGCTTTTTTTTAAATAATGAGAGGAATACATTAATATAATAAACAGTCCAAGTTCCCTTCTGAAACTCTAGTATGCAGATTCAATTGATTTGATGCATATACAGTAGGAACAAAATCACTATTTTGTTTCATTAGTAAACAAGGAAAGGGGATTGGTTCTGATGAGATGCAGTGTACTGCAACTTTCAGCAACAAAATATGCAGTGCATATTTTGCAAAGTGACATAGTCTTATCGTCCTACTACATATTAAGTACCATGATTATATTTAGCAACAGCTTGCAATAAACCAATCAATAAAGTCAATCATCTACCATTCTGTTAGCAGTAATTCTTTAAAAATTCTGCTAAAATGTGCTCCCAGCATTTCTCTTACTTAATATATCACATAAATCTGACATTGTGCATCATCCTGTTGTGCATCAACTTATTTAAAAGCAAGTACAAGGGATAATACCTGCAATTAAATGAGTATGCGATTTCCTCAATTCTCAAAATGTATTCACAGTTACTGTTCCTGCTTTGTCCACAGAGTAATCTTAGATGTTAGTGATTAACCTTCCCACTATTATGGCCTGTTGCAAATTTCACAGTGCTCATTATTATTCACAATTCATCAGATAATGAAGTACCCAATTTCTATCAGCAACATCACCAAGATAAACTAAAACTTGGGTTGCTGTATGATGGAAATATTACTTGCTTGACAGGTACCGGACAATAACCATCTCCAATGAAAGAACCAGTTCACCTCCCCATGAACTTCGATGGTGTCACCATTGCTCGGTAGGCTACTATCAACATCCTGGAAAGGTCAGACACTCAAGTGGCCTGGACGTGAAATTGGATAAAAGGATTAGTATCCTGCAATGACTGGTTCATCTGATTCAATCAACCCAGGGCGACAATGTCTAACACGAAGGGACATAATTTTAAGGTGATTGGAGGAAGGTATAAAGGGGATGTCGGGGTAAGATTTTTTTAAACACAGAGAGTGGTGGGTGTGTGGAACGCACTGCCTGCAGAGGTTGTGGGGGCAGATACATTAGGAACATTTAAGAGACTCTTAGATAGACACATGAATGATAGAAAAATGGGGAGCTATGTGGGAGGGAAGGGTTAGATAGATCTTAGAGCAGGATAAGATGTCAGCACAACATTGTGGGCCAAAGTGCCTGTACTGTGCTGTAGTATTCTATGTTCTCTACATCACCAACAATGTGCATGTTAGGAAAATGATGGAATACTCTTCACGTGCCTTGATGAATGCAACTGCAACAATCTTCAGGAAGTCTGACACCATCCAGGACAAGGCAGTTGGCTTGACTGAAATCTTATTCATCACCCTAAACATCTAATACTTATGGAATTATCGGACCAATTTCACAACTGGGCATTTGTGAAGTAGGGCTGATTTCACGGAGAATATAGATGGAAAGACTGAAGGGCTATAACAAACTCTATTTCTAATTTTGTATCCATTAATCAGAAAGGTTGGAAAAATTAGCAGTGCTGGCTACAAACCATCTTCCTATCTGACCCAGGTTCCTTTTCAGAAAGCAGGTTTAAGGACATAGAAGACAGCGTCAAAGTAATGTATTTAAATCTTCTAGCATCAGTAATGCTGATAGACACATTCACTATTACTCCCCTCCTATGATAAACCCCTCAAGTGCGGATGCTTTTCCTTACATTAAACAAGCACCTAGTAAGTAACATTTATTAATTTGAAGAAAATGTGTAGAGCCAAATAATATTGATGGTGATAATACTGTTGTATTTGCTTAGAATTAATTTTCATCTTCAAAGCCAAATTTGAATAGATTCTATTAAAATTAACCAAACCTTGAGCTCGTGAACTTGATGAACTATTAGGATTTCTACATGCCAATAATAATAAGTATAAAGACATGATCATTCAGCTTGCTTGAACCCTGCTGAAGTTTGAGTTTGTAAACAAGTACCAGTACCAGATCAGTTTCTACCCATTAGGCTGAGGTCAAGTTAATGAGGTCAGACATATTGCTGAAGAAATTTATCAGCATATGATTTCAGGCACAAGGGCTGAGTTGTGGCTGTAACGTGTGAGTGAACCAAGAGGTTCAAGGCTGGCTTTGATTTGGGGCCTGAGTCTGGAAACATATTAACTGGAAGAGCTGTCACTACTTGTCATGCCTATATTGGCGACCAGCCATTTAAAAATGAATCCTGATATATTTTTCTTATTGCTGGTGGCAAAAATTCCATTCTACAAAGGGGCTTAGAGTCCTCATTTAAATCCAAAGAGTAGTAGGAGGAGGTAGTGACCAAATTGTGCATGTTGTGGTCAGATTGTACCTTCAGAACTGCATTCAGTCCATGTGCTATGAGCCATGCAGAGTACGAGCAGGAGGTTCCTAAAGTTAGAGTCAGTTCTGAGGAAATGAGTGAAGAAAGCATTGTGGGGTGGGGGTGGAAATAGATTCTTTCTGGATGAATGTACCAAAGTGGGCTGAAGGGTCTTTTTCATCTGTAATTACTTTATGAACTCATTGGCTTTAGGCTTGAATTCAGGGCTGAATGTGAGCTGTCCTTTCTAATGAAGCCAGCCAGTGTTTGATGGTTTCCCAGATTAACATGCACCAGAAAGTGAATGTGACAATTAGGTCAATTTCCTTATATTTCAATAAATTTATGCTTTTGTGTTTATTTAGCTTAAGTAATTTCCGAGAAGAAAGAACTTGAGTAACTGCATTGAGAAATTTGCATTCTTCCTGACTGACCTATTGTTACAACTGAGTTTCCTTAAGTAAATGCTTTTCATTTAACTGGTTTGTTCTAAACTTTTACATGAACTGATTTTTAATCATCCTAATTTATGCAGCATGCCCTAATAGCTTTTATGATTTAAAGTTTGTCCAGCCTTGAAGAGGTTGTTCACAGTTGCAGCTACCCCTGTATCTCACTGAAGTGGTACTTTTGCTGTTAGTGAGCTCAATTAATCACTGGGAGAATCACTATAGTCCTGATCCAGTCTTAACTCAATGATATGTACATTGATTTTCCTCAAGAGCCATTTGCATGGGAGTCAGTGGAGATCTTCAACTTGATCTTTGATGATTACCATAAACTATTTAAGCATCATGTCAGAATTATGACAAGCATACCATGAAATAGAGGGTTAAAGGAGGAGGGAACCGAACCTTCCAATCCTGGTCAATAATTAATAAGAGTAATGTCAGTCTACTAAATTCATAATAAAGCATTAATAAGAATGTGTGTGATACATTTCAATATGTGTTATCATTAAGGATAGAAAATTCCTCACAGAACAATTGATGCCAAAATGCTGAAAAAACCAATTCTGATGAAAGATCATCAGCCTGAAAAATTAACCCTGTTTCTCCCTCCACAGATTCTGTCTGGCATGTTGAACATTTCCTGTTATTTAAACTTTTGTAGACAATTTTTCCTCAAAAAGTCTTATTCATAATATTAGCATTTTGTAATACACAGCATTCATCTATTGTCACATACTGTACTTAACGTATCTTTACGTTTTCATTCCAAACATGCCAGTGATAAGTTTGAGGTTATTACAGAGAGCCCAGCCCATTATTTTGATGCCTTTTTCCCTGAAAGCAAGCTAAATATATAGCCAGCCTGAGTGTAGCTGTTGAAAAGAACACATAGTAGAGTTAACACAGACACAGTATGGTCAAGCATTATATTTTTCAATCATTAACAAATCCACATCTTCAAAGGCTTTAAAGCTAAATGATCGTCAAATAAAACTGGAAAAGTGTTTAAATCCTTTGGTATTTCTGCTTCATTGTCTCAGAACAACTCTAGATAGGCTGCAGTGTTATCATGCATGTGCAATATTGAATATAGCTCAAAATACTTAAATACTATAAGCCTGGAAAATGGATCAATTAGCACTTCTTTTTTTGGGTACTATGTGCTCCAATTTTGACCAAACCCAGAATAGACTGCGCTAGGGATAATTTTCAGATAAAGTAGCGGCAGGCACAAAATTAGGCCAGGTATTTCTGTGCACTATCCACGTTAGCGTGCCCAATGTTTTCCCTTGCCAGGCACCAAATGATGCCATTATTCAAATAACAATTATTTCCTCCCTCACTGATATAATTTGGAGCAGAAACCTACAGTTTACCATCATTGGGGAACAGACACAGTCAAATTGAGAGCATGTTATGCTAGTGTATTGTTTTTGCAACACAGAGGGAAACTCTGCTGACATAAGGAGACACGAAAGGCACCTTCAGAAGTAACTGCAAAATCTGCAGAGTGTGTTACAACTAACAGCGAATGCTTTTTCCAGCAGTTAATTGCTCAGATTCTGATTCAATGAGAGTCTGTGGCAATATTACCAGTAGCACCCCACTGCTGGAAGCATTGTAATGGTCATGGTTGGCTTCTCAGGATAAAAAGCAAAGGGCTTATTCCCCACTGTCTTCAAAGACATCACTTCTTATCAGGACATCTCTCGTAAGCTCAGGTTTTCCATCAGTGGAATATTCAACATTCTGTGGAAAATCCGATGGCCACACACTGGCTCCTCAATTGCTCCTTCCATTGAGGTCAAGGACACTTTGACTCACAACCTGCTCTTCCTAAATGGGTGCAGTGGATGCTTGCTGTGTCTCCCAATTTGCTGCTCACAGCACCATCAGAGAGGTCGCCCAGGCACTGTATACATGAAGAAGTTATTTAATTGACTTTGACTTCAGTGAGGCATGGGTGGCATCTCAAATAATGAGAGCTGCCAGCTTTGTTGGCTTCCCTCTAAAACAGGCAGCCATTGACTGGCATTCATGTACCCATAAGGATTGCCATTAACAACCTGGAATTTTTTTATGAGCACTTAAAAGTTTCAAAATGCAGATGTTGTGGAATATATCAAAAATTTCTTCATGGGGAATGTCGAAGAAGCCCAAATTACTTCTTTACACTGAAGTAGTTTGCAATGTCAGTCATTTTCAGTGGTTAACACAAACCAAAAATATTGTATCTGGAGGACTGCTTCCCTGGCTCCTCCCACCAGTATACTCTCCAACCCCAGCAGCTGAGCACAAATATAATGAGAGCCATGCAAGTACCAGGAGAGTAAACAAAAACATTGGTCACTGCAAGATAAGATTTTGTCACCTCCATCAGTCTGGGGGCTACCTGGAGCATAAGCCAAGAAGATGCAGAGACTGCTTGCTGCATAGTCTAGCAAACCAGACACAGCAGCAAGTACCTAAGCAAGACCAGCAAGGAGACTCAGAGACTTAGATTCATGAGGCCACCAGAAGGATGTCCCTGTTCTGCATCCAGAGTCTCATCTCCCAGCTGAGCAGAGGATGCAAGCATTCACCACATGAGATATAAGAGACTACCCTAATAGAGACATGATTTTCATAAGATCCTGCACACCAGGATCCTCATAACACTTCATTATCTAACGCCAATGTCTTTCACTGATAATTACCTGGTAGGCCACAGATGATGCATGAAATCCCCTCACATTCTGCTGTACAGCTCCAACTGTACTCAACAGTACATAATGAATGAATGCACAACTGGTCCAATTACTGTATTGGCTTGCTACCAGACGCCTGTATTTTTCACCGTATGGGAAATTTTGCTTCTACAGAAGACAATGACAGCCACCTCATGCTGGACTTTTCTTATGGAGAGCCTGGTGGTTTACCTGGCACTTGCTGCACAGGACCTTCCTTGAGCCATGCATCTCATTGGCCATAACTTGCACATTCTTTTGAGTGATTGTGGGAGCATCTTGCTCTCCCTTGCAGCCTCTGTCTCTTTGTGATGCCAAAGTGTGTGCCGCTGTGTGGGTGCCATGCAGACTGTGCCTATGAGGGCTAATGCCTTTCTCTGAAAGCAGTGTAACGGAGTGTCAGGAGATGTGGAAATCGAGTGAGATCTCATTGCTACACACTGGTTTTATTCTGATCATAAAGAATTATGAATTCTCATGCACTTTTCCTGGCCTGGACTACTGGAATGTTAAAGAGATTAAAGTTATAGACACAAGAGAACCTGCAGATGCTGGAATCTGGCGTGACACACACAAAATCCTGGAGGAACCCAGCAGGTCTGGCAGCATCTATGGAGGGAAATAAACAGTCAAAGTTGAGTCGAGACCCTTCATCAGGACTGGAAAGGAAGAGGGGAAGAAGCCAGAATAAAAAGGTAGGGCGAGGGGGAGGAGCACAAGCTGGCAGGTGCCCAGGTGAGGGGGCAAGGTAGGTAAGTGGGGGAGGGGTAATGAAAGGGATGATGTGAGAAGCTGGGAGGTGCTAGATGGAAGATGCAAAGGACTGAAGAAGGAGGAATCTGACAGGAGAGGACAGTAGACCATGGAATAAAGAGAAGGAGGTGGGGAACCAGAATCAGATCGTCCTCCCTCTCCACCATGCAGGGCCTTAGACAGTCCTTCCAGGTGAGGCAGCCCTTCACCTGCGGATCTGAGGGGGTCATTTATTGCATCCAGTGCTCCCGATGGGGCCTCCTCTACATTGGAGAGACCTGACACAGATTGGGTCAATGCTTTGTCGAGCACCTTTGCTCCATCCGCCACAATAGGCAAGATCTCCCGGTGGTCAGCCACTTCAATTCCACTTCCCATTCCCATACTGACACATCTGCCCATGGCCTCCTCTACTGCCAAGTTGAGGCCAGATGCAGGTTAGAGGAGCAACACCTCATATTCCATAGTCTCCAACCTGATGGCATCAACATCGATTTCTCCCCCCTACTTTGTTTCCCTCTATCGCTGTGGTCCCCTCACCCCTTCTCTTTCCCCTCCCACACCCTCATGACCTGCCTATCATGTCCCTCCTACTCCCCATTTCCTTCCCTTTATTTCATGGTCTTATTGTACTCTCCTATCAGATTCCTTCTTCTTCAAGCCCTTTGCCTCTTCCACCTAACACCTCCCAGCTTCTCACATCATCCCTTTCATTCCCCCTCCCCCACCTACCTGCCTTCCCCCTCTCACCTGGACACCTGCCAGCTTGTGCTCCTCCCCCTCCCTTTTTATTCTGGCTTCTGTCCTGATAAAGGGTCTCAATCCAAAACCTTGACTGTTTATTACCCTCCATAGATGCTGCCTGACCTGCTGAGTTCCTCCAGCATTTTTTGTGTGTGTTGCTTAAAATTATAATTGTGGTTTTGAGTGCTAACTAGAGGTTTGAACATTTCTGTTAAATTCAACTATTAAAAGTTAAATTTTTGAAGCACTCTGTCCAACAAGCTAATGTGGGGACTAGGGGATTTGAGCCCAAAATCTGGACCAGCATTTAAGTGCAATACCAAGAGAATGTGACACTATCAGAGTATTGACTTTCAGGGAAGACATTAAACAGTGAGTCCATCTTTCTCTCAGGAAGATGAAAAAGATCCTTTAACACTATTCAGAGAATACAAGAGATGAGGTTCTTCCCTGTGTCTTGGCTGCAATTTATCCCTCATCCATAATCACTAAGACATGCTACCTTCTTGCTGTTTTGGGAACCTTTATGTGCACGAAATGGCAACTGAATTTCCTACATTGCAGTTGAGACCACACTTTAATATATTTCATTGCTCTACACGAGGCAAAGGTTACTGTAGTTGTAGTGGAGCTCTTTGAAATAAAAAGTGGCAGCAGAACATCAAACCACAAATATCTTTTGTAGGTGATGCAACCTCAGAACTATTAGTCTATAACATACAATTTGTAATTTGTCATCTTACTTTCAATATTTGAACACACCTTATTCTCTGAATTCATTTACATTTAAATATGTGACCTTCACAGAATGGAGGTTACTTTATACTTAAACAATGATGGCACGTTTAGATAAATCACATTGTAAATCATACAGCAATATGAAGAAATGGATAGAGACTGGATCACACTGCTTTAATTTCTTCACTTCAGTTTATCTTTTCTTCACTTCACAATGTGGGGGTGGCACAGTGGCACAGCTAATAGAGATGCTGCCTCACAGCTGCAGCAACTTATTTCAATCCTGACCCTGGATACTGTCTGTATGGAATTGGCATATCCTCTCTGTAACTGTGCAAATTTCCTCTGGAATGCACAGCGGCTATCTCACACAGACACATCGCACGCATGCACACACACACACGCACTTGCCCATAACCTTCTCCTTCTTCCCCTACCACCTATACCCTCAGCCCCAGCCTGACACCCTATTTCAGACTCATTACATCTCCTTCTCTCCTGTCTCTCACCTCCCCTTTATTCACTCCACTTCCTCTTCCTCTCCCTCTGACGGCCACCCAATGCCAGTTACTTTTTTCAGTCTCTCTGTGACTGCTGACTACCCTCCTCTCCAGAGACATCCATGTTCCAGCAGTTTGTGGCATTTGGAGCCAGCAACCTTACCCAAAACTCTGGCTCACATCACAGAAACCCATGGGAGGATTTTCAGCTACTCCGCTGGTGCTGTCCAATGTCAACAGATTAATGCTGTTGACACAACTGAGGCCTTGCATATCCAACTGTTCAATTTCACAATCATAACTTTACTTTCACAACGCAAGTCAAGTTTTATTCAGGAAAAGACAATTTAGCACAGTGAACTGTGTGCCTTTAGTATTTTAGTTTATTTCCACTGCTTGCCTTGAACAGTGTTTAACACTGGACTTTAACATAATTGGCTCCAAACCCAAGCTCCTGAAACCTCAGGCAACTCGGTCCAATTCACCAATATGTCCTGCTAGGTGTTCATGGATCTGGTCTGGTGGTTTGGAAGAGTTAGCAGTGCTGCCTCATTATCTTAAAAATCTTGAATCAGTACATCTAGATTATTGGCAACTTGAAAGATATGAATAAGACAGCAATAAATACAAAATGTCAGAAACATGAAGCTGGATTCGGAACTGGCTTGCCCATACAAGACAGAGAGAAGGGGTACAAGACTTAATCTGATTGGAGGTCCATGACCAGTGGTGTTCCACAAGGATCGGTGCTGGTACCTCTATTGTTTGTGATGTATATCAATGATTTGAATGAAAATGCAGATGGGTGGATTAGCAAATTTGCGGATGACATCAAGATTGGTGGAGTTGTAGACAGCGTAAAAGGACCATCAAAGAATACAGCGGGATATAGCTCAGTTACAGATATGGCAGAGAAGTGGCAGATATTGAGGTATTCAGGGAAAAGTTTTTGTTATGACACCATGTCACGGGGCTCTTTATCTCCTTCCTGTACTCCGACCCATCATTATTTGAGATACGGCCCACTACAGTGGTGTCATCAGCAAACTTATCGATGGAGTTAGGGCAGAACTCTGGCCACGCAGTAGGGAGCTGAGGACGCAGCTCTGTGGGGCGCCAGTATTAAGAATAATCATGACGGAGGTGGTGCTGCCTATCCTTACTGATTGCTACTCAATCTTTCCTCATAGGAACATAGAACAGTACATCACAGGAACAGGCCCTTCAGCTCACGATGTTTGTGCTGACCATGATACCAATTTAAACAAATCCCATCTGTCTGCACATAGTCTATATCCCTCCACTCCCTGCCTGTTCATGTGCCTGTCTAAATGCCTCATATACGTTGCTATTCTATCTGCTTCCACCACCTCCCATAGCAGCGCATTCCAGGCACATACCACTCTCTTTGTAAAAAAAAACTTGCTTCCTAAATCTCCTTTAATCTGTCCTTGTCCCTAAACCTACACCCTCTGTTAATCAACGTTTCCGTCCTGTTGTAAAGACTCTATCTTCCCTACGTTTGTCTCTGAAAATTTTATGTACTTCTATCAGGTTATCCCTCAGCCTCTTGACACTCCAAAGACTGCAATCCAAGTTTGTCCAATCTCTCCTTATAGCTAAAACTCTCCAATCCAGGCAACATCCTGGTGAAGCTCTTCTGTACCCTTTCCAAGCCCTGACCGATGAAGGTAAGAATGCCGTATGCCTTCTTTACTATCCTACCTCCTTGTGTTGCTGCCTTCAGGGAGTTATGGACTGCACCCCAAAACCCTCGTATATCATTGCTCCCAAGGGTTCTGCCATTTACTGTATACTTTCCTCTTGCATTTGACCTCCCAAAGTGCAACACCTCATCCTTGTCCGGATTAAACTCTATCTGCCATTTCTCTGCCCACATTTTCAACTGGTCTACGTCCTGCTGAATCCTTTGACAATCTTCCTCACTGTTCACAACTCCGCCAATTTTTGTGTCATCGGCAAACTTACTAATCAGCCCAACTACATTTTTGTCCAAATCATATATGTTACAAACAACAGATCTCTGTGGAACATCACTGGTCACAGACCTCCAGTTAGAATAATAACCCTCCACTACCCTGTCTTCTATGGCCAAGTCAATTTTGAATCCAATTTACCAAGTCTCCATGGATCCCAAGTGCCTTAATCTTTTGGACCAGCCTACCATGAGGGACCTTGTTGAAAGCTTTACTGAAGTCCACGTATGCATCATCCACTGCCCTGCCCTCATCAGTCATCTTCATCACCTCCTTGAAAAACTCAATGAAGGTTGTAAGACGTGATCTCCCCCAGTGAGCCTTACATCGGGAGAACACTCTCAGCCACTCTCAGCCACTCTCATCCTTGGAATTGGTCTCTGTTCCACTCACTCAGACTTCCTGCTGTAGCTTTACATGGGCAAAATGAAACCCACTTGCATACTTCCATTTCTGGCCTTACTAGAGTCCTTATAATTACAGGAAAGCTTTCTTACAACATGAAAAGCTACATCCATTTTGCACACCTTATTGCTGACTACATGCGCATATTAACTCTGTGCTTCATGTTCATTAGCATACCCAAATGACTGTGAATCCAAACATACTATGTACTAGCCTCTCATCTTTCAAAATATATTCTACTTTTCTACTCCCCTCAACAAAGTGAGTAATTTTATACTCCACCTGTCACTTTCTTACACAAATACATAATTGGTCTACATCCCTTTCTTTTCTCTACACAGCTGATTTGCCTGCCAAGCTTTGCATGGACAAACATATCTTTCTTATAACAATTAATCACTTCCTTCATCTAAGCTACTGTTCTGTAAAGCAGGAACAACAATATTTACCAGGGTAGAGGTTACTGATACTTAGTTAGACAGACTCCTTCTGCTCTATGTTGCTTAAGTTTCTCAGGTATGCAAAATAATTTTCCAAACATTGAAATTGCACCAAGTTCAATAAAACAGCAGCATGTCAGATATTTATCAATACCCAGCAGGGATCATGGCTCGATTTTAGTAATCCTATTCTAATGAGGTAGTGCAATATTCTGTCAAATTAATGCAGATTTTCAAATTTGTTGAAACAATGCATTGGCAGTAAGGATTAGTTTGTTTGGGAAATAGCATTTTGAAAAGTGAGGCATCGTTGAAACAGCATTTGTTTTTCACTCATCAATCTTACGTTACAGCAGAGGGTTTTTGTTTAGTGTCACAAACCAGCAACAAAAGAAACACACTGAGCATGATTCAGTGTTAAAAACTATTTTATTAATCACTACTTATGATAATACGTAAAATAAAAGTTAAAAATGTTAGTATGTTAGAATTCAAGAATGTTAAACCTCGAACGTTAACCCAAAACTAAACTCTTCGTGTGTGTGTGTGACAAAGTCCAAAACTCCCAGTTCCGGAATGGTTCTTAAAGTTCAGTTCCGCAAGCCATAAGGTGAAACATGAGCAAGGGCTTCTTCAACAACCACCGTTGTCTGAAGATAAGATGTAGATGTAGAAAAACATAGAGAGAGTACATACGAAATCCAAATGTTCCACGATGGAACCCAAACGACACTCCAGTGTTTACTCGGTAGTGACTTCCTCACCCCGAAAAGCATCCGAACCGTGGCCGTCCACATACAAATACCTGTTTCCTTCTACAGGTCAGCAACAAAGTGAACTCCACCGGATTACTTCCAACTTCCATACATGGATTTCAGTGGCAAACACAGTTATTGTTTCTCATCCATCGATAGAGAAAACAAGCAGGCTGGTGTCTCTCTCCCTTCTCTCTCTCTCCTTCTTCTTCTGCCTTCTTCAACAACGTCATTACGTCCTTTATCTTCTATTGACGTAAGCACGCCCCACACACACATACACACACACTCTCTATCTTAAAGGGACTTTCACTGAGTCCATAACATTAGAGGCTTGCACAATTATCTTAATCATGGCCAAAGTATTTCAAATAAAATGCAAAACTTAATAGGTCAATCTTTTTGAAGCATACAGCAACTTTACATGATACAATGACTGTTCAGTCTGCAGACTATCTAAATCCAGATTGATCAAAATAGCAAAATTACAGAAGGATACTTCTGTTCACAACTATGAAGGTGCTTTGGAATTGGACTGTTTGAGTAGATGCATGATAGGCTGTGTGGATTCCTTCAGTGCTGTAATTTTCATGGTAAATGGTAAAAGGTACATTCAGAACCAGCATGGAGAAGCATCAGGCAGTGTTACACTGGTACCTCACTGAGCAGTGTGAAGAGGCTTGCTTTGAGAGCAAGTGTTAGGTGGGTTGGAGTAATTGCATTTCTGCTCAGTGCTGAAATGCGAGTCCCATGGCTGTGCCTTGGCTGCCACAGTGAGTGAGAGCCATTGCAGCAGGGAACCGGCAGCACCGCAAGGATCCTACAGTGTCTCTCAGCAAACTGGAAGTTTCTCCCTTTGCTCTATTTGTCAGGCCAGAGCTCTCCCCAGCCTAGAGATTCCTCCATGGGTACAAGCTCAATGGCCAGCAACCACCAGGTTCCCAACAGAACAGCACACAGCCTGAGATTTTTGTTTTTAAAAGTACAGGGTGTTGTGTATCTGTGAGTGTTTGGGCTGGAGGACCTCGAGCACTATAATCAATTCATGCTCTTCAGGGGTAGCACCAACAAGGGACCAGTTTATTAGTGTACCTCAGAAAGTCCTCCTGTGCAGAAACCATTGGGTCCCATGACTTGTTCATGCCTTCAGAGCTAAAAGAGACAGAATCACTTTCCTAATCTGTTCTCACAGTTAAGATAGTTGTTCTGCAGGTAGAAATGGAAAGTTGACTTTCTTACTAATTTTTTTCCTTCTCTCCCAATTATGTCAGAAAATTGAGTAAAACTTAAGATTCATGGACCATTTTTAAACACAGAAAAGCATTACAGTTCTCTGAAGTGCCCTGTGAAAGACAGAAATTTATTCCGAGCCCAAGGAAAAGACATTAGATAGGGTGACTGGTTTGGTTAAGTGGAAGGTTTGAGGAAACAAAGAAAGGAAGAGGCAGAAAGACACAAATAAAGAATTTCAGGGTTTACAGTTCAGGCAGTTAAAGACATGGCTGTAAATGATGGAACAAAGTGAACGGAGGTCACATCAGAGGTTAGAGTTGGGACATGTGCAGTTCAGTAGGGTTTGTAGGGTTGAGGAAGTTTACAGAGATAGGGAGGAGAGACCAAATAAATATTTAAACATGAAAATGGTCAGCTCAAGTTTGAGGTATTGGGGGTTCAGGCACCAAAGCAGATTACTGCATTAAGTTTCTGACATAAATTTGTTGTTGCAAAGATCAATTTTGGACACTGTTATCTCATTTATAATAGCTGTGCTCCAACCTTCAAATTGATAGCTAACAAATTCAGAGGACTCGGGCACCCTGCCTTAATCATGGCCCCTGATATCCCAGTGCCAAATTGTTTACAAACTGATTGGAGCATGCAGTACATGTTACTTATTCAGAGTATTTGTACAATGTCAATAAAATCGGCATTTTTTGTTTATCTCTAAATGCTCCTGACTGGAGTAGCTTTCTTGGCCAGTTCAGAGGAAAGTTAAGAGTCAACCATATTGGTAAGAGCTGGATACACATTTGAGCCAGAGTGGGTTAGGATGGCAGATTTCCTTCCCTGAAGCACTACTGTTCCTCCTGGCTACTCAGTTGGCATGCAACCGCACCTGACCAAAGTCACAGAGCAGCTACAGGGCTATTCCGAGCATCATAGCCAGTCCAAACTGATGACCTCTAAACAGGTTGATTAGTGTTGCAACTCAATGGCTTAGTACAATCTAGTGCTGAATTCGGCATAGGTCTCATGGCACTAAAGAACATTAACTCCATAGACTTCAGATTGCTTTAGGTGGTTACACCCTCTTGCTCTTATTTTTTTGCGTTATACTAACCTCTACTCCGCATTATTAAATCTGCAAGCCTATTTGCTTTTGAGCAGCAATGCTTCAAGTTTATATGGTTACATGCAATAAGCCATCATTCATTTTTAATGTTTTCTCTCACTCCCCCTCCCTCTCTCTATTTCAGTGTTTTGATTACTTAGAACTGCTCACATTGTGTTACTTGAAGTGAGATGCAAAGGCACACAATTCTGGAGATTTTGCATTCTTTTAAGTTCTTTTTGGATATGCAGGATGAACTAGCATGAATTCATATCGATCCTTTCATTTATAGCTATTTTTAAACTGTATTGGAGTTATTGCCCATCTCGGAATTCCCTTAAAAAGGACATGGTGAGTTACTTCAAGAACCCCTGTGGGGTTGAAACAGTTGAAAGTGGGCAAACCGATTTTCCTTTGTGTCAGGTACAACGCCAAGCCCTTGATACCCACTGGCTTCAGGTTTTACCAGGGCCGCTTGATGCCACTCCTGGTCAAATGCTGCCTTGATACCTAGGGCAGTCACTCTCATCTCGCCTCTGGAATCTAGCATTTTGGCCCATGCTTGACCAAGGCTGTGATGCAACCTGCAGCCAAGTAATGAGTGAGAGTAGATGGGAATTTCTCAAGCTGGATTGTTCCTACTTTTTTTTTTGAACAAGACACATCTGGGCAATTGTCTACCTTATTGGGTAGATGCCAGTGTTGCACCTATATTGGAATAGCTTGGTCAGAGGTGGAGCTAGTTCTGGACTACAAGTGTTCAGCACTACAGCTGGTACCTTGTCTGGTCCAATAGTGTTTGCCATATCCAGTGTTCTCAGTTACTTCTCGATAGCACATGAAATTAAATTAATTGAATTGGCTGAAAACTCATTATGGTGACGATGGGGATCTCAGGAGGACAGTAGACATGGCCACAAATGCTTCAGCTTTGTCCTTAGCTCTTATATGCTAGACCCAGCTATCACTGAGTATGGGAATGATTCTGGAGCCTCCTCTGCCCATTAGCTGTTTAACTGTCCACCACCATTCAGGATCTCATGACAGGACTGATCCAGTGGATATGAGATTGCTTAGCTCTTTTCCTGCATGCTGTTTTTGCTGTTGAGCATGCATGCAGTCTCAGTGCATCTTCAACAAGTTCACAGCCCTGGTGCTGTTCTGAAGATGCCCTGCTATGCTCCTGAACAAGAGTTGATCACTGGCTTGATAATAATGGTGAAGTGAGGCCTCTGCTGGGTCATGAGGTTACAGATTGTGCTAGTGTATATTTCTACTACTGCTGATAGTCTGCAAAAACACCTGGATGACACATTTTGAAGTGTGCTTGAAATAAGTTCTGTGACAGTTCATTAATTGGCCATTTTCAGATACACTGACCCAGGACACAAACATCACATAGGCTATAATGTCATTACAGATGTCATGCAACATCCATGGATAAAAAACAAGTTGATGGTTCAGGTCAATGATCTTTCATCAAAATTATTCCAATGGAGGCCCACTGACTGGAAGTGTTAACTGTGTTTCTCTCTCCACAGATGTCACTTGACCTGCTTAATGTTTCCATCATTTTCTGTTCACATTTCAAACTGAGCATCTGTAATATTTTACTTCTTTTCCATTTACAAATCACCATGACAATTTCCCTCATCTGAATGCACAAGCTTTCATTTCCGAACCACAAGCAAAAATACAAAGTGGGAGAATTCACTGCTCTGCTTTTCCCTCCTATATATTGGGCTTTCCCTTTTCCTGTCTCCAGTCCTGAAGAAGGGTCCTGACTCGAAACGTTGACCACCTGCTTTTCTCCATGGATGCTGCCCGGCCTGCTGAGTTCCTCCAGCATCATCATGTTTTTCACCTAGATTCCAGCATCCGCAGTCCTTTGTTTCTCTAGTAATGCCGCTAACTAATTTTGAAAGCTTATAAGTTTTACCTGCAAATTCCAGCTGCTAAATGATGGCACTGTGAAGGAATCATTCAAATTCCATATTTTGGAATTGCCCCAAAAAAGGCCAATACTTCATCTTGTAGTCCAGGAATATATTTATTGAGTGGTAAGACAATGAACTAATGCAATTACAATTTAATTAATTAATTACATAAGCTCAGCCTCTTCCCCATTACAGATCCAAAATTGATAATACTGGCAAATATTTCGTAAGTAGGACAATCTTCTAAGGTCAAAACCAATGACCATCTGAAAAACCAGCATTAGAATCTACACTTTCATATAAGTCTGTATAATACTATAATCCCAAGCAAATTTGTCACCGAACTCCGAGACCTAGGACTCAACACCTCCCTCTGTAACAATGTCAACAAAACAGAACAGCTGGTCATTGACTTCAGGAAAGGGGCGGTGTACATGCACCTGTCTACATTGACGATGCTGACGTCAAGAGGGTTGAGAGCTTCAAGTTCCTGGGAGTGAACATCACCAATGTCCTGGTCCTGTCCTGGTCAAATCATGTAGATGCCACGGCCATTTCCTCCGGGTGCTCCGGTTTCCTCCCACATTCCAAAGACGTACAGGTTAGGAAGTTGTGGGCATGCTATGCTGGCACTGGAAGCGTGGCGACACTTGCGGGCTGCCCCCAGCATACTCTATGCAAAAGATGCATTTCACTGTATGTTTCGATGTACATGTGACTAATGAAGATATCTTATCTCTTCTTAGAAAGCTCACCAGCGCCTCTACTTCCTCAGGAGGCTAAAGAAATTCGGTTTGTCCCCTTTGACACTCACCAACTTTTATTGATGCACCATAGAAAGCATCCTATCTGGATGCATCACAGCTTGGTACAGCAAATGCTCTGCCCAGGACCTCAAGAAACTTCAGGGAGTTGTGGACACAGCCCAGCGCATCACGGACACCAGCCTCCCCTCCTTGGATTCTGTCTTTACCTCTCGCTGCCTTGGTGAAGCAGCCAGCATAATCAAAGACCCCACCCACCTGGGTCATTCTCTCTTCTCCCCTCTTCCATCAGGTAGAAGATACAGGAGCCTGAGGGCACTTACAACCAGCTTGTGACAAGACTATTGAATGGTTCCTTTATACAATGAGATGGTCTCTGACCTCACGATCTACCTTGTTGTGACTGTGCACCTTATTGCACTGCGCTTTCTCTGTAGCTGTGACACTTTACTCTGTAATGTTATTGTTTTTACCTGTACTACCTCAATGCACTCTGTACTAACTCAATGTAACTGCACTGTGTAATGAATTGACCTGTATGATCGGTACGCAAGACAAGTTTTTCACTGTACCTCGGTACAAATGACAATAATAAACCAATACCAATAAATACGCATTATTATAGCACAAGCAGATTTAAATAGACTGCAGAATGTTATCAGTTCCATGCAATAAAATGTTTGTGCACTAATGCCAAATTAAAACCAGGACACCTTAAAAGTAACGACATGCATTATTTATTAGCACCCTACTGTGCATGAAAATCATACAGAAGTAGTCAGGGTGCTTGATCTATCATACCTGGTGAACACTGGAGTGACTACAAATTGCTTGTCTGAGAGCCCTGTGTAACTGCAACAGTGGAAATAAAACAGCTTGCATTAAGTGAGCAACTTGAAGAGAGAGAAATTTTGTAGTGCACAAAACCACTCCAACAATTTCCTTTGATCTTCTGATCATTTCTAGTGCACAAGTTGGAATTGTTCACTCAAGCGTTGTTGCGATGTTTACATTTTCCCTTAACCCACCCCTCCCCATGGCTTTGCTAATGAAATCACTGGATTAAATCTGTTGAGCAGCACAATTCCTCACAGATCACTCCCACTAGAATGCACACACCAATGATGAGCTGAATAAAATCCACTTGATTAAAGTTACTCAGCCACTCATTAAACAATGAGCCACTTTGATAGTTTAAAATGGGAATACTTTGTAACTTCAGCCCTTGAAATGCACAAAGTAAACAAATTACTATTCTTGGGGTTGGAACAAATACTGAAAATGACTGTTAGGTGATTCAGGCACACAGCAAGTGTCACACATTACTTTTCTATGGTTGGAGCTATACAGAGAAAACTCTGACCGTCAGCAACCCCAGAAAGTAATGATGTTTAACACAAATGACCTCAACCAGGTACCTTTAATGTTGCACCTGCACCTCCAATGAATTCTGCACACTATCACCTTCCTTGTTTTGCCACCCATTTTGCCATGGCCTGACAAAAGGTTATCATCCTAAAACATTAACTATGTTTCTCTCTCCACATATGCTACCTGACCTGCTGAATATTTCTAGCATTTTCTGTTTCGATTTCATACTTCCCCAATGAGTTGGCATTGACACTTATATTACATATGAGCAAATCATCCTGATCCAATTTATACTCTCGTATCCCCTGAGCCTCTTAAAGGTTGAGGGGCAATGGTAATGAATTGGAACGCAGCATTACAATCCCTCATTAAATTTGAATCATGACATAGCTTCTGCCTTAACCACTGATCCTGGAAGTGCATATAAGGAAGCACTGAATTTTCTCTTTCTTCTGTGCTAAATCTTTTCTATTTAATCATGTACGTTGGTCTATAGTCTAGATATTTTTTGTGTTTACTGTCTGCATCCAACTGTATCCATCCTTTCATAATTTTTAACGTTATCACAGTCCTATATTCTGCTATTTTCCATCAAGACAAGGATTTTTCCAAGTCTGTATTTCCATTTAACAGGTAGCTGTGACTAGTAAATCTAGATTGTATCCCTTTAAGATTTCCATACTCTTCAAACAATGTCCAGTTTGTGCAGTTGGTAATCTAATCTTATGGCAGGTTATTATTTTCGTATTCTGTACCTCATGATAAAAAACAGAATTTCATCCCCCTGCATGGCCTTACCAATCTAACATATGGTGAAACAGTGTCCCTAAATCCCATGCCAATAAGCCTACTGTTACTGAGTGTAATTATTCCCTTTGTTTATATTGACAACACATCACTTCAGATTTCTTAACAGAATTCTTACCCCTTTTTTTAAAAAAAACAAATTCCTTTTATATCAGTGTCTGGTGAACTTTTGATCTTTTGGGAAATTATTACCAGAAAATCTATGCATCTATTACTTAATCACAATCAGATTTATTATTACTGACATATGACGTGAAGTTTGTTGTTTTGTAGCAACAGTGCAGTGCAAAGACATAAAATCTATAAATTACAAAAATAAATAAATAGTGCAAAAAAGGAATAATGAGGTAGGGTTCATGGATACAAACAGACCAAGTAACATGACATCAATAGTGACTGTATTCCTTGTGAATAGCATTCTTTCTATTAATATCTGCAGGAAAAGCTGCTTGGAAATGGGAGGCAAGAAATCCCTTTCTCTTAGCCTCATTTTATTACACCTCATTTCACAATTATTCTTGCAATTCAACACAACTTGCAGAATACAGAAGGATTTATGTCTACAGCTTTGTGTTCACCCAGTCGTGACTATTAAACCTTATGCCTCCTCTATTATGTATCTTTCTTGTAATAGCACAGCAGACATATTATTGGTTTCAATTCACAATAAAGCTTGACCAGTAAATCTTAAATGTGATTTTTTAAAATATATATGTAAAAGGAGGAAGGGAGGGATGAAGTTAGTCAAGGACATTGCACAGGGTGCAGGATAATAAGCTGGAATTTCTACTGCAGTACTTGGATTACTTAGTGAACAATAGGGATGTATAAAGTTTATATTGAAAAGAATGAAAAAAAAAGATGTGAGCTTTGGCTGAGCAAAGTGTGGTCTGCAAAATTATGCTGATCGAAGGAACCAAAATGAGAAAAACCTAGCCAAAGAAATGTGTGTCAAGTGCTTACAATGAAGAGAATTTGTCATTTTTAATCATGAATGAGGAAAGAAAGTTAATTAACAAGTTCGACTAATTTATTCATGTGACCAATTTTCCTTCTACTCCTGGCACGAAGATCAACAATTTCCATGTTCATACACATTTAACAAAGCATAACGTCCCACAGCTCTTCACTGAACTGTTATCAAACAAAATCTGACATAGTGCCACCAATGGAGTTATTAGGGCAGATGGATAAAAATTCATTAGAAGCAAGTTTTCAGGAGATTCTTCAAGAAGCAAAGGCTTCAGGAGAAAATTCCAGAGCTTGCCTTGATGTCCAGAACCAGGGATCACAGTCTTAAAATAAGGCATCAGCCCCCAGAGGGTAATGGACCTTGGGAATTCTACACCAAACAGGGCCACGAAGACTCAGTTACTAAGCACATTCAAGACAGTGAACAACAGATTATTAGATATTAGGGAATCAAAAGAAATTGGGTTTGTGCAGGAAAGATGAGCCATGATTATATTTAATGTCAAGCCAGTAAGAATGTTTCACAGAGATCACCTCTGGGCCTGTAGCCTGTAGTATTTAGAAGAATCAGGCCCAGTCTGGTTTATGTCTCCTCAGGTAATAATCCTCTGTTCCAAAAATTAATTTGGTGAACCTTTAAAGGACTTCCTTTATTACTTTGAAATATGTCCTTCCTTAATGAAGAGACTTACAGAGTTTTGGATTACTTCAAGTTTAGGAGGGTGGAGAAGGTCAGCTGAAAGTGCCTATAGGAATAGAAAAACCAGAGTGTCAAGTCATGGATAATGGTTGAGCAGACAGATTGAGGCAGAGACAAGTCAGTTGTTTTAAACTGGTGGCAATAGATCTCAGTGAAGGCACAGGTGTAACAGGATGTGATTGAACAACCTCCTCAGGCCAACTAAGATACCACTGGGGCAGACAGCCTGGTGTGGTTTCAGAGAGCAGGACTAAGTGGATTAGAAACAGGCAGAGTAGGACACAATACCTCAATGAGAGACATTATTGTTTGTCCATATGGCAGAATGTTCAGGAGGAGGCTGTAAATGGTAACTTTCTTTGGCCACAAGCTGGTTAAGAGTGATAAAAAAGTATCCAGGAAAGGAAGTTAAGTGGTTGGCAGTTAATAGGATAAAAGAAGCATGAGTAAGGCTTTATTGGTAAAATGAGCCCAGAGGGGGCATGAGGGGAGGTGGGAGAGACTAATGGACGGTACAGTTCCAGGGTTATGACTGGGGAACATTGTGGTTTAGCCAATGAGTCAGAAGAAGGAAGGGAAATTTTTCATAATTCACTGCAAATATTGGCATACATGACACTCTCAACTATATAAATTCATGTATGTCCCATATATTCAGTAAATATTGAAAATTCAGTGGAGAATCTTTGTTCAAGCAGATAGCTGAATGGTTTCAGTATCAGGTTTATCATTGACATATGTCATGAAATTTGTTGTTTTGGGCAGCAGTACAGTGCAAGACATAAAATTACTATAGGTAACAAAATAAATAAATAGTGCAAAAGAGGAATAAATGAGGTAGTGTTCATGGACCGTTCAGAAATCTGATGGTGGTGGTGAAGAAGCTGTTTCTAACATGTCGAGGTGAAGTTTTTCCAACAAGAACAGATGTTCCTATAAAGCAGATAATTAGAGTCCTGGCTTGTAGATGGCTGAATGATGACGAAGCCGGTGCTCACCAACACAACATAATATCTGTATCCATACAACATATAACTCAGTTACAATTTTATTCAGCTGGCGGTCATGACCACTCAGATGGCTTATGCGGAAACCCCAGAAAGCCTTGATAAGGTTAAGTAAAAGTAAGTTAAAAATTATGATCACATCAATAACTATTTCCACTGCTGCAACTTAAGTTGTTCGCTGCAGCTAAATGAGAACTGCAAGTTAATGTATCACAATCAAACACTATGTGTTTCCAATGTGGTTGCACAGTTCATGTTAGAAAGAAAGCTAGGCACTGAGAATAGCCAACTGTCATTTAGTTTTCCAACCTTAATGATAAGTAACATATCATTTAATCAACAATGATTAAATAAATGACTACTTATGCATAAATGAGCTATTTAGGGAGAAACTCCATGCTGTTGCTGTTCCAAGTTCAGAAGATTTTCACTAAATCTAGGACATGCATATCTTGGATTTTTGGTTGCTTTGTGCTAAGAAAACTTGGCTATAATTTTATTACTAAAATCTAGGATCTGTTTATCCAATACCAGAAGGACACAAACATCACATAGGCTATAATGTCATTACAGATGTCATGCAGCATCCATGGATTAAAAAAAAAACAAGTTAATGGTTCAGGTCAATGATCTTTCATCAAAATTATTCTGATGGAGGCCCACTGACTGGAAGTGTTAACTGCGTTCCTCTCTCCACAGATGTCACTTGACCTGCTTAATGTTTCCAGCATTTTCTGTTCACATTTCAAATTGAGCATCTGTAAAATTTTACTTCTTTTCCATTTACAAATCACCATCACAATTTCCTTCATCTGAATGCACAAGTTTTCATTTCCTAACCACAAGCAAAAATACAATTTTGGCAGATCACATTTTTCACAGACCAAATTTCTGAACTACTTATATGGATCTGGAATCAAGAATAACAATTGCTTAGTTGTTTGATCACTTTGCACTAAAATGCACTTTTTTTGTTCTAACTGTAATCTTTCTTGTAAAAATGTGTATATTTAATTTATGTTTTTCTTGTGAATGCTGTCTATATGATGTGATGTGCCTGTGACACTGCTGCAAGTAAGTTTTTCATTGCACCTGTGCATACATTGCACATGACAATAAACTCCACTTTGACAGGTCAGAATACCACAGGGCAGATGTGATATCACTAAAGAAGGTACAGAGGGGATTCATGAGAATGTTGCCAAGAATGGAAAATTGTAGGTGTGAGGAAAGATTGGATAAGCAGGAACAGAGAAGGCTGGGGGAGACTTAACCAAGGAAAGTAAAGGGACCCATATGAGGAAACAGTTTTTTCACATAGTGGGTGGTAGGGGTGTGGAATTCACTACCTGAAAGGGAGAGGTTGAAACTTTCATCACGTTTAAAAAGTACTTGGATATTTATTTGAAGAGCTGTGGCCTGCAGGGCTTTAGACATGGTGATGGAAGCTTGCAGAGAATCAGAACCAGGGTTATTATCACTGACATATGTCGTGAAATTTGTTGTTTTGCGGCAGCAGTACCGTGCAAGACATAAAATTTACAATAAATTACAAAAATAAATAGTACAAACGAAGAATAATGAGGTAGTGTTCATGGGTTCATGGACTGTTCAGAAATCTGATGGTGGCGGGGAAGAAGCTGTTACCGAAACGATGAGTGTGGGTCTTCAGGCTCCTGTACCTCCTCCCCGATGGTAGTAATGTCCCGGATGGTGAGGGTCCTTAATGATGGATGCCGCTTTCTTGAGGCACTGCCTCTTGAAGATGTCCTTGATGGTGAGGAGAGTTGTGCCTGTGATGAAGCTGGCCGAGTCTATAACCCTCTGCAGCCTCTTGCGATCCTGTGCATTGGAGGCTCCTTACCAGGAGGTGATGCAACCAGTCAGAATGCTCTCCACCGTACATCTGTAGAAATTTGTAAGAGTTTTTGGTGACATACCAAATCTCCTCAAACTCCTAATGAAGTACAGCCACTGACGTGCCTTCTTCATGATTGCATCAATGAGTTGGGCCCAGGATAGATCCTCTTAGATGTTGATGCCCAGGAATTCAAAGCTGCTCACCCTTTCCAACGCTGACCCCTCAATGAGGATTGGTGTGTGATCTCCTGACTTCTCCTTCCTGAAGTCCACAATTAATTCACAAGCTGGCTCACAATTTTTGGACCAGCATGGGCCAAAGGGCCTCCTTCTATGTCATACATTTCAAAAATTCTATGAAAACAAATACATGTTTTAATTTAAAATGACTCCTCATGTAAACACTAACATGCTACGGTTTACAAATATTCCTTTCGAAAGATACACCCCTACCTTCCATCACCATGTCTACAGCCATGGAGATCACAGCTCTTCAAATAAATATCCATATGCTTTTCAAAAAGTGATGAGGTTCTATTTCACTTGAAATTATTTCATTCCTTGAATAAATTTGTATAATTAACATGTTGCTACAATGATTCTCTTATTCTATTCTGCTGTGATCTGGAACGTGTTCATTTAATGTTAATTGGTGATGTGCAAACTAAATAGAAATGGAATAAGAAGTTAGCTCACTAATCAGTCATCATCTTATTGAAAGGTGCAGCTGCCTCAAGGAGCGAGTTGTGATGCTCTCGTTCCTACGTACTCTGTCACAAATACAAAGAGCTGTGCATTCGCATTTGGTTTTGTACAGTGTTGTTGTTATCCAGTTATTATCCCTGCACTATCCCTGAGTCTCACCAGCCCACACACTCCCCTGAGACTCACTGGGGCCTGGTCTTGCCTGAGATTCACCAGGTCCTCAGTTCTGGCACTCCCCTGAAACTTACTGAGTTCACTGGAGAATTTATTTCAATACTGTATAACATCTTAAAGAAACTAATTAAAAGTGTGTTAGGGAATTAATATTAATAACATCCAATAAACCAGAAAATATGCCAGTCTAGTCCCACCAAAGACCTGAGTATGCTGGATTACTGGAATTTTACTGCATGTCCTTAGGAATTATATTCTGCTGCACACTGATAAATCATATTTCAGTTTTTAAAAAAATAAATACCCAATTCTCAGCAAGTGTCAGAAACAGAAGTTTAACATGACGTGTTCAGTGGTTCCAGAGAAAGGAATGGCATCCCTGATTAATCCAGCTCTGAGGAACATTTCAAAATTTGAGATTCCAGGATCACTATTTCCTTTTGGCTTGTGACATTCTGGAAGTTGTATGATTATTATAGAAATGGTTATTTTAACAGCAAGGAACTTTTTGTACGAATTCCTCACCTGTATCCCTTCAAGGAGGAACAGATGGTAGATAAAAAATGCCCCAGAATCTCATAAATAACACAGAAAATTGCTGGAGGTGCAGCAAGAGATTGATATTAAACTCTAAACAATTCAATCCAACCTCAAAAGCAAGCAGGAAAGATCAAAAATGCTCCTTTCAATTTATTCCCTCAATATCGTCAGATAATAAAGTACACAAATATTACTCAAAATATGCAAACATCTTGATGTGTACTGATGTATGGTCCTAGGTCAAAGCTTGTAAATAAAATGAGCAAGCCACAAATCTGTCTGGCAACATTAATCCCAAAATATTACACAACACAAATTTAAAATCATCCTTTCTAAAAACAGCTACTGACCTTAGAATTAATCTAAGAGCAGCATCAGGTATGAAATCAACAGTAAGAATAAAAATTTATCCAGATTAAGGCATTCAACAAATATGAAACTATTAAAAGCCTAAAATCATTGTAAAACAGATATGCTCTTCCACTTTACCAGACACTAATACACTATGTTCTCTCAGATTTATCAGTACTGGAAAAATGTGTGGTCAGCTGAAGCCTTAACCTTCATTTACTCTTTTTAGATGTTGATGGACCTGCTGCATCCTCCCAAATTGACAGTGTTCCATCAAATAAGTGGCTCTAGTTGGTGAAATTTCAAGTTGTAAACCAGAGTATTGTGAAAGGGCAAAATGGAGCTCTCTTTGAACAACTCCAACCTTTTGGCTTAACCTTAACCTTAAAAAGTACCTCTCTACTGAACTGATGAATTTTCTGACATCCCAACCCAACTATATGTAAAACTGAACTTAAATTATGATTTTTTTTTCTGTTAATATTTATCAGCAGGCTGAATTGCCAAACCTCAATTCATAGATGATACCTCTTTTCTCCACCTATCACTCCACTGCAGCTGGCACAGAGGCACAGACTTTGCAGCAGGAATGATTATAAATCTTAGGTATTTGTCATCAAAATTTAGCAAGAACTGACAGCAATGCTACATTTTCATTTGTAGATAAATTGGAATGGATAAGTTCCTGTTGCTGATTTAATGCAAAACTGCAGGCTGTATCTTTAATGTTGAGCACGAGATGTTGTGAACTTGCGTTACTTTCTTAGTACTTACAAAGCTAACCCATCCAAATGTTTTATTCCAAGCCTGAGAAAGTACAATGCTGTTTTTTTCCACACTGGACAATTTTAATGGAAGAGAATGGCCGTGAAAGACCCAGATAACAGATTTAAAATGACTTCTTAAAATCTTTCAACTGGCTTACAAAATAAAAAAAGATCTTTTCAAATCAGACGCATGGCTTGTTAATTAGAAAAGAATTTTTAGAAAGTCTTTCCAAAACTATTTTTAAAAGCATGGATTGTTTTGAGTGTTTAAAGGCTTCTAAGTGTTTTTAAATGTTTCTAAATGATTTAAAGATCAAACACAGTTCAAGCAGCTAAGTCCGGGGGACTATCATTGTTCCTGTCAGACTACTTTCCACTGTTAGTGGGGCCAACCTTGACTGCCATGCAGTTGAATAGAACAACAATATTGAAGGAGACATTATTGAAACATCTCGCCTTGTTTCGTCCAAGTTGGAGCATCAGTGAAGGTAAGAATGCAGTTTTAAAATTAAGATCAGTAGCAAGCATTGACTACAAAATCTGGGCCCATTAGCAATCTGGCTAGTGAAGATCAACTGTCATTTGTAAAAGTGGAGTGCACCAACTCATTGCACTAACCGACTTCACTGTAAAATTTTCACAATTATAAACTGTCATATTTTACCAATCTACAAAGCTTATAACAGTTATTAATCAAAAGGCTACTTAAATTCAGTTTCATTTCAGATAGCTTTACTAAAGTAGGCTTTTGTTCTTTATTCATAAAAAATAGGAAATTGTAATAAAGTGCAGATACTCTTACCAGTAGGGCACTTATCAACAGGGCATTGGTTGAGATATTGTTTCAAAATATTGGCAAATCAGAGATGAGTCAAAATTTACCAGCTCAGTGATGCATCAACAGGAAACATGAAGAAATAAAAGAGCTATAACAGCTATAAAAATGCTTTTAATTCAGAAAAGAATGATCCAAGAAACTAACTAATCAAGCACTTGACAGGAAAACAAGATAGGTGTGTGTGTTTGTGCGTGTGTGAGAGTTTGGGGGGGGGAGTGGTGGGGGGGGCCAAATTGATCTAAGAGATAGTATTCAATGAGACTTTCCGATTCATTGTAAAGGAAAATTGCCATCATATTTGGTGCAAACTACTTAATTTGAAAAGGAAAGTCTGTTGGATCTATGTGTCTAAATTTCTGTAAGTGGGACTGGTGGCCTAGTTTTGTTTTGTGCTGGGCCTACTGCATAACTCACACAGGATGACCTTGCACAGGCTGAGGAGTAGGACATCATTTTTGCCTCCTGCTGGTTTGCTCCATTCCTTACAAGGCCTTCCCCAGCACAAGTCAGCAGATGAGACCAGGAGACACGCCTCTTAGCTTTGCTAGGATCACAGCACTTTGCCGCGACAATAACAAACTACTGCAGCTTTCTCTGCAGCCCACCCAGAGATATGACCTGTGCAAAGGTCAGGAAATCCTAGCCATACCATCTCCAAACAACACAGTTACACAAACTCAAATTGGTTTTCCATCAAAGATCTTATTCTACAGGGAGACAATTTAGCATGATTCACAATCTCTCATTCATGTTGCAAGGAATAATAAAGCAATAGGATTTCTAGCTGCAGCCCATTCATAAAGAAGCTCCCACTCTCATCTCTCCAAAACTGGTGATGGACTGAATCTGGTGGAAAATGAGCTGCCTTTTCATTTGGATATAATGGGCTGGATCAAGATAAGATGTGGGAGGAGGGTCAGATCAAGCACAATCCAATCCAATGTGAATACAACTTAGGGGAAACTTAATAAAGAGACCAAGTTATAGAATACACTTTTAAAAACAAAATGCTGATGATCTGAAATGGATATTACTGCAATACAGCAGAAAAGGGAAGAACCAAAATTCAGAGAAAACTACATCTGTTCCTGTATAATTAATTTTGGTTCCACTTTTCAATGCCTGGATGTAAATGAATTCCCAAAGCATGAGCTCATTCATTAAGATTGATGGAGATGACAGAATAGACAGTATAAAAAAGCTACCTGCAACTTCCCATTTTTAGTTCCCTAGTGGCAGACGGCTTCAGCAGCACTATTTGTTAGTGTTATATGAATATCTTTTGTTTTTAAGTAAAAGGGTGGAGAAGACATTATGTTGTCAGTTAGTGGGGACAATCTGTGTGAAGAGGGAGGATAATGCAAAACAAATCCATTGTTAAATTGTACACTGTATCCATTCTCCTACTGAGATGGATCAAATGCCAATGAAATAACTGGAGACGTAATGGGCTTTCCATTTCAAAAGAAGTTGTGCAGCCTTTAGAAATCTCTGCAGATACTGCAGCAAAGTAAATCATAATATTTATACATTCCAAAAATATCCATGAATCATCTGGTGTAGGATGACTTTTCAACAGTGCAAGTGTATAAATAATGCAAATTAAAGTATATTAATAACACGTTGCAACTCAAAGCACATAAACGAAAGCACATAAATTTACACATAATACAGGAAAGGCACAAAGCAGCCAGTTATTTACCTCCAGGGGAATACAAATCATTCTGTAGAAAATACAACAGGCTTGATTTTAGTCAATGGCATCACTGGTATGTTTACAGTGGCAAAAGAACTGAATTTCACCTGGACAACCTTAACTCCTTTGTTACTGAAGATGATAGACTTCTGTTAAAACAGTGAAGGATGAATTTCATGTGAGCAAGTTAAGCACTCAACCACTTATATTCCTACAGTATCATTTAAGTGGTATTGCTTGATAATTTTATTTGCTCCTCCATTTTTTCTTTACTTCAGTATCTACAGAGAAGCTACCAGTGGGCTAAATTGAACAGCACTGGATTACCCTGAGCAATTCAACCCAAGGCAGTCCACAAGCCAAATTCAAGCTACCAGCTCACAATATTGATTTCAGTGATCAGCCAGTGTCAGCCAGGCTACTGAGTCCAATTTTGTGAGCCAACAACAGTTCAAACTGGCTCGTGCTTACAAAAGCCTAAAAGCCAGCTTGCAATGCACCATCACACTTAGGAGATGCAGGCTGACTTTTCGGCTTTTGTAAGTGCTAGTAAACGGGTGTACTTCACTAGGTGTGGAAGTCAGACCAAAGTCATATGATAGTTTGCTTGAAGTGATGGCAAAGTATAGCAGAGTTGGAGCTCCCAAATATCCTGCCAAAACATTGGAGGCCTTGGTTAGAATAATGGGGAGTAGGAGAGATGTCCTCTATCCATAATGGCCCAAGCACATGCTGCAACTCAAGTAAGATGGGACACCAGTTGAGGTGAATGGAAGGAGTGCAAACTAAGGACCTGCAGGTCGCAGGACTGTCATGCATGTTCCCGTTGCCAGTCACTTCAACTCCCCCTCCCATACTATCACTGATATGACAGTCCTCGGCCTCCTCCACTGCCAGGAGAATTCCAAGTGCAAATTGGAGAAACAGCACCTCATTTTCCATCTTGGAACCTTGCAGCCTGACGGCATGAATATTGAATTCTCCCACTTTAGGTAATCCCCACCCTCCTTCCCCCACAAACCCCCCTCCCCCCCCCCAATGCTTCTTCTCTTCCCTTTCCTAGCTCTTTTTCCCTCTCCTTATCTTTCATCCATCCCCTGGTGGATCTGCTTCCCTCCCCGCACCTGCGTATCACTATCTCTTACCTGCACCTACCTATCACCTCCTTGTGCCTATCCCGCCTCCCCTCTTTTTGTCCACCTATCACTGCTCTGCTTTTCCCTCCTATATATTGGGCTTCCCCTTTTCCTATCTTCAGTGCTGAAGAAGGGTCCTGACCCGAAACATTGACTGCCTGCCTGGCCTGCTGAGTTCCTCTAGCATTATCGTGTTTTTCATCATTGAATTCCACAACTTAAGTGACACAAATATCCTCAATTTCTCGCTTGTCTATGCACCAATTAACTTGCATCTTTGTCCAAAAGTCATGATCTTCTCTGCTAAAGGAAATGGATTCTTCCTCTTTACCTATCTGAGCCTTTCACAATTTTGTACAACTCAATTAAATCTCCCCTCAGTGTTCGTTATTCCCAAGAAAACAACTCCACCCTAGACAGTAGCTTCTCATAACTATAATTTTCATTATAAATCTTGTGACCAGGATGGCACACAGTACTCCAGGTACACCTTAACTACTGTTTTACTTGGTTTTAGCATGGCCCCTCAGCTCTTGTACTCCTCAGAACTTTTTCAACAATGTGACAACTACTGATGTTATGCCAGATGACCTGTTGTTGCTCAAAACTCTCACCTACTAATAATCTCAGTCAGTCGGAATTTTACCTAATTTATATGTCCCACAGCATTCTGAAAATTCATCACTACTCCAAGTCTCACAAATATATCTCACTCATCCTGCTAGCAATTTAATGGGCAAGCCACATTCCCAAACATATCTCAGAACACTCAAGTACATGGCTCAGTGTTGCAAGAAAAGGTAATGTACATCAGACACTAACAGCAATAAGCAAGCAAGGGGCATGTGTACGTGCATCACCTTTCCATCCTTAACTCCACCTTGGCTGCTTCAATGATAGTGAATGCTTTTAATTCTAAGAGGAGTGTAAAGTGGGGCTGAAATTGTTGAAAATAATATTATATATAGCACTGAAACAGGCTCTTTGACCCACCGAGTCCCCGCCAGCTATCAACTATTTATACTAATCCTACATTAACCCCAATTTTTTTTTATTATTCCACCCACATTCTTATCAATTCCCTTCAGATTCTACCACTCACCTACAGACCAGGGACGACTTACAGTGGCCAATTAACCTACAAACCCACATGGGGATGTGGGAAGAAGCTGGGGCACTCAGAGGAAATCCACCCGGCCATTCTGTGCAAACCTCACACAGACAGCACTTGAGGTGAAAATTGAACCCAGGTCTCTGGTGTTGTGAGGATATGCTTGTGGCTGATCCTACATCTCGCAAGCCTCTTCCCCCTTATTTCACAGCCCGTTGTGATTTGTAAGCTGCAATCTCCCTTATTTTCCACTCCATCCTCCAACCACAACCGTGTAGCTGGTCCTCTTTCAGATGGCCAGGAACTCCAACGTGGCCAGGTAGTGGTTGTACAATACGAGAGAAAATATGAAGAAATCACTTGATCTGACACTCGTAACCACCACCTCAAGCACAGTCAAAGGCAGCTGGGAGTGCAGATGAAAACACAGTGAGTTGATACACCTGAGTGACAAATGGCAAGATGATTTACTTATGTCGAGTGTGCAGTTGCGTACACACTTCAAGGACTTCCCCACACTGACAGGAGACAGCTGATGGAAAGGCGGGCTGACCAGAAAGTCCCAATTAAACAACAAATGGAACTCAGCACCAATCTTGCACTGATTGGGTGAAGCCCAACTTTTCCTGCATGGAAATACTGGCCAAGTCCATTTCAATACCATGCGGCATCGTACAGCCAATGGCTCAGTTTCCATTGCAACAACATTAGAAGCAACCTAAAATCTGAGTGCACCTCAAAATTCAACCTCAAGCTCAGATTTTTTTATGATGCATCTGGTATGAGTGTTCTAATGGCCTTATAGCAATGTGTCCTCCCAAAGATTGTGACAATTGCTGAGATGCAACCTAGGGAAATGACATTGGATCTGGATGAAAGCATTCATGATTTTATCACTTTCCCCTCAGGCAGTATGAGCTTAACAGCAACTGGCAAATAAGTTCTGGACCTATGCTGCAGTAGGAGTTGTGGATGCAACATGTGGCACATTTCCGTTAGTCCCCCTTTACTGAAGCGGACTTGTCTCATACATTTCTCTTTGGTGAAGTGAAAATGGGTGAATTGTTCTCTAAACTCTTAGTAACTAGGGACTCCTACTAAGAGTCTTACCCCTCCTCTCCCTGCAAGCAAACTGCCCTGGTCTTTTTCACTCTCTGCATTTCCCTAATCATGCTGCATTCATACTACAATGGTAACCAAAACATTCATGTCTGGCAGCATCATAGTTTGGTAATAAAATCCTTGCATTTGCTGCATTATTTCCTGTGGATTTTATAAATGGCAATGAGAGCTGAGAACACAAAACAGTATCTTATACCAACGTTCCATATGAGATCCACAGATGCCCTGCAAGAAACCTGTGATTAAATAGCACAGGTGGGGAGATCCTCATGCTGGTAAAAAGCTGAATTCTTCATACCTCTTATACACTTGCATTAGCTGTATTGAGGTTTGATTTGGCAGCTCTGGCATCAAATCAGCATTTCATACTGATGTTATGATCTGTCCACGTGTGTTACACACTAGGACACTTGTGAATCTTCAAAACTCACTTTATAATTGGTTACTAAAGCACATAAACAACAGGTGCAATACTCTTGAATTCTGAAGCCCTAATTTTTAGTGTTGTTTCAGTACCTCATGTTGTACATGCAAATTCATGCACTCTTCTTACCTTCTTAATCTGCTAAATTTGGAACCAGTTACTAGGTAACGACTTACAACAGAATTATTGGGAGCTGATGTTGATTTCATGAACAGGTCTTCTTTACAAAAAAATAGAATGAAGAAATTGGCAGAATATTAAACTGGGGGGGTGTCAATCACATTGTTTTTGATACACAAAAAAAAAATTTCTCTCTGCACCAAACATCATTCCTGACAATAAACAGATTGAAGACTTGGTGTGTGGGGGTTCTTCATCACCTTTGGTTGAAGTAGTTACCTGAGATCAAGCATGTTTCTACTTTCACAAAAACTTTCTACAAAGGACTAGGTGAAGTTAGTTATGATCTGAATGTGACATTACAAAACATTCCAAATAATATTACCCCATTGATTCTTATGATCCCACCTCACTTTCAAAAGGTGTATTAGGGTAACATTTTTTTAAAAAAGCAAACCATAAAATGTTAGAGAGAGAGGCACAAAAAACAAAAAAATACTCTGGTCAATTCACAACTGACAAAGATAGTGACATTTTGGCTTAATGTTTACATGCAAAATTAGCTTCTGTCTCATTGAAGTTGTGCACTGCCAGCATTTATCAATAGATCAGGGCAACTGAATTAACATCAACCGGTCATGTGCACAGCACACTAATCCATTTTTTTAAGAAGGTGCTTAAGCTGTAAAACAAAATATTTATTTGATAAGCACATGATGGTCAGGAACACCTGACCAAGTAAGCTTTGGTCCATTAATGCATTTGTTTTTTTAAAATTTTGAGCATTTTTTTCATCATAACATTGATTAGAAATGCTGACAATTGAGCTATATATAGCCAGGATTGTGTAGTCATGTATTTGAATAGTTTGAGACAAAACTTGAATAAGCACATACAGACTTTGCCTTTAATCTCCTCAATGAGTAGATTTGCCAAGTGGTATGGTTTTAAGTCATAAGCTTTTCGGATTCTGGTAAACAGTATCAATGAAAAACAAACTGTGTGTTTACACTGCAAACCCTTGGTCCATCGCCAGACCTGTAGATTATTTTATGTATAATAATGGAAGTCCAGGCACCCATCTCCTGGAATCATAATTGAGCAAGCACTAGTATAAATGTGGATGCAAGAAACAGCAGTTGCTGGAATCTGGAGCAACACAAGAAGTGCTGGAGGAACTCAGTGGGTCAGGCAGCATCTATGGAGGGAAATGGACAGTTGACGTTTCGGGTCAAGAGACTTCATCTTCGATACATGTACAGCCAACTTCCATGCAGATTAGCTCATACTGCAGTCCCAATAATCAGTGCATCCCCACCTCTCTGATTACTAACATGTGAACTACTGGCCCTAAGACAACAGCAATAACATGTACCCATCTGGTGCATGGTAAGATGTGTGCAAGCCATGTGCGTTTCTTGGTCATAACTTCAAGGCTAAGTTGAGTTGAGTGGTCTGACTGCCAACAGTTGGAAAAACAAATCATTTCCCCAAATAATCAGCAAATCAAGCAGCTTTGTAGCATTTCTTATTCCTTACTGCTGTCACGGAAGCTGATAACCTTGTGCTTTTCTTTAAAATGTATTCATTCAGGAAAATTTACACAGCTCCAGCAAGGTCAGCACTTACAGTCCATCCCTTAATATCCCCTAAATTTAGTGTTTGCTAGGTTATTTCAAAGGGCAGTTAAGAGTCAACCACATTGCTGTGGGTTTAGAGTTACACGAGGCAAACTTGGTAAGGATGACTTGTGAACCAGATGGATTTTTTTTACGACATTCCAGTAGTTTTTCCATCCCCATGACTGATGATTACTATCTACTTCAGATTTATTTGCCTGCTTGAATTTCAATTCCCTAGCTGCATGGTGAAACATTAAATCCTATCTCTGGATCAATAGTCCAGGGCATTGGACAATAATCCAACAGTTTACCAGCTGCCTCTTACCATGACCTCAGTGAATTCAGCAATTTTATATTTGTTGTTTCTTTGAGTTGCTCTTGAACTCTGATCACGCAAGTGACACCGCATTATATAAAAAACCAATTATCTTTGCTGCTGTTGTCAACTACAAGCTTCGTGTTTTTGAGCAACCATCGCAAGCATTACAGCATCAGATTACAACAGTTCCTTCAACTAGGACAGGGGAGGGGGATATTGGGCTGAATTCCTGTTCCATATAATGATTTAATCATTGTCAATTAGAAATCAAAGTGCAGGGACCTACAACAGGATTGTTTGGTTTCTGGAATGCAGGGAGCATCCGGACTGACAACCAATACGTTCAAATGATTTAGCCTGATAGAATTACATATTAGTAACTGTGAAATAGGAGCCAACATTGCTCTTGGAACTGAACTTGCCCAAAACTCAGTCCCTTAACAAAATTAGGAGAAGGGGGGTGGGTGGAAGGAATTTAAAATATGAAGTGAAAGAACATCTTTGTTACATTATGATTCCTTTTCTGTACATTGACCAGGTTTTTTTTAACCACCATACATGCCAAAAAAAAGCTGCATCTCCCTGCGAATTACATCACTGTTAGTTTGTTCTTAAAAATATCTTGATTTTAATGAATATTCTAGTCTCACACAGTCTTAATACTGTACTGAATATTCAGACACAAAAATACTATGAAGTTGATAATGAGAACTGTGGTTCTTGCAGGCTAATCATAACAAACATGACCAAAATTGTAATGAATGCAGGCTTTTGAAAAGCTATATAAAACAAGTCTGTTTAGCTTTTAAAAAGCTTTGAGGATCTTCCTGAGTAAATAACTCTTTATTTTTTCCACCAACATTTCCTAATCCCTATGGCCCGGCAGTACAGTTGGCTACTACGAAGGACCTTAAAGGCAACAAAGAACACCAAGACACAAGTTTGTTACAACTTTCCTGGTGGAAAACTACATTATTTCCCCCCTCTCAAAATAGAGAACACGCACGAATCTGTGCAAAATGGTGCATGTCTTTACTCTGACACAATGGCCTGCATTTTATTGCAGAAATTGAAACTGCAGACGTTAATTAGTGAAACCGAATGCACATTTGAGATTTCCACACATGGTTTAACATGGTAATTCACAAGGACAATGCTGCCTCACAGACCATGCTGTTTACAACTTTTTCCATTGCAGATCAGGAAAAAAAAAGGCATGAATTTAAAGTTATTAATTTTAGAAAATCTTGGAATTTTGAAATGATTCTGAAGGAATTAGACTTCACCTATAAAATTTATTCTTCAGGACCAAAGTTGTTGTTCAGCAAAGCATTAAATACAACTTGGTACAGTGTTTGAAAGGGTAACTTTTCAATGGTTTTTACAGTGAGAATAGTTTTGAAATAGTTCTTGTTAAATGAGTGATTTTGAATTGATTCCATGTGCAAAGCCTGCAAAAATGTAGTCCATGGAACCATGCAATAATGATTACTCCTGAATAATTGTGTTTAAATGTGCATAGGCATATGTTTGGAGTTGTTGCTTTATTATAATGGTGATTAAAAACATAATTTTGCCATCTTTATAACCACAATATCCAGGCCATCAACAATCAAAAGTGACTAATTTTAGAGACACAAAATACTGCAGATGCTGGAATATCGAGCATAAAACAAACTGCTGGAAGAACTCAGCAGGTCAAGCAACATCTGTGGAGGCAAGGGGACAGTCGATGTTACGGGTCAAGACACTGCATCAGGCTGAAAGTGCAGTGGGAAGATGGCCAGCATATAGAGGGATGGAAGGTGATCGGTGGAACCAGATAATGAAAGGACGATGGGCAGACCGAACCAGGTGGGGGAGGGGATAGGAAAGTGAACCAAAGAAAACCAGGTAGATAGGTATATGGGTGATGGGCAGATGGATCCAGGTGGGTGAGGGTAATGAGCCTTGGTAACAAGGGCTGGAAAAGGTGAACAAAGGGAGGGAGAACCTGGGTTTACCAGTGGGAGTGGAAGAGAAACACAAGGGCTGTGGATTATCCAAAACTGGAAAATTCAATGTTCTTACCATTAATTTTTAGTTGGTATTCTAACACGTTTCATACTTTATTTTATTCTGATGCACTCAAGAAAATAATCTGTTATTCTGGAAACAAACTCAAAAACGCAATCCAGTTTACGGTAGCTTTTGATAGTTACCCACATTAACAAAGTCAACTATAGTACTTAATAAAAAGTCTCTATAAATAAAGATCGCAAAGTTGCAACAAACAAACAAGACAAATGGGTTCATTTCATGTAAGCAATTTTTCACTGTCATCATCGGTAAAATGCTCCGTTGAAAAGAGACAGTAGAACACCATCCAGGTGGGCAGCCTAACCCAGTTCCTAGTTTTGTGAAAGAACTATACTAGTATTAGATAAATGCAAAAGATAAGAAAATATCTGCTGCAGCAGAACACATTATGACCTTCTCATGCATATAGAATGCAATCAGCTTTGGATACAGATGAGGACAGTGAGTTTTCCCAAGTGCATAAGGCAACTGGTTAGCTGTATAACAGCTGCCCAAATGTGCCTAGACAAGAGTGGTGTGAGAAATTGAGTAGGTACTGTCATATACTGTGGAGAGGGGAACTGGAGCCAAAGGATAGATGGTAGATATGTGACCTAGCCTATTGGGATCCTAGCTCAGAGTAATGGTATGAAAATCTAATTGTTCTGGAAGTGGTCAGGGAAGAGTACTAATGGGACAATGTGGACTGATTTGCCAGGGAATATGCCAAAATAAATAATATATGGGAAATGGCATGATTTAATGTGAAGATGAGGGAAATTGCAACAGATATGCAAGTCTGACTTGGTCAAATTTCCAGAATATTTTAAAATGACCCAGAATTGGTCATTGTCATGTTTCAGTCCAGGAAGAGATCATTTCAATCACATAGCACTGAAATAAACAGAGCTGTATGATTTAATTTCTCTGCCTGTGTGTTAAAGCCACTTCCAACCCAAGAATAAAAATAGTAGGATGAACAATTATTATTGAGTAGTAAGTGAATTTGGGCCCATCATGGAAACACTTCAGTTTTATACTGTGATTCAATGAAAATCTATGCATGTATAATTCATTTGATTTTGGAATAAAACTGCCCACTGTATTGTTATTTGTTATCTGAACAGTCTCAAGCAACAAATATGCTTTCATCCCATCAACTATCCTGACTAAATAATTAAATTAGTCCTGCCCTTTTCTTCTGCCCACTCATTCACTTTGTGAGGTGGAATATGCACATACTAATATGAAACCATATGGCTTGTCTGGTTTATTCCTTGGATGAGGCTCTCTGATCATATAGGTGGGTTAGTCTCTGTTAATATTCAACACCACTATTTGATCAGGTTTTGGCTGCAGTAGGTCCATAAATTAAAGATATTCAGGTAATGCAGAATGGCAAGGCTATAAAATAATGCTTTAATTGTGATTTAATAGCTCCATCACATCACAGCGAAAAGAAAATTAGCAACTAAAATGTCATTAATGAAGATGCAGAGCAAGGGCTTTTAGCTAATTCGATATTTAACTGATTGGACCCAAGCATCGTTGAATTTACAGTATGCAATCTTGGTCTCTGAACATGAACTCTTCAAGGTTTTTTCTTGTATTTTACGATTGTCCTTTAGCCAGAGAGAGTGATTTCATTCAATGAGGTGGACGTGTACAGGACACACGTCTACAGCAGATGTGCAGAATGTAATAGAGTACAAGTTGGTCATTTGAGGTGCAGTTGTAACTTTGCCAGCAATAAACAAAACTTTCTGTGGTCTTTTGATGCATTGCTAGCTCAAGATTAAATTTACCATTCAACCGTAGATATGCAACAAGTTATGTGTAGCCCCCAAATTCATTACAATTAGTGATACAACTCGGCTCTTGTTGTACTTAATGATCAGAAAAAAACACCACAACATAATCAGTTTGTAGTAACCAATTTTTTTTTACACCAAAAATCTCATGTTAAGGATTGCAGTTATACATCAGCTTACAGCAATCAGCGTAAGTCAACTGTAATGATCTCCAGTCAGCGTAGCCCACTATGATTATAAGAATGTAGTCATTTATAGTGAAAATCACATAAAACATTGTATTATGTTCCTTTTTGGAAGATTTATGTTTTCTGGCAATGAATATCTAATGGGCAACTATCACAATGTCATACCCTTTGTGTATTTTAATACTGAGGCCCTTGGAAAGGTACCGTTACAGAAAAATTTCTGGAGGTGCAGGGCAACTTGGACAGTGTCTTCCAGATTTCTGTGTTCAACTGTGTGTGCATATGCTGGAAGTTGATGTCTGGTGTACTATTTAGAAAGTGACTTATTGCAACATCATTTCTCTTACAGTTGCCAATGTTTGAAATTGACACATCAGTTTTCTGCACACTAACTATGTTCCTGCATGCTCCAATGGGAACATTCTCATTAAATTCTTTTCTTGAGCTACTAACTCTCACAATCCTCTTACAATTGTAATCTTCTATCTCCCAGTCTGTCTTCGTCTGAAAATGAACTTTTTTTTAATCAATTACTGTTTTGTGAATGGATACCCAATGGATCATGATACCTACTTTATCAGCTTTGTTGTTCCTTAAAGTGATTATTTAGATTTCACTAGATTAAATCTCCCCCACCCCACCCCCACCCCGGAAGAGTAGAAACAAGCTGCAATCCTGTACCAGATTCCAGTATCACACCAGTTCCTGCTTAAATCATAATTATTCATGAAGCTGCAGAGACTGAGTATGAGCAACTTTTTTACCTTAAGATGTCAAGTCCTGACCAAAGATCAACACAAGCACATTCCCAGCAGATGTTAATGAGTATTCACTTGAAGTATTAGTAGCAGCTAGTTTTCTGCCTCAGCAGCCCAGTACACTGCAATTGTCTACTGCTCTTTCCGTCAGGATTAGTTAACAAAGACCAGGTGGTAGAGTGAACTGGAATACTGCCCTAAGAACGCTACATTCAGGCACACAGTATTAGTACCAATTATTCTGACATCAGACTGAAACAATTGTTGCTGAATGTAGCTCCCTTTACTTGACCTACTAACGAAACTTCTCCCAACCAGGAAGCACGCACTCGTTCATGAATACTAATTCTGTTATTCTTGATGCCTTCGAGTCAGCTTTAGATAATTATCATTAAATTATGACTTATATTATGCTATGTGCCCACTCCCACAAGGAATTGAAATCCAGCCCAAACTTATTGAAGGAGAGTGTTCTCTGCCTTATACTTAAGAAGGTCCAACATGAAATTAGCATTCTTAGGGCAATGGACCAAAGCACAAGGCTATTCTTAAAGCCAGTACAACTTTTGAAATGGATAAAGATTTTGCATAAGTATTTTCCTCAAATAAGAAAAATCTGAATTACTCTTGCTGTTCTGTACATAGATTTAATTTTTGATAGATACTAGTCCAAAATATAAAAGATACTCTAATCATTTATGATAAAACGGCTCACAGTACGGTAGTTCAGTTCATTTCCACTTTCATTTATGTTACAGCACGTGAATGTGGAATTGTATCCATAATTATAAGACCATAAGACATAATTGTTAATTAGTAGCCATGTACATGGATTAGCCAACCCACAATTCTATCCTGAACAAAACAACCATCTCTCATGTCATCACCTCAGGTTGAAAATACATTACCCAACAACAGTTATTAACTATTAATGGGTTCCATTATCAAATACTGTGCAGAATTACTGGCATTGCACTGTATAAGTACCACTGAATTTGGGATTCCTGCATAAAAGCCCTAGATTTGCTGGCTGCTCTTCACTGGCTATTCCCCAACTGTACTCCAAATGAACTCCAGAAATGCAGAGTAGCAACTCCCCAGCACTTAAGTAGTCCACATTTTTTTGTGTTAATTGAACTTTGTTTTTATTTGTTTAATAGTGTGTTTCTGTGCAGGTTCTTATTTAATTTTTAGAATTTTAAGTAAATTAAAATGTTTAGTTATTGTTCTTACTTTGTAACACTTTGTGAATCGGTCTGCTTGTCAGGGATCAGTTAACTGGCCGAGTGTGGCTTAGTCAACTATCATCTGTTTCATGGGTGGAGCTTGTTCTGGGTCCCCATGTGACTGCATTACATCACACCAGGCTCCGCCAACACACAGGCCTCACCACTTAACATTGGCAGGCTGTTTGCCATTGGCAGCAAGTTCTGACTCAATGTTCAAAATGTTTTACTATTCCACTAGTTCATGCTAGATTTTATGTCTATTGATATGAGGATGTTTGGGCCAAAACATAAACAAAATAAAAGGAAAACTAACAGAATTTTGAGTGAAATTTACAACCAAATGATTGATTCTAATCCTATTAGATCAAAGCAACAAAGTAATTAGTACTTTATTAAAATTAAGGTGCCAAAAAGTTACATGATAGACAAGCAAAAGTAAGCAATCTTTGTTTGATCAGGTGTCTTGTGATAAATGGATCCTCGACTCTGACACTGTGAAAAAAACTGGGCAACTCTTTCATTAGTCTAGCATGGATAGAACTGATCTCTGGGCAAATACTGATTATCACCCCAATTCACAAGAACATTATACAAAAATGTTGTAGATCTGGACAACAAATTTTAACTTAGTGGGCATGCAAAACCATTTCTCATTGCAATAGAGAGAGTTCTTGGGACACTCAGTGACAACTTCAAAATTAACATTACTGCAACTGCCAAATAGTCATCAATTTTTGGTGGACGTAATTGAATGCCTGTTTTAAATGGTGGACTGAGCCATTGAATAGTCACTGGAACAAACAAGGGCAGGTCATATTAGATTTAAGAATAAGCAACACGCCAGAGTGATGCTTGTGCATTTACCTAATGGCAATGATAGCAGTGGTGTGTTCAATGCTGTGTAAAAAGGGACAAAAGTGAAGTAATCAGAATTCAAATTTTATTAAAGTTGATTTCAATAGAATATCACAAGTATCCTCACAAATTGGGCTAATCATTAGAATATCAGTGAGAGGGGTTCAAAATAAAAGTTTGTCACAATGCAGGAAAAAAAAACAAACAAGAATGACAAGCAAGGGACAATGAGAAAGGAAAGATTACAAAAAATACAAGGAAAGAGCCAAGGTCAAGCACGCTGGGAGGGGCGCAAGAACAAAAAATGTTGAAAAAAGATAGTTCAAGCCGAAAAAAGGGACATAAAAAGGAAATTGTGAGAAATTAAAAATCAACAATTTTTTGCAATATGGAGATAAAAGGGGTGATCTGGATCCATGTGGGCCCTTTGGATACTATATGGTCAATACTATACTGCTACTAAAAATAAGGAATTTCCAGATAAAGTTGAGTAACTGCTTGGCATTGCATCAATTAGCATGGATACTCACCAAAATTAACACAAGCAAAATAACAGTAACGAAGTAAACAATTGTACTAAAGTGACAAATTGCCAGGATTTTACAAGAAATAGGCAAAAAAATTGCAGAGGTCATAACTATAATCTGCCTGAGTTATTGATTCAGGAAACATCCTTTTCCCCTGATGAGTTGTACATGTCAGTCTGCGTTTTAAGGAAAGGTGAGTGGAGAAACCTGGGGATCAAACAGCAATAGGAGTAAACATCACTTGTCATGAAATTACTGAAGCCTTTTGTAGAAAGAAAATGACCGCCTACCTTAAATAATCAGCTGTTCAGAGAATTAGCATGGATTTTTTTGAGTAGAGGTCATGGCTAATGAACCTGAGTGAATTTTTTTTTAAGTAACTGAAGTACTGCACAGAGGAACGTCTATTGATGTTATTTAAATGAACTTTTAGAAGGCATTTGGAAAGGTCCTTCACATGAGACTGCCAGTTAAAGTTAAATCTCATGAACATGAATGCTAGTTACTGACCTATCTAGGAAATTGGCTGAACGACAGGAGACAGGAAATAGGGAAAGGAGACATGCATCCAAATTGGTTGGATATGATGACTAGTGTACTGCAATAATCTGTGTTAATGCCTCAACCATTCACTGTATTTATAAATAAATTAGATAATGAGGCAGAAAGCCACATATTCAAGTTTCCGATTACACATATGGGCATTCTGACCTCTGTAGATAGATTGCAAAGAGATATTAAAAGATTAAGTGAATGAGACGATCAGCAGCAAATGGATTTTAAAATTGGTAAGGATGATTGGATCCAAGCTTGGATCGGGTTAGGCTGGCAGCTGAAACAGGCTAACTTCAATTAGGAGTCAAAAATTTTGCTGTGAGCAGGCATCACAATGGCCAGATCAGGAAAGAATGGCAAATTTCCTTCCCAAAATATAAGGACATGAAGACAATTCGAATGGTTTTGCAAAGAAGTCATATTGCCCATAAAGTATGTACCAGCTATTTATTCAATATTTAGCAGTCCCTTCCCTACTCTTTATCTATAGGAATGCAAATTATCTTCCTTCAAGTACCAATCCAATTGATTATGTTATGTTTCCACCAGTCTTGCAGTTCAGAACATCATCACTCTGCAACAAAAAAGCTGTTCCTTTACATATCTCCCGTATCTTTTATCCATCATTTTACATCTGTGTCCCCTTGTCCTCGGACAACTTTTTAATAGGAATGCTTCACTTTACTTATCCTGCAAAAACCAATCAAATCAAATATCTTTAACCTCTTTTTCCGAGGAGAACAAATACAGCTTCTTCGGCCTAATGTAGATCTGTGGAACCATTTTAGAAAATCTTTCCTGCACCCTTTCTACGAATTTCACATACTTCCTGTAGTATCCTTACCCAAATTAGTCACTTAGTCACAAAAACGTTTGTAAGTACATCCAGATTTTTGAAATGAATAGAAACTGTTACTGTGAAGTTTCAACTCATCAGTCCAGGCCTCTGACCCACTATAGAGGACAAGGTAGGTATATTTCCAAATGCAAAATCTTAGAATTGTCGATGCAAGTGTTAACAGTGAAAGACAGAGATTTGAGTGACCAGCCTTCAATAATTAGAGCACAAATCCCAGTAGCACCCATTTTGTATGGGTGAGCAACATAAAGAGAGGTTATTGGATGAAAATTATGATTTGAAAAAGCTGTATTTATTGCTCTCAACTTCAGGAAGTTCTTTGTTCTTGCAATATCCAATTTAGTGAAATGTGTTCTTAAATGGCATGGTTGCACTTGTACAGCAGAGTTATTGAAATAGTCCAAAAGAAAGGTAGATTTTCTCTATGAATGCAATTAAGCATTGCTTTTCGATGCCTTGTAATGGAACTGAATTGCTACCAGCATATACAAAGTGAAGTAATGTTGAATGTTTTGTGGCAATAAGTAGGTTTATTCAGGTCTGGCATGGCAGAGAAATTATCACTATTTCAGAAAAGTTATTCAATATAAATTTATAGAATTGGATAATTTGTTTTCAACAGCTGGTTTTGATTTGTGAGGCTACTGTTCCATCTTTTGCCCACCCACATTTAAAAAGATTCTTCACGTTGGACCAACCAGCAGCAAGGGGAGGGTTCCCCTTGTCCTTGCCTTCTATCCTCCAGATCCAGATTCAAAGGATCATCCTCCATAATTTCTGCCACCTTCAATGAGAATCCACCATCAGACACATCCTACCCACTTCGTCCCTCTCAGCATTCCAAAGGGACCATTCCCTTCCTGACTTCCTGGTTCCCTCTTCCACCTCCACCAACCACTCCCCTCCTTATGACATTTTCCCACGCAACTGCAGGAGATGCAACATATATCCTTTTACCTCATCCCTTCCCATCAAGCAAGGATCCAAACAGCCCTTGCCGGTGAAGCAGCAATTCACTTGCACTACTTCTAACTCAGTGTATTACGTTTGGTGCTCATGACGTGGTTTCCTCTACAATGAAGGAACCAAATGCAGACTGCGTAACTGTTTTGTGTTTCACCTCCATTTAGTTTGCATGGGTTGCTTCCAGTCACCTATCAGATCAACTCTCCATTCTGCTCCCACTATGACTTTGGTTTTGCCCTCCTATGCCATTCCCAATGTAAGCTCCAGAAACAGCATCTATCTTCCATCTAGATACACCGCAACCTTCTGGCCAGTTCTGATGCAGTCCTCATTCATCCATTATCTAGATGGAACTGAAAGCATTGAGTCACCTGAGCAACTTTTAGGCTCCACCCTACCATAAACTTCCCCTCTGTTCCTTCCTTCTCCCCCCTCTCTGCCACTTAAAACATTTTTCCTCACTTTCCTAGTTCTGATGCAAGGTCATTCTATGACATTACCTCAGCTTTTCGCTTTTCACAGACGGTCCCTGACCAGTTGAGTATTCCCTGTACTTCCTGTTTTCTTATTTAGATTACCATTATGTTTTAGAATCAGAGAATCATAGAATCATACAACACAGTAACCGGCCCTTTTGATCCTCCTCGTCCTTGCTGACCGTGATGCCTATCTATACTAATCCCATTGGCCTGCATTAGTCATGTACCCCTCTACTCCTTTCCTATCCAAGCACCTGCCCAAGTGCACTTGAACAAGCACCTCTTACAATCGCAATTTTAATTTTAAAAATTTCCATGAAAAATATTTAAATTTCAAAACAGTGCCTTTGGTACCAAATTAGGGAATTCATACAGGAGACCGAGCACTTGTGGGATTGTTCTTTGTTCTGGTCGACTTTATTCACTGCATAACATTTGCTTGCAGCTCCCAGCTCATAATTCTTTGGGGGAACTGTGAGAAAAGAACAAATGCAGTCTCTGGAAAGAGCAATCAGCTACAGGGAAACCACAGCACTAAACTTACTGCATTAAAGAATTATAAAAGCCAAATAATATCAGAATGGAAGGCGAGCAGAGAAAAAAAAACTTAAATAAAAGAACAGATGGCTATTTTAATAGGAAATAATGTGCTTTCTGCACTTGAAAAACAATTGCGTACCTGAAAGGGCACAAAATATGTGAAAAGATTATAGCCTGAAATATCATGCTGCTTGTGTATGACATATCTGTCTCAATACTTTCTTCCCAGATATAGTCAATGACCAATAAAAATTGCAAGGGTGTTACTGTTTTCCTAATTGAAGTCTGGTAGCAGACCACAGGAAGCTCCATACGAACGGCAGAAGTATTTGGAAACAACGACTACAATGATCCACTGGTATCCCGGTTGAGTTAAGATGCGAGACCAGGTGAACCTACATGGAACTTCAGGGCTATAGGATTGTATGGTACTTGTAAAATGGTGGTGGTTGGAATGGTGGGGAGGACACAGGGAATATTCAATAGTGCCAGTTTTCTCATGCCTCCAATTCGATGGAGATACAGAAAGAGGTGGAGAGCACCTGATTTGCAGTTGTATTTTGGCCAAATGGTTGATTTATTGCTGACATCATTCAATTGAGCGATGCAAAAGTAGAGAACAACTTTTGATGCAATCTTCAAATGTTCTTGTTGAATAGTAATTCAGGTCAAGTCTGTCCACAAATCCAACTTTCCCTCCAAAGTTGAGATCATTATTCTCTAGCTCCATAATGCCCCTGCTACCTCACTCTCACTGACACCATTTATCTGTACCATTTCTCCTTGAGGATGAACTTTGATACACTCTTAAACAAAAAAATTCCCATTCATTTAAAATTCCAATGCCTGCAATTTCTCTCATGCTAGTAATCAATTGCCTAACTACCATTCTCAACAATCTTCAAAGGCTATCAGCTACAGTGCCTTGATTTTATTTCATCCTGATTTGCAAAAAAATCTCCACAAATCTCACCATACTTAATAATGTTGCCACGTCCTGGTCTGCTGTTCAGTTCCTCTCTCTTCAACCATCACAGTCTGCTACAGACCAGTTTCCTTTACAATCAAATCCATTTCCTTTCCGAAAACCTTATAGAGCAAGCCTTTGGAATGTTAAAAATGCACTTTTTCGTGAGCAGTCTTTCAAATAACGACCTGCTGGAGTGTGAAGAATGGCGTTAGCCTGCTGCATTGTAGTTTGGCAGCAAGGGGTGGATACAGCTGTCCAGGATCCTCAGATGAACAGGGACAGCAGACACTACAGGAGGAGAAAGACGTCGCAAGTTTCGGAGAGGTTAACTGGCAGAGAAGCTACACAGGAAGTTCTGGTGACATCTGAAGCTTCAAGGCTTCACTCACCTACAGCAGTTAAGATCTAGATGATGCTTCGTACAGAGTTGTCCGACAGCCACTAAAACACCTCATGCAACCCTAATTGCAGCCAATCTGACCATGAGCTGCATACACATTAAAGTGCTCCTTACCATTAGTCAGAGTTATTCAGCACAGAAATGGACCCTTTGGCCCTCCACCACGTCCATGCTGACCATTAAGTATCCATCTATACTGATCTCATTTTCCAGCATTTGGCCAATAACCTTTTGTGCCCTTGACAATTCAAGTACTTGTCCAGATATTTATTTAATATTGAGAGAATCTCTGCCTCCACAATGCACTCAGGCAGTGTTCCAGATTCCAACCACCCTCTGGGTGAAAACATTCTTCCTCAGATCCCCTCTAAACCTCCTATCCCACACCTTAAACCTCCGGCTATAGATACTTATGCTATGGGAGAAAGTTTCTTACCATCTGCCCTATCGATGCCCGCTATCATTTATCAGGTACACCCTCAGCCTCCTCCATTCCAAGGAAAGCAAAACCAGTCTATCCAGTCCCTCCTCATAACTCCAGTGTAATGGTATCCTTCTATAGAGTGGTGGCAAGAACTGCACACAGTACTCCAGCTGTGGCTCAACCTAGGTTTTAAAAAGTTGCACCATAACTTTGTTGTTTGCTCTTACATTTTATGCTCCAGCTAAAGAATCCCATGCGTTCTTGACCCTTTATCTACTTGTACTGCCACCTTTAGGGATCTTTGGACATCTACACCAAGGTCCTACTGTTCCTCATTACTCCCTATGACCCTATCATTCATTAGATGTGTCCTCTAGCCAGAGTTGCTGCAGACCAGAAAGTCATGTCAATTACTTTCGTTTCAGCACAAACACTGGAGACATAACAATTACGTACACATATAAGCCACCAACGTGCATATCACCGCCCTGCAAAATTGTTTACTTTTCCTCTTCCTCACGCACCCATGTCTTAAAATTAAGATCACACATGGTGATCATTTTGTGAGCATGGCTGAGGTACTACATGAATATTTGAGATTCGCCATCATGAAGGAATGCTGCCATCATCACAAAGAAAGAGTGATAGAGAGTACCAATAGGATTAAAGAAAAGTTAAAGAGGATGTATTATGAAGGTTGATAATTCTCAGAAAAGTTACCCATTTCAAATTGTGCGCATTCCAGTAACTGCGGATCGAAATTGTGAAAGTGTTGTCCACAAGCTTTTATGCGATAAGTAACAATTTTAAAGATGTCACATTATTGTTCAAGTAAGGGAAGTAGAATAAACTCCGAAACTTTGGGCTACTCAGCTGAAAGATGGTGAGTGAAACTTTTAGAGACAATCCGAGACAAAGCTAATTAGTGCGTAAAAAAGTACCCAGGTCCACGTATTTGAGGGTGACAATGCAAATTGAGAAAGCTGTTAAAAATGATGCACATTTACCTTGGCATTATAAAGTCAAGACAAAGTTCAAAGACAAGGGAATTATGTTAAATCTATAAGCAATGGTTTATTCCCAGCTGGAGTACTCTGCCTGGATATTTATGAGAATGAGGCTGGGATTGAAAACTTTGTTATGTGGAGAGACTTGAGAAGTCATTGTTTTCCCTATAAAAGTGACAAAAAGCTTGATACCAAAGGAGACAGATTAAAAGTAAATAGCAGAGGAGCCCGAAGTCACAAAAGGGAACATTTATTTTACATTTCTGTCATTCTGTTCCAAAAGGGTGGTGGTAGAAAGTTCTGTAATAACTTTCAGAGGGGAACTGGATTTACATTTGAATTGGAAATATCTGCAAAGCTGTGAGAGAGAAAGAGGAGGAAAGTCAATTAATTAAATAGATCTTTCAAAGAACTACACAGGCACGATGGGGCAAATCACCTACTTTGGAGAAATGTCAATTCATGTTTCCAAGATTCACAAAACTTTAGTATGCTGGGAGACACAATTTGCTTTTGATCAGCCTTCCCACAATGTTGAATCCAAAGACCAATTGTAGCAGAAAATTTTCCCACCGTGAAAGATAAAAATATAGGAAGATTAACTGCAGATTGACTGCGAAGGATGCGAGAGTGCATGAGAGGGATGCTGCTAATGCTGATTTGCCTTACCACTTTTAATGCACATGTTAACAATCTAGGACTTCAACAATAAATAAGTGTACTTTGAGATGTTTTGATGTGTTATTAAGTGCCATGCAAATAGAAGTATACTTAAAATTTCTTTTAACACACACATCTTTGGAATTAATGTTTATCACCGCTCACTTGAAGTTTGTCCTGTGACACAGTATGGACATCTGTGGAACAGAATGACGACTATGGGTGGCTGCAATGGAGAGCAAAACGAAGCCTAGGTAATCTCATTTTGAGTTGGTGTTTCCTTTCACATAATGTCTTGTGAGACTGACTCTGTCTCATTAGTAATAACGACGATTCCACTGGCAAACCGATGTGGATTCTCACTTAGTTTTTTCTATGGTCACATTAATCTGCAAACGTTTAAGAAACAAAAGGAAATAGAAATAAAAATTAACCAATTCAAACAGACTGCCCTTGCTTATTCAGCCTGTTATGTAAATAGGTTTCACTGTCCTTCATCATCAAGCAACTCTCATTGACTTGTTTAAATAGTACATTGCTAAAATAGACAAACAACGTGTGGGTGGCAAGCATTTCCAATGACATAACAAAAGGCTGATTCTTTTTTGAAAAGTACAGAGCTAACCCACATTTGTGTTTTCAAAAAAATTAGCAAAGCAAGCACAAATCTGTAACTTGATTCAACCATTCATTATCTCAATTAAACAGCAAAAGGACTTTGACAAATATTTTTTCTGATCCAATAATATCACACATACAGAGGAGCTAGGGTCCAAAGACAGGTCTGCCTGCCAGCCAAACGGAGCAAAGGATGTTTTCTTTTTTTGCACTCCAAGTCACCTGCCCAAATGATAAGCTACCCCTGGCTCTTTGCCAAAGCAGCTGTGTAGCAAATTGGTAGGAGCAATGTGACAATATCTGAATTGATTCCTTGTCCAATATGCCACCTGGCCTGTGCTCAGCACCTGCTCAGAACGCTGGAGAGGGGAGCGGAAGTTTATTGGTGTGCAGTGTTGCAATTGCTTACTGTAATGCAATGCCAGCATGGCCTGTAGCTGCCTGATATTTTGGTGTGGATCGTTTTCTTGCTTGCCACCTGCTTTGTGGCAGTTTTGTACAGAAAATGGGGTGAAGTAGTACTAAATCCCCAATAGCTATAAAAGTAATTCTGATTTTCCCCATTATATATAGTTCCAACCATCATCCTGTCCATTGGAATGAATTTCCACCAATACCACCTCTCGGCTACCTCAAAAACAAAGACCTCTATAAAACAGACAACATTACATGGACAGCACAGTGATGCAGATGCAGTGACCCAGTTTTGATCTTAATCTCTGTTGGTGCCTGTGTGGAGGTTGCATGTTCTCCCTATGGTCCTCGAGTTTTCTAATTTCTTCCCACAGTTATACTGATTGGTGGGTTAAATGGCTACTGTAAATTATCCCTGGGGGTAGGTAAGTGGCAGAAGAATCAGGGTAGAGTTGATGGGTATGTAAGAGAGAATGGGTTACAAGGTATTAAGCGGGCAAGTGGGATCAATGGGATTGCTCTGAGAGCTAGCATAGGCTATGCATTGAATGGCCTCCTTCAATGGCATAAGGAGATAGGAAAATATATGAGATATACAGGTAGAAATATTAATTAGAAGCTATCTTTGGTGTCATAGTCTTGTCACGTATTCAAGATTCACCATGAGACTAATATCAGCATTGCAGCAGGTGGTGTGTTCCTTTGTTTGAAATTTAAATACCACTAATGATCACAGTGTTTCCTCAGCAATTTCTGTTCTCACTCTCTCATGGTGAGGAAAAGACGGAGGAGGAACTCCCAATAGATAAGGCAAACTTATTCATAATATTAAAATGAAGCTGGACCCTGGGAATTATCTCAGGGCTATATTAGTGAATAGAATTCAGGTCCAAACCATTTCTGAAAGCAAAACAGCTCAGAGGAAACTCCAGGTTGTTGAGTATTGACCTCGAATATAACACAGAATTTTAATGAGGTAGCTGACTCAAATATTGGATTTGTTCACAATCTTAAAAATTTAACAAAATATTCTCTTATTTTGAACCTTTAAGCGAGCAGTGAGTGCAGGAGACAGATTCATAAGAAACAAATGATTTCAAGTCCAACAGAATGCATGTCAGTAATTAAATCCTTTCTTTTAGTACCCATGGCTTCTAGTGGCTCTCCAGAGAATTGAAATAAAGACAATATGATATATTAACTAAATTATGTACCAATGCTATACAAGATTTTATTGATCTCACTTTGACTAGATTCTGAAGAATGACCTCCCTTGTAAGGTGTAGAATAGCTCTGCCGATGTAGATAGTGGGCAAGAACAGGTTCACATACCCCGATTATTTCTCATCTACTGATGTTGCAGTATCAGGAGTTCAGATTGTGGAAAGGAAAACACTAAATTATAGCACATGAAAGCAGAGGTAACAGGAGATGATAGTAAATTGAAAGTCATTAGTTTTGTTAGTTCCTGACATTACAATTTTTCATTACCTTTTAAACAATTATTGCATGCTACCTGAGGTGAATACTAAATTAAGATTTAAAATGATAAACTAATCATTCAGGCTTTTAACCTCTCTGAACTCAGGACAATAACAAAAGTAAAAATTGCTGCTTTACTGGAAACCTCAGGCTATATAACATCATAGAACCTATTTCATTGGGAAAGTAACCTTCAAAGTAATGGAGGATAAATATCACTGATGTAGAGATACTTCTACTGTATAAATCAATGTACTTATTAACCTGGATTTTGTAGACAGTGACAAAGCAACTGTTCACACAGATCCAGCAAACTCTGTGACTTTATTGCTCCTTTTTCCGAAGTTCGTTGCTGGCAAATATGAATTCTAGGGAATTCCTGGTATCCAGCAAAAGTAATCACATTGCCTGTGCAGCCAATCACATTAAAGAATTCTCATTGACGGCAGACAAATAAATTATTTTTTTCTTAACTAATGTAATATACATACTGTGATGTAGATTAACAGAGGGGCTAAAATACAAACAGATTTGATTTTTAAAAAATGATTATTTGAAAAGTCCTTGGGTTCATGCTGGACCATGCTCACCACCCAGAACTGCTGCCTATGGGCCATACATGCCCCCACTTATGTGAGCATGATGTGGAGAGCCTATTTTGCTGGGAGTCCACGCTCTTGAATTCAGTGACAAGACCCGAATGGTGAAGAATCCATACATAGCACAGTGAGGACTACCCACCCCAGAACACATTCAGAAAAATAAAAACTAATTAAATTGAAATAAATAATTAAAACATACTTGAAAATTTTAAAAACCTAATTAAAATCACATAAAACATAATAATTAAAACCATTAAAGCAAAATGGTAAAAAAACTAAAGTATATTTCCTTCTTTACAGGTATGAAAAACAACTTAAATTTCTTACTGGTACCATCTTATTGCTAATGTTGCCAATTTAACCCATTTGTATTAACCGTATTGGCCACTTCCTCACTGCTATGCTGTACCAGCTTACACTCATTTGTGTCTTCACCTCCTATAACCGTGCTCTACAAACTCCACTGAAAGCAGAGCAGTCTCAAACCCTGCCCCAGGGTCTGCCATGCAAGGTTCTGTGTATGCAAGTCCCAGACTTGAGTTAGAATGGCATTCAGAACTGCCGGTCACAGCTAGCTTAATCTGACAAATAATATTTTTGAGATACTTGTTGGAAAGAAATACGATCCAAACAAAAAGGCAGCTTTTATTTTTAGGGCCAGAATCATTGCTAAGCATTGATAATGGCTGAGTACACCATTGAAAACCATTTATGCCCTCCTTGCAACAAAGCAAACTGCTTTTAGGGCATTTTTCAATGGAATAGTTTTCAAAGACTAGCTCATTGATTCATGAAGATGACACAGGAGAAGGCTACAAACAGTCCACAAATGTAGGAGCAAGAAATCAATGACAACAACCTTTGAATTTTGACATTTAAATTGTGCATGTTGCTTCTCCAGAAGTTACTATCAGTTTTGTAGTGTAATGACAAAGAATACTGACAGCTTTGCTATGATTATGCCACAGTCCTTTGATGCATACTGATGCACAGACAGGGACAATGGCATGAATGAAGTATTAATATCACCTACTATGAATAGGCAGAGACCTGTTTTTCTTCCATTTTTCATTCTCATGCATCACCTAATGAAAACTCTTTTCAGTGCAGCAGCAAGGATGGCATCAGTGAAGTTTGTCATTGGGAAGACCCTTAAGTTGAATATTTGGAAGAGGAGAAACTACAAAGGGATGGGACATCAGTTCATCCTACCCTGTGACCACCTGTTTGACCTTATTCCTACAAGTAAAATCAAAGATAAACTTTTATCAATTTTGAAGACATTTGCAGTTAGAGATTGGTCTATCCTAAGAATATGGGACAGTGTACCACATATCTTCACTTAAAATATGCAAGATTTTTAACATAGAAATAGGCCCAGCTGTCCAATTAAGCCATATCCATCCCCAAGAATCCCATCACCTTTTGAAAAAAAACCAGTTTAAGTATAAATAACTTTTTTTTTACCAACATGGGACCAAGAAGAAATTGTTTTATGGAAGTTTCTATTGATTTTTATCCCTGTTTTGGAACTTCAACATTGACCATTTCATTTCTTTGGTTTTTCAAATAGATTCACAATTCAAATGGAATTGACCTTGGTGTATCCCAGAAAGAATAAGTGGGTTTTCCTGGATATTAAACATCTCAATTTAGAAAAATTTAGAAGTGGACCAGCCTCTCTTGAATCAGTCACACAGCTGCATTTAAATTTTCTCCCTGCAGTCTGTGACAATTAAATTAATGACATTCTATTTAACTGGAACTGTGGGAAACATTTTTTGAAATATGTGAAATTATATTTTGGAAGAGCAGTCACAGAACCTAAACTAAACTAAAATAACAAATACCTTTCTGCACTCAGTGCCAGTGCAGTAAAGACAACATGCTAGGGATCAGGAATCAGTCGTTTATGGTAGGAGGTGCCTTCTAAATAGTCAGCAGCAATCACTCAGATCCTGGCAAGAACCACATAGATCTGACTACTTGACGTCTGGCTTAGCAAAGACGCAAAACATTGCTGCGTACCATAGAGAAACTTAAAGCAAAGAACCGACGCATTAAGGCATATGTAGATCAGGACTTAGAGAGCTCTTTCAAAGAGCAGGCACAGTCATGAGGGGCTGAGTGCCTTCCATCTGCGTTTAAGGTTCTAGAGTTCTAGGAGTCCAAGTTCTACAGTTCTAGGAGTCCTATTACAAATTCCACTGAGCGATTACAAATAAAGCCAGGATGGGCTGCAGTGCCCTCACCAGTCTCCATCTCCCTTGCAAGCTTTACATTTTTTCAGTCTTTGATGCCTTAATGGAATCACTCAGCAGCAGAGAGGATAACTGATTCTATCGAAGGAACAGGGACTTCTGAAAAGTGTCAAAGGGATCAGTTCTAGATGCCATTGGCCTAAATGCCACATGCATTTTAAAGTAGCATAGTGTAGATTTCTTAAGGCGATCTGCCTGATCTGAAGTCATGGTTTTGTGAAAGGAGCCAGAAGATATGACCTTGGTTCCAGGGGCCTTATTTTAAAGAGATAAGCTTAAAAGAGTGGAATCCCAGCAATCAGCATGATCTTATTAACATGCATCTCAGCGACTTTGAAATGCTTCATTCACTTTATCTACTGAATATTTTATTTAAAATCAGCAGGAAGTAAAATAGACTGCACATTTGAATATGTAGAATAAAACAGGGGTTCAAACTAACAATTTAGAGAGACAACTGACAAAGTTGGAAAGAAAAAAAATGTTTTCTCGGATTTTATAAATAGGGGGGATGGGCATTAATTATCACAGAGAGATATCACTAAACTCAATCAAATCGATGATCAGGCTGCACTGAGAAGAATGTAACCAGTTCCGGGCACCTAGTCTAGGAATAACGTGAAAGCCATAAAATGGGTGCAAAGTAGGTTGGTTGAGATAAGCACCTACAACCAGCAGTGGATCATTAAGCCCTTTGAGCCTGTTCTGCCATTCAGTTTGAGCATGGCTGATTGATCCATTAACCTCCATATTCCATAATGTGTTTTTCTAATAAAAATACATAAATCTCAGTTTTGAAATACTTAATTGATTGAAATTTGTTAAGAGGTCCAAGTTCAAAAGAGCGAGAGAAAATGCAACTCTTCCCATTCAAATAAGGGACATTCAAAATAGGATTAAAATGATAAAAATGTTAGAAAATCATGAAAGGATTTGACAAATAAAGTAGAGAAGGAACCATTTATAAAGGTTAATGAAGTGGTAACTAAGATACATAGATTTAAGATCGTCAATGAAAGAATAAAAGTAGTTAAGAAGCTCCTGTTACGATTGTGAGGTTAGAACCTGGAAAGCCCTTCCAAAAATAATGGTGGAAACAAAATGCTTCTTAAATAAGAAATTGATACATATGTGGAAAAAAGCATAAAGAACTGAGTGTAAAAAGGCAGCTTCTTCAAGAAGGTAACATAAGCAAAATGCCTTGAATGGATTCAAATAATTTATTTTAAAAGAAAAATGTACAAATCCCATCGGATCTTAATATTTGTGACCGCTGTTTAATTTTTAAAAATTGTATATCAGGAAAACAATACCACCTAAATGTAGCTTGCCAGACAAAGTTACAAAGAGAGATGCTGAGGTAGAAATTCATCCCGTATGTTAAACACATGGTATATCAAGTGTGTATAAATCAATGGAATCAAATTTGAGAAGCAGAGTTCAATGTGCAAGTGCTAGTGCTTCACAGCATTTGCCACCAGCAAAAGAGGATTTCTAACCTGGTGTCATTTAATTGGCATTGAAATGGAACAATAAAGCCAAAGAGCAACTGAAGGAATATGTCCCTATAAAATAAATGTAACCTACATTAAGATCAGATCCTGAACCTCCTCCTCCTTGATGCAACATTGTCCTGGTCATGCTGGGCTTGAACATTTAAGAAGTAAGAATAAAAGGGTAGATTTCCTGCCGTAAGAAATATGTCTGATTATTTCTTCCTGGCTATGCATGGAAGAAATTTTCACCCATGAATTGATTGGAATGCTGGGTCCTTTTATACTGCTACTTCCAATTTACCAGACTGCTCTATTGCACTGCTGAAATACTACAATGATATTCACCTCATTCCAAAAGAATAAATATTTTATATAAATGTACCAAAAGTTATAGGTCAGGAGAAATAGATTAAGTTGGACAAAGGTAATTCAATTCATTAAATTCCACTTTTGTTACCAGCTGTTGCAAAGGATCAGATGTGCTGGTGATAGGGAAGTGCAAATGTAGATGCGACTGCCAACAAAACTGAGAGCTAAAGGGATGGGAGAAAATTGTTAGTCAGAATGGAATTCTGGACTACACTTTAAGACATGGTAAGCACCAGCACCAATGCACTTTCAACGTTGGTACTCAGGCCATCATTTGAGATGTCAACACTGCTGAAAAGTGCAGATGTCTTCAAACATGCCAGTCAACTTCTGCTCGGATGACATGAATCTGAGCCATTGGACCAGGAAGTTTTCATGCAAGATTGCAAGGCTTTTTACTTAGCAAGTATCAGGCAAGGCGTCAAATAACAAATCACTATTGAACTCCGTGCTGCTAATTTGAAGGGGAAAAAATTAGCTTTACTTCTGATTGCTACCCAATGGCCTATGCTGCAGATGTGTCCATGTTTGGGTTTAGTTCTGATACTCTTTCAATGCTGAATAAGTGTCTATATTGTATAGAATCATGAATGTGGAATGGATATTTGGGTAAGATCCCAGATGGCTTCTGGTTGCCTTAAAATAAAACTTTAAAGAGGAGAAATGGTAGAAACAAAAATGAGTGAAAGTAAAGCTACCCACGTGCAGCATTACTATCAAATTCTCTGTCAATGGTAAATAGTGACTCTCTTCGGTAACTGATATCAAAGTGGCACTTTGCAATGTTATTTTACTATGCAGATTATTGTAAGTAGAGGAAAGTAGAGAACTGAAATTGACAGAAACTAAATGCTGCTTGAAGAATCTGGAAATAGATGTTTTAAGCATTCCCATTTAATCTAAGAAAGTTGAACTTCAGAACTTGAACCAGAAAAGCATAAAATGTTGCAAATGAACTGCATCAGGAGAAAAGTTGCACTTTAAAGGAATATTAAGCAAGTATGTTGACACACTGATAGCAGAGTTATTTACATTGCATTCACCAATGTCAAGCTAGTTATCCATCGAGTTCTCTTCAATTGTTAATCTTGCCACAGGGTTTAAAAGGATAAATCAAATAGCACCAAAGGGTTCTGACAGTTGTTTCTCTTACATTAGCTGAAAACAGAGCTCATGGAAGTGGTAATGATAATTTAGCTATCTATTCTGGGTGGAAACATGCCATAGTCTGGAGTCACAAGAAAGCAGAGCTCATTACACTCAAGGAGATAGAGAAGAGGAAAGTTTAGATTATCTTTAGACAATGTAATGATAGGTCCCTGCTTTTTTTAGTCTGCATGATCTTTGCAAGTACTAATGATACTTTAACAGGAAGGAATATCTTGACTATTGAACAAAAAACTTATTTATAAAAACATAAAGAAACAAAATACTTAAACTGAAAGGGAATCCACATTTTTGTCATATTAAATCAGTCACATTTTTCAAATATTCTCACTTATATCATATCAGCTAATACTTTGCAGGTGATTTATTAATTAGTAGGCATCACGAGATATACAGTATACTATAAATACAGACATGAGAATACATGCCTGATTTTTCACTATTGCTATGTTGGCTCTGGAAAACGCCCGATCTGCCTGATTCTAACAACCCAAATGTAACTAGGGAAGAAAAATTGTAACAAACTAAAACAGTGATCAATGAGTATTATTTAAAATTAGAGTTAATTAATCTGTGACATAAGTGGACAGATGCTTAATGTGATATTCTCCTGCCTACTATTTTAACATGGCATAATGCTTCTGGAGACCAGAGGAATGCTTTATAAATCTGCTGAATGTTCATTTAATAATATTTACATTAGTAATTTGCAGCCTCTCCTAAAAGTTAATCTAAAGAAATATTACAAGACTTACAATGAACTAGCGATTCCATTATGCTATGGTTGTCTTTTTTGTTCTGCTTTTATTTTAAAAGGGTTCGCAGTGATGAAGCCACTTTGCTATATTTTAAAGGTGTTCAGCTGGAGTCATTTATATTGATTTTTTATGCTAATTAGTGATCATGTCAGCAGGTATTAATTAATATCTGCTTGTTCACACTGAAATCTATTGTTAGTGCAAAAGGTCAAACTTTTCCTTTGATGGAGCAGCAAGGGTCACCTATGCATAGCTCACCGTGTTTGTGGAAATAAACAACATGGATGCATCTGATAGTAGAGCCAATGATAATCAAAGCAATCTATTAATTCTTCTCCACCCTATGTTCTCATGGAAATGAAAACAAATTATTCTTTTAACTGGCTTCTTCTACAAAGGATGTTGGATGAAAAGTCAATGTCCTTTAGTGCTTCTCACAGCAATTTCTCGGGAAAAGCTCAGAAAATAAGCTTGATCTTTAACCCTCAGAATGCCTCAACAAATCCAAACTTGGGCTGGAGACTTCTTGCACACTCCAACAATCTTATCCTCAAAGTACCATATCTTTGGCAGCAACACTTTCAATATGTGTGTTTTGCATTGCAAAGTAGGACCTTCAACATTACGGAAATTACAGCTACTTCTGTTTCCACATAGTTGTGTCCCCAATTCCTCATCAACAAGAAGGAAGTGGGAGACTTCCACTCGTCCTGGAACCTGCTGTGATCAGTAGCAGACAATCCTAGATTGGTGGCTCACTCCAAAGCACAATTCTGCAATCAAAATTTATTATCAACATCATGGCCATTGTCCATGTGAGCAATTAGACAGCAAATTGTGGGTAGGTTACTGGATCATGGGGAAGGTATCATGGTCAAGTATTATCTCCACCTAATGTCCTGACTTCTTAGTTTCGTTTCACCCAAGGCTGTGAATAGAATACGATGGAATAAAAAACATTTGGGAATGGAAATCGGGAAGCACTTCCAAGCTTGAAAGAACCAACAGTGAAATTCACTGCAACCACTCCTTCTTTGAATGGACAGAGATTATAGAATGCTGATGAATGAAGGGATAAGAGATCCTTCTCCATGAACCATGAAACAAATGCATCATGCAGGTACAGCAAGTAATTAGGAAGGCAAATGGAATGCTGGGCCTCACTGCAAGAGGGATGGACTACAAGAGTACAACTGTACAGGACTCTGGTCAGACTGCTGTTGGAGTACCAGGCACAGATTTGATCAGATTTAGTTGAAGATATACTTGCATTTGAAGCATGTTGGAGAAGGCTCACTAGGTTGATCCCTGCAAGGTGGAGTCTGTTTTATATGCAGCAGGTGGGGAGATTGGATCTAAGCTCATTGGAGTTGAGAAGAATGAGAGGTCTTCTTTCCAATATTGGTCGGTATCACTTCACGAATGATAGCATGTGACCATCTGTTTCCTGTAGTTACTAAAATGTTTCAGTGATGAGACTTCAGAGGCTGTCTGTCTGTAGTGGAATTGAGACCAGATTCTGGTTTTCTCCCACATCACAAAGCTGTGTGGTGTGGGAGAAATTATAATTAGCCACAATATGGGAATCTGGGGGGAATAGGTTCAGAGAAAACAATGGGAATGGTATTGCTCTGTGAACCAGCATAGACTTGATGGGCCAAAATAGCCTCCTTCACTGTTGTAAGGAATTATGGAAGATCAGAATAGTTACAATCCTATGGAAGGGTGGAGCCAGCTCAATGGTCCATATTGCCTAATTCTGTTCCTATTCCTCATGGAACAGATTTTGAAAGACAGTAACCTCCATGCTGCATTTTCCTTCTTGTGAGCTGAAATCTTTTAGAACATAGAGCAGTACAGCACAGGAAGAAGCCCTTTGGCCTACCGTGTCTGCCCCAAACATGATGCCAATCTAAACTAATCCCATCTGCCTACACGTGGTCCGTATCCCTCTTTTTCCTGCTTGTTCAAGGGTCTAAATTCCTCTTAAACATTGCTGTCACATCTGCTTCTACCACCTCTCCTAGCAACGTGTTTCAGGCACCTACCACTCCACGTAAAAAAAAACTTGCCCCGCACATCTCCTTTGAACATCCCCCCCTTACCTTAAGACCGCAATCAGTGAGGATAGGCAGCAACGCCTCCAGCACGATTATTCTCAACACTGGTGCCCCACAAGGCTGTGTCCTCAGCCCTCTACTCTACTCCCTATACACTCATGACTGTGCGGCCAGATTCTGCTCTAACTCTATCTACAAGTTTGCAGATGATACCACCGTTGTAGGCCGTATTTCAAACAGCAATGAGTCGGAGTACAAGAAGGAGATAGAGACAATGTTAACAAAACAAAAGAGCTGATCATTGACTTCAGGAAAGGGGGCGGTGTACATGCACCTGTCTGCATCAACGGTGCTGAGATCGAGAGGGTTGAGAGCTTCAAGTTCCTGGGAATGAACATCACTAATAGCCTGTATGGTCAAATCACGTAGATGCCATGGCCAAGAAAGCTCACCAGCGCCTCTACTTCCTCAGGAGGCTAAAGAAATTCAGTATGTCCCCTTTGACATTCACCAACTTTTATCGATGCACCATAGAAAGCATCCGATCTGGATGCACCATGGCTTGGTACAGCAGCTGCTCTGCCCAGGACCGCAAGAAACTGCGGAGAGTTCTGGACACAGCCCAGTGCATCACAGAAAGCAGCCTCCCCTCCTTGGACACTGTCTTTACCTCTTGCTGCCTTAGCGAAGCAGCCAGCATAATCAAAGACCCCACCCACCCCAGTCATTCTGTCTTCTCTCCCCTTCCATCAGGTAGAAGATACAGGAGCCCGAGGGCACGTACCACCAGGCTTAAGGACAGCTTCTACTCCACTGTGATAAGACTATTGAACAGTTCCCTTATACAATGAGATGGACTCTGACCTCACGATCTACCTTGTTGTGACTGTGCACCTTATTGCACTGCACTTTCTCTGTAGTTGTGACACTTTACTCTGTACCGTTATTGTTTTTACCTGTACTACCTCAATGTACTCTGTACTAACTCAATGTAACTGCACTGTGTAATGAATTGACCTGCACAATCGGTATGCAAGACAAGTTTTTCACTGTACCTTGGTACAAGTGACAATAATAAACCAAAACCTATACCTATCCCCTTTAAGTATTTAACCTTTCCACACTGGGAAAAAGATTCTGACCATCTCCCCTATCTACGTCTCTCAAATTTTATATACTTCAATCAGGTTGCCCCCAGCCTCCAACGCTCCAGAGAAAACAATTCAAGTTTGTCCAACCTCTCCTGGCAACATCGTGGTGAACCTCTTCTGCAGCCTCTCCAAAGTCTCCACATTCTTCCAATAGTGTGGTGAGCACAATACTCCAAATATGGCCGAAGTAAAGTTTTATACAGCTGCAACAAGACTTCCTGAGTTTCATAGTCAGTTGCCCAACCAGAGGTGGCAAGTATGCCCTACGCCTTCCTTACCACCTTAGACACTTCTATTGTCACTTTCAGGGAGCTATGGACTTGTACCCCAAGAACATTCTGTACATCAATGCTCCTAAGGGTTCTGCCATTTACTGTATACTTTCCTCTTGCATTTGACCTCCCAAAATGCAACAGCTCAACTTGTCCAGATTAAACTCCATCTGCCATATCTCTGTCAAAATTTCCAACTGATCTATGACCTTCCTCACTATCCTTAACTCCACCAATTATAGCTATTACAGAAACATGATTGAGGGATGGGCAGGACTGGCAGCTCAATGTTCCAGGGTACAGATGCTACAGGCACGATAGAGGTAAGAGAGGAAAAGGAGGTGCAATATTGATCAGGAAGAACATCACGGAAGTAGTTAGAGAAGATATTCCTGGGGGAATGTCCAGTGAGGCTATATGGGTAGAACTCAGAAATAAGATGGGGTGATCACTTTGATGGGTTTGTATTATAGGCCTCCCAACAGCCAGCAGGAATTAGAGGAGCACATATGCAAGGGCATCACAGATATATGTAGGAACAATAGGGCTGTAAGAGTTGGTGATTTTAACTTCCCAAATATTCACTGGGACAGTTGACCTCCTCTGAGGAAACGAGGCAGGGCAAGTGACTGAAGTGGGGGAGCATTTTTTGACCAGTGAGCATAATTCTAGCAGTTTTAAATTAGTGATATAAAAAGATAGGACTGGCCCACAAGATAAAGTCTGAAATTGGGGCAAGGTTAAATTTGATGGAATTAGACAGGAACTTGGGATAGGCTGTTTGCAGGTAAAATTATGTCTGGCAAGCAGGAGCCTTTCAAGACTGAGATATGGAGATTTCAGTGCCAAGATGTTCCTGTTAGAATGAAGGGCAGTGCTGGCAGGATTGGGGAACCCCAGCTGGAGGGATATTAAGGCTCTGGTCTGGATAAAGGAGGCATACATCAGGTATAGGCAGTTGGGATCAAGCGAGTCCCTTGAGGAGTACAGGGGATGTAGGAGTATACTCAAGGAGTAAGTCAGGAGAGTAAAAAGGGGGCATGAGGTATCCTAGGCAGATCAGATAAAGGAGAATCCTAAAACATTCTATAAGTATACTAAGAGCAAATGGGTAACTAGGGAGAGAATGGATCCCATGAAGGATAAGATATCTTTATTAGTCGCACGTACATTGAAATACAGAGTGAAATGCATCTTTTGGGTAGAGTATTCTGGGGGCAGGCCACAAGTATTGCCACACTTCCGGCGCCAAGATAGCATGCCCACAACTTCCTAACTTGTACGTCTTTGGAATGTGGGAGGAAACTGGACAACCCGGAGGAAACCCACGCAGACATGGGGAGAACATACAAACTCCTTACCCGGAATTGAACCCGGGTCGCTGGCGTTGCAGTAGCGTTACGCTAACTGCTACACTACCGTGTCTGCCCATCAAGGTGGTTGTCTATGTATGGAGACAAGGGAGATGGGGTGGGGGGGGGAGGGGGGAAGACTTAAATGAATATTTATCTTCTATATTTACCATGGAGAAGGCCAAGGAAGCAAGGGAAATCAGGAAAGAGAACAGTGATGTCCTAAAACATCCTTGACATTATACAAGAGGAAGTGTTGGTGGTCTTGAGGCACATAAAGGTGGATAAATCACCAGGGCCCGACAAAATATATCCTAGGATGTCGGGAAGCAGGGGAAGAAATTGCTAGTGCCCTAGCAGAGATTTTTGTATCTTCCTTTGTGTTGTGCCTTTATTTAAGAAGGGCTGCAAGGACAAGCCAGGGAACTACAGGCTGGTGAGCCTAACGTCAGTGGAGAGAAAATTAATGGCAGGGATTCTGAGTGACAGGATCTGAATTTGGAAAGGGAAGGACTGATTAGGGAAAGTCAGCATGGCTTTGTATGTGAAAAACGTGTCTCACAAGTTTAAATTAGTTTTTTTTTTGAAGAGGTGACCAAGAGGACTGATGAGGGCAGGGCAGTAGACGTTGTCTATGTGGACATTAACAAGGTCCAATGCAGGAGGATTGTCTGGAAGGTTAGATCACATGGGATCCAGGGTGAACAAGCCAATTAGACACAAAGTTGGCTTGGTGGAAGGAGACAGGGGGTGGTAGTGAAGAGTTGTTTTTCAGATTGGAGGCCTGTGACCCATGATGTGCCACAGGGATCTGTGCTGGGTCCCCTGTCATTTGTCATATATATTAATGATTTGGATGAGAATGTAAGTGGCATGATTAGTAAATCTGAGGATGACACCAAAATTGGTGGTGTAGTGGACAGTGAAGAAGGTTGTCTAAGGGTACAATTGGATATTAATTAACTGGGAAAGTGGTTAAAGGAATCATAGATGGAATTTAACTCAGAGAAGTGCAAAAGTGATGCTTTTTGGGAAGTTGAACCAGGGCAAGACATACACAGTAAATCTCTGGGCCCTGGGGAGTATTATAGAACAGAGAGACTAGGGGTTTAAGTACATAGCTCCCTGAAAGTGGCAACACAGGTAGACAGTAGTGAAGAAGGCATATGGTGCACTTGCCTTCATTAGTCAGGGCAATGAGTACAAGAGCTGGGAGATCATGTTATAGTGTACATGATTTTGGTGAGGCTACACTTGGAGAATTATCTGCAGTTCTAGTTGCCATAATATAGGAAGGATGTGATTAAGCTCAAGAGGGTACAGAAAAGATTCACAAGGATGTTGCCGGGACTGGAGTGTTTGACTTACAAAGGAGAAATTGTATAGGCTGGGACGCTTTTCCCTGGAGCAAGGGAGGCTGAGAGGTGAACTTATGGAAGTTTTAAAATTTATAAGCAGCATTAACAGGATAGATAGCCAAAGTCATTTTCCCAGGGTCAGAGAGTCTAAAACTAGAGGGCATAATTTTAAGGTGAGAGAGGAAAGATTTAAAGGAGACCTTAGGGGCAGATTTTTCATACAGAGGGTGGTGGGTATATGGAACAAGCTGCCAGAGGAGGTGGTAGGTGGGTACAGTTAGAATGTTTAAAAGACATTTGGACAGGTTCATGCATGGGAAAGGTTTAGAGGGATGTGGGCCAAACACCGGCAATGGGACTAGTTCAAGCAGGCAGACACAAGAGATTCTGCAGCTGCTGGAATCTGGATCAACACACACAAAGTGCTGGAGGGACTCAGCAGGTCAGACAGCATCTATGGAGGGAAATAAACAGTTGACATTTTGGGTTGAGACCCTTCATCAGGACTGGAAAGGAACAGGGCAGAAGCCAGAATAAGATGGTGGGGGGAGGGAGAGGAGCACATGCAGGCAGGTGATAGGCAAGTTCAGGTGACAGGCGAGTCCAAGTGAGGGGGGAAGGTAGGTGGGTGGGGGAGGAGGGGGAGATGCAAGAAGCTAAGAGGTGATAGGTAGAAGAGGCAAAGGTACTAAAGAAGGAGGAATATGATAGGAGAGGGCAGTGGATCATAGAACAAAGAAGGTGGGGAATAGATGGGCAGGTCATGAGGGCAGGGGAAAGAAAAGGGGGGGAGGGGGCCACAGAAATGAGTGAAGTCAAGGGGAAAGGAGGGAGAAAAAAAGTGGGGGGGGGGGGGGTTACCAGAAGTTAGAGAAATCGATGTTGAGGCCGTCAGGTTGGATATTACCAAGGTAGAATATGAGGTGTTGCTCCTCCAACCTGTGTCTGGCCTCAGTGTTGCAGTACAGGAGGCCATGGATAGACATGTCAGTATGAGAGTGGGATGTGGAATTGAAGTGGCTGGTCACAGGGAGATCCTTGCTTTTGTGGCGGACGGAACAAAAGTGCTTGATGAAGCGGTCACCCAATCTGTGTTGTTCCTCACCGATGTAGAGGAGGCTGCACCGGATGCAATAACTGACACCCTCGGATTCACAGGTGAAGTGCTGCCTCACCTGGAAGGACTGTCTGGGGCCTTGAGTGGTGGTGAGGGAGGAGGTGAAGGGACAGGTGTAGCACTTAATGCGGTTGCAGGGATAAATGCCAGAAGGGTCATCAGTGGGGAGGGATGAGTAGACAAGAGAATAGTGGAGAGAGCGATCCCTGCGGAAGGCAGAGGGGGAGTGGAGGTGGAGGGGAAGGTGTGCCTGGTGGTGAGATCCCGTTGGAGTTGGTGGAAGTTGCGGAGAATGATGTGTTAGATGCAGAGGCTCATGGGGCGGTAGGTGAGGACAAGGGGAACCCTGTCCCTGTTATTTTGGCAGTGGGATGGGGTGACGGCAGATGTGTGGGAAGTGGAGGAGATACGGGTAAGGGCAGCATTGATGGTGGTGGAAGGGAAACCCCATTTACTTAAAAAGAACACCTCGGATGTCCTGGAATGAAAACCCTCATCAGGGGAACAGATGCGGCGGAGGAAGAGAAACTAGGAGAAGGGGATGGCATCCTTGCAAGTGACAGGATGGGAAGAGGTGTTGTCAAGGTAACTGTGGGAATCAGTGGGTTTGTAGAAGATATCTGTGGTTAAACTGTCTCCGCAGATGGAGACAGAGAGATCCAGAAAGGGGAGAGAGGTGTCAGAGATGGACCAAGTAAATTTGAGGGCCGGGGTGGAAATTGGAGGCAAAGTTAATGAAATTGACGAGCTCAGCATGGGTGCAGGAAGCAGCCCCGACGCAGTCATCAATGTAGCAGAGAAAGAGTCAGGGAGCGTTACCAATGTAGGCTTAGAACATGAACAGTTTCACACAGCTGACAAAAAGGCAGGTATAGCTGGGGCCCATGCGAGTGCCCACGGCTACATCTTTAGTTTGCAGAAAGTGGGAGGAGCCGAAAGAGAAGTTATTGAGGGCGAGTACCAGTTCAGCCAGACGGAGGAGCATGGTGGTGAAGGAGAACTGGTTTGGAGTTCTGTTGAAAAAGAAGCAGAGAGCCTTAAGGCCCTTCTGAAAGGGGATGGAAGTGTACAGGGACTCGATGTCCATAGTGAAAATGAGGTGGCCAGGGCTATTGAAGTGATAGAGGGCATGCGAAGTGTCACAGATGTTGGTGGGAAGGGATTGTGTCAAGGGGGACAATATAGAGTCAGGATAATGAGGACCCGAGTTCAGTGGGGTAAGAGCAGGAAGAAACAATGGGCCTACTGGGGCAGTTGGGTTTGTGGATCTTGGCTAGGAGGTAGAAATGGGCAGTGCAGGGTAGGGAAACAATGAGGTTGGAGCTATGAGAGGAGAGATCTCTGGAGGTGATGAGGTCAGTGATAGTGTGGGAGACAATGGCCTGATGCTCCTTGGTGGGGTCCCAGTTGAGGGATAAGTAAGAGGAGGTGTCCGAGTGTTGATGCCTGGCCTCAGCACCTTGGTTGGGATGGACAAGTTGGGCCAAAGGTCCTGTTTCATTCTGTACAACTCTATGACTGATCCTTGCGGAACACCACTAGTCACGGACCTCCAGTCAGAGAAACACCTCTCCGTCACTATCCTCTATCTTCTATGACCAAGTCAATTTTGTATCCAACTTACCACCTCACTGTGGATCCCATGAGACAATCTTCTGGACCAGCTGACCTGAGGGACCTTGTCAAAAGCTTTACTAAAGTCCATGTAAACAACATCCACTGCCCTACCCTCATCAATCATCTGTCACTCCCTCAAAAATCTCAATCAAATTTGTGAGACTGAACCTCCCACACACAAAACCACGTGGATTTTCCCTAACAGATCCATACTTTCCAAATGCAAGTAAACCCTCTCCTGAAGAATCTCCAATAATTTCTGCCTCTGATGCAAGGCTCACCAACCTATAATTTCCTGGTTTGTCCCCGTTGCCCTTCTTAAAGGAACAACATTGGCTATCCTCCAGTCTTCTGGAATCTTGCCTGTCAAGGCCCCAGCAATCTCCTCCCTTGGCTCCCTTAGTAAACTGGGATAGATTCCATCAGTCCCTGGGGATTTACCTACCTTAATGTTTCTCAATACATGCAACACCTCTTCCTTAATATCAGTATGCCCAGAATATCAGCAGGCCCCTCCCTAATCTCACCTTCATCCATGTCCTTCTCTTTGGTAAATACCAATGTACAGTACTCATTAGCGACCTTGACCTCTTCTTCTGGCTCTAGGCATAAATTCCATCCTTTGTCCTTGAGTGGACCTACCTTTTCTCTAGCCTCTTGCTCCTAATATACATACAAAATGCCTTGGCATTCTCCTTAATCCTACTTGCCAAGGACATTTCATGACCCTTTTTCGCCCTCCTAATTCCTTGCTTAAATTCTTTCCTGCTTCCTTTACATTTCTCAAGGGCCTTTGTCTGATTTCAGCGTACTAAACCTTACACACGATTCCTTTTACTTTCTGACTAAACTTACAATATCTCTTGTCATTCATGGTTACTGCCCCTTACCATCCTTATTTTTCTAGTCCTGAGCTCTAACCAGTTGGCCTTTTAAAGACTCCCAAATGTCAGATGTGGATTTACCCTCAAGCAGCCTCTCCCAATCTATTTCGCCCAGTTGCTGCCTAAAACTGTTGGAATTGGCCTTCCCCCAATTTAGCATTTTCATCCGAGAACCAGTCTTATCCTTATCTATAACTGTCTTCAAACTTACAGGAGTATAATCACTATTCCTAAAATGCTCCCCCACTAAAACTTTGATCACCTACTGAGGCTTATCTCCCAGTACAAGGTCTAGAACAGTCCCATCCCTAGTTGGACTATCTACATATTGTTTCAAGAAACCCTCCTGGTTGGACCTAACATCTTGAGAACAAGACCCATACTGACTGGTTTATAGATATGAAAATATTGGTATGCAAATAATGTAGGATCTCACTGGTTAGTCTTACTTTATTAAGGTTCCGATTTCAAAACACCTTCTATAACATAAAAAAAAGGTCTATTGTCTTAATTTTGGCTTATGCTTTGAGCAAATAATATTTTGCCACCTATCAAGGTTACCTAAGTATTTAAGGCAGCCTACAATTATACAAATAATTGTTCTACACTGCAGCCATCATGATTTCCAGCAGCTGTTTGCCATTGGTAGCACGGTGCTTCTGGTGCTATTGTGTTGGGCAAAGCACTATCTTAACAGATATCTAAAGGGTATGCATCACATAACACACATAGGACCAGATTTTGCTTAATAACAATTGCACAATGACAATCATTTGGCAACAGCGCACTGCAAGATTGCGAGAAACTCCTGGAGTAGGCATGTGGAGTGAAAATATAAAATCCAGATCTGCATCAGTGATTAGGTACTCTTCTGCCAGTTGAAAAGCTTTGCAACCTCTTTAGTGTACTGAGAGTACCAACCAGATAAGGTATTCATGAACAATTTTTGTTTTAAAATAAACCAGGGGCTAGAACAAGAACTCTAGATTTACAACCACTCTTGCCTGAAAATCCAACATCTTATACCTTACATCTTATAACATCTTGTCAATCCTTCAGATGATTATTTCAAACTGTTATGATTTATATAATAAAGAATAATTTTTATTTCACTTTAAGTGTTTATGATATTTATGCTTCCACCTTAATCTCATCTTCCACTACAAATTATTTACACTATTTCTTATAAGTTGTGCTTTATTCTTCCTGATTTGTTGTCTGTGAAAATTCTTCATGGTAAATGGCTACTCACCCTGCCTGATGATTTCACTGTTGCTGAACTCCAGAATCCCCCTAAACTAGTGTTTGACAGTAAATAACATTGGAAATAGAAGATCCATGTCAGAGAGGTCACTGGATCTTTGCAACCACCTTTTTCAAGGTTTCTTTTCGCTTTGCTGTTGATTGGAAAATTTGGGCGCCAGTTAATTGTATCTGCCTTTCACATCTGCATGACTCAGTATAAGTTTCAAACAATTGCTGAAGGTGACTTATTAGCTTCTTCACATCTTTCTAAGATAAGATAACTGTCACCATAACCATAAAGGATAATTAATGTGAGAGTACATAAAAAAGTACATCAAAAATCTCAGCAGGTTCCACTAGGATTGAAAATAAAAAAATATAAATGAAAAGTTCAGAGCAATATAGAGATATCTCTGTATTAAAATGAAACTTCATCTCCTTGGTGGCTTTGGATAGAAGCTGGGCTTTGGATAGAAGTTGCTGGCAAACGTCATTGAACAAGCAGCAGATGACCTTGACACTATACAGTTTAGGATTTGGGCAAGATGGTGTTATTTTGATTGAATTTAATATTTTTTTTATAGATGTTGGAATGAGTTCAATGGTTCTCACATGTTTAATGTATTTGGCTGCATGTACCAATTGTGATATCATCCTGCACAAAACTGCAATATAGAATATAATGAGATTCATATACGGATTGCACTGCACTCTAATGGTCATTTTCAAGTGTGGGAATCCTATACCTTATAAATAAGGCTTATTTTTGCAGTCCTCTCAACAATGGCATGAGGATGCAAATTCTGTACCAACTGCACCCAGAGTTTGGCCACATCACATGCTCACAACCAGCCTTCCTCTCAAAATTTCTCCAAAATGGAGCATACCTTTCTTCAGGAGCTTGAGTCAAGCTGAGCTCATACCAATGGTTCGGTTTGTGTTCATGATAAGAACTTCACAGTACAGAATCCTCTACACTCGGGAAGAGACCAATCACACGTGTTGAGTCTCTAAGCCTCTTCCTGTCCCTTTGACCATTTTAATTCTTTGACCATTTTCCATTGTGGCATCGTTTCCCTTGCCCTCCTACACTATTCCAATGAAGAACAACATCTCTCTTTTTTTAAACTAGACACATTACAACCTTCTAGATTCTATGAGGAGTTCGACAATTCCAGATGATAAGTTTCAATCATGCCTTTTGTTAGTTAATCATTTTGTCTTCTAGCCTACACAGGCCTTTTTGTTCTTAGCATTCCCCTCACCTTCTCTGCACCTTAAAACTTGTTTACCATTAACATTTCCCAGTTATGATGAAAGGTCAATAACCTGAAATGACAGCTTGAAACAAGCAAGGAAGAGTGTATTTATCTGGCCTATGTAACATAAAAGGAAGGATAGCTTACTTTCAACTTATTCTTTGATACTCGGACAACATTTGGAAGGCTATGGAGAAAGGGCTTGTCGGGGAAACTGGAGTTTTACTTGCCAGAGAGTCATCACCGACACAAGGCGCTGAATGGCCTCCCATGCATCCTTCTATGTTGTAATTCTATGTTTTAAACTTGTTAAGCAATCGCTCAACTCATCCACTTATTACTTCTTTAATCATTGTTATAGAGTCATAGAGTCAAACAGCACAGAAACAGGCTCTTGGGCCCGATTGCTCCATGCGGGCCAAGATGCCCATCTAAGCTAGTCCGATTTGCTCACATTTCATATCCCTCTAAACTTTTCTTATGCATATACTGTCCAAGAGTCTTTTAAAAGTTGTTAATATACCTGCCTCAACCACTTCCTCTGGGAGCTCATTCCATACACATACCACCCTCTGGGTGTAAAAGTTGCCCCTCAGGTTTCCATTAAATCTCTCCCCTCTCACCTTAAACCTATGCCCTCTAGCTCTCGTTTCCTCAACCCTGGGAAAAAGACTAAAAAAAGAAAATATGCATTCACCCTATCCATATCCCTCATGATTTTATTCACTTCTGTAAGGTCACCCCCTCACTCTCCGACACTCCAACGAATAAAGTCCTAGCCTGCTCAACCTTGCTCTATAACTCAAGTCCTGGCAACAACATTGCACATCTTTTCTGCACTCTTTCCAGCTTAATGGCACCTTTCGTATAGCAGGGTGATCACAACTGAACACAATATTCCAGATACGACTTCACCAACGTCTTGTACATCCCAACTTCTATACTCAACGCCCTGACTGAAGGCAGCCAAAAAGGTTAATGACAAAAAGGCAGACAAGGCATTTGACAAGCATGTTAATCATTTACACTCATGTTTGCCTGGACAGCAAACTTGGGAGACTCTGCTCCCAAAATTCCCCTGGCAGGCTTTGACAGAAAGAATCTAAGGAGGTGAAACTTTGCCAGTTGTCAATGCTATCAGTTTTTAAGTGTCTTTGACATTCAGAAACATTTAAAATCTATTAAAATTGAAGGACTGCTAGTAATGAAAAGTTAATGTCAGTTCAGCTGGCGTACAAACAAGTATTGTAGCAGGAACTGAGTTGATGATATTAAAGAGCTTTCAGGAAGAATGGATACTACACCTTTCCTTGCTTGTTGTCTACATACAGCACGAGAAGTACATTATACAGATTTCATCAGTATAAATTCAGCTAAAATTATATTTCAATAGGAACGTTGATACATTTGAAAGAAAAAACAAAAAAATCATTCATCTGTTTATCCTTCTATTTAGCAAATATAGAAAATAAATGTAGAAATATATGTTAATATAGAAAATAACAGGCCGGATCTTGCTGGACCTTACCTGCCTTTGTGGTATTGGTATTGGTTTATTATTGTCACTTGTACCAAGGTACAGTGAAAAACTTGTCTTACAAACCAATCTTACAGGTCAATTCATTACACAGTGCAGTTACATCAAGTTAGTACAGAGTGCATTGATGTAGTACAGGTAAACAAAAATAACAGTACAGAGTAAAGTGTCACAGCTACTGAGAAAGCGCAGTGCAATAAGGTGCAAGGTCACAACAAGGTAGATTGTGAGGTCATGAGGTCATAGTCCATCTCATTGTATAAGGGAACTGGTTCCCACACATCTACAATTAGCTAGGACAATTTTCAGTGTCCTATTAATCTACCAATCCTGCATGATTTTGGGATGGAGGAGAAAACTGGAGCACTCAGAGGAAACCCATACAGTCAGAGGGAGACCGTGCAAACTCCAGACAGATAGCACCAGAGGTCAGAATTGAATCTAGGTCACTGGAGCTGGAAGGCAACATTTCTACAAGTTGCACAACTGTGTTGTCTAAGAAATTTGCCCATAGAATTCTGGGGAATTTCAGCAGAATTAAGCTCCATGTGGAGATTAGTAACAGACTCAACTCCTGAATTTGTCAGCAAAATATCCCCTTTGTCCTGTCCATACCTCCCTCACTTGCAATTGCATGTTCTTATTTTCTCACCTTCTCAGCTCTGACAAAGGATCTTCAACCTGAAATATTAGCTCTGTTTGTATCCCTGGATACTGCCAGACCTGCTGAGTATTTTCAGCATCTGCAGATTTTTTATTTTCTATAAGTCAAAAGGTTAAATTAATCTTGTCAAATCCGGAGCAAAAAAAAAATTCAAAACAGATTGCAATACTCTTAGCAACTCTTCTAATGTCCATTTGATTGCTTTCATTAAATTCATTTTGCAATTTAGCTACTGGTGTCACCTAGGATTCAAGGCCAATGCAACATGATGTTCTGTGTTAATTTTACAGGTTGTGGTCACATCAACAAATTATCTACTGAAGCTATTGGTAGGATATCCTTCACTTCTAATATTCCATAATACCACAACTTTTGGACCAGTTAAATTAAAAAATACCCCAAAAAACCTACTCAATTATTTTTTTTTATTTTTACACTGATAAAATTCTAGTGGCAATATATTTTATAATGTCAACATTCATTTTGCTTTAAGAATATGGCTTTCAAAATATGGAAAATGTGAACAGACTATAGACATAATTATCTGAAGTCAATGTTAACAACTAACTATACATTCCTGCTGAGCTCACCCAAGGTATTTCCTTGTAAAGTTCAATCTGTGCAAGTACTTGTGGAGTTCAGCAGTCTATAGACAATAGCTAAGCCATTTTGTTCAGTGGAGAGTATCATTGTTATACCTTGATACAAAATCAAATTGGTCATTCACCTCCATTCTCCATAGTGTGACAAAACCATGCTGAAGTTTTAGGGTATTGCATCACAAGATGAAAGCCATAGAATTGCTGAATCATAAAGAACAAGAAATGAATTTAGCAGCAACTGCTTTGATTCTTGGTCCATTTCCATATTGACTTGCAATTCAGTAATTTGTCCAGGGGCCCTAAAGCTTCTCTTCAAAATGGTTGGAAATGTCCATCATCGTTAAGGAATCCTGAGCAGGACTTCAACTGTCAGATCAGTTGGCCTTCATGGAGTTGTGATTTTCATACCTTGAATTTGACTGTATTCTTCACAAAAATCCCCAAGGACTTTGACGAGCACAACCAATTCAGTATCTTCCTGCTCTTAATCTCGCCCTAATCTACCTTTATCTTTGATAGCCAGTGCTGTTCTGTCAAATTAGATCCTTGGAACAATTAGTGTAGGTATGAAGGAGATTCCTTGAGCTTTACTGTACCATATGAGCAAAGTCACTTAAATTCCTGCTCACACATCACCAATACCGTAGCATCAACATCAATTTCCATTGACACTTCTTTCTCCTTCAACGTGCAGTGATGTATGCAAAAGTTCAGTGGACTTTTGACTTAGTACGAATAGTCTATATGATCCACATAGGTTATCATTTTCTTCACCAAAATGATTTACATGATACCCTATACTCTTCCTCCCAGTAGGCTTTACTGCACTTGGTTTCTCGAGTTTGTCATGGTCCTGCTTTGTTTCTATTCAAAATATTTACATATGTCCCTCAATTCCACAGTTATGGAAACAGTCCCTTCACGACTGCTCAATGTGTGTTGCTGCAAAGATAACACCTCTTCCCTGCTCCACCTTCAAGTAGTTCTTCCCTTTTCCCAAACTTGCAGCAGCGGTTAGCCCCAACATACTTTGGAAGACAAAACTACCAAATGTGATTATTTGGACTTGACCATGCCACTTCACAACTGATGCACAGAGAAACATCTAAATTAGTGAACCATGCTTCTCTGGAGCCACAGAGGGAGAACCCAAAATCTCATGAGTGGCAAACAACACTTATTCCTGCAATATCTTGGTTAATACTCGTCACTAATTCTCACAATGGGATCCTTCCATGGATCCCATTATTGAATAGAAATAGCTGTAGACTATCAGAACAACATGTTCACGATTGGAAACAGCTATTTTTATTTTCCACTCATTCACTAGAAGCACCAACATCAGTAAGATTACAACAGGTTAGACACCAGTAATGATGGGTTGTTTTTTGTTGCACAGATGAAAAATATATGCACTTGTTTCTCTTTTCATGTCTGTTTCTTACAGCTTTCACTTCCCTGCACTCTGAACACATCTGCACTCTGAATATTAGCAGATATCTGAAGAGTGATTGCAGACATTAATTGTTGGTTACAGGTTAAACTGAAGATCTTAAAAAAAATTTGAAGTATAAGACAATGTGTAAGCAAATTTTGAGTATGTGCTTGGGGTCAATTTTCTACCATGGTCACACTATTGGCAATTCTTGTGAATTCCAGGTTAGGAATGGACCAAGGGCTCACAGATGTAGAAAAGAATCCATACTAAGGAGGCTATGCAAATGTTAAAGTGTACAAAAGGGCGAGATAAATGAAGCGAATGGTAGTGCAGTGGAGAGCAAGAGAGACAAGCAGAGAGATGGCAATGAGAGGGAGGGGCAGAGAGAGTGGGTGACAGGGAGAAAAGGGGGGCGGGGGGCAGAGGGGGGGCAGAGGGGGCAGAGAGAGAGAGGGGGAGCAGAGAGAGAGAGGGGCAGAGAGAGAGAGAGAGAGAGGGGGGCAGAGAGAGAGAGAGGGGCAGGAGAGGGGTGGGGGGCAGGAAAGGGAGAGAAAGGAAAGAGAGTGAGAGGGAGTCAGAGAGACAGAAGAAGAGGGAAGTGGGGTGTGGGAGCACGGGGACACGGTGGGGGTGGTGTAATCCTCTGATCTAGTTGTCTTTTAATTGAGAAGATAAATGACATATCGGAAATTGAAATTCTAAGTATTCCAAATGGTTGTGTGCCTAATAAGATCAGACATGCCACAAGCATACAAAGGCTGAGTGGAAGACCAGCAGAAATCTTATACATCAACTAAGGTGATTTTTAGCAAATAGACTCTAGGTTCAACATAGCAACCGCAACCAGTAGAACAGTAATTGGAATTGTCAGCGCAACTGTTCTCAATGCTAAAGCTTTCAAATACACCCTCTGTGCTGGCTCAGAGAACAACACAGGCTATTACAATATGTACAGTGTACAAACAATAGCAGAATGAAACTAAATCTGCACTCTTCTCCGTCACAGTTGTTACACAGATGGCCATAAGAAGACATTTTTAGAACTAACATGACCAATGTTTTAAACATAACCATCCAATGTTAAAGGTTTTATAGTTGAATGAGACTGTTAACTTCTAATCACTTCAGGCAACAAAACATTTGCAAATTGCTCTTGTTCCAACTGGTTTTATATGCTTGTTTTGGAACATAGGAACATAGCTGGGCCATTTGGCCTCTTGAGTCAGTCCTGACATTCAATACAATCATGCTCTGAGTTTCAGCTCCACTTGATTCTGTGGCCCTTGTTACCCCTGTCAAACAGAATCTAAGAAACTCAAGTGTTTTAAATTTGAACTGATCTAGCCACAATAGTTTTTTGGAGATTAAGTTTCAGATTCCACCTCCTTTTGTGTGAAGAAATATTTCTGACGGCATTCGTTAACAGCCCCACACCACCCCATCTCTCCTCCCCAATATCCATTTTGGATTTTCCACCAAGAAACTCTCTATGAAACCTTTGAACCCATTCAATCATGTCCAATAATATAACTAAGTTTCCGATACCAAAAGGAATGCAGGCCCATCCAACTCACCATTATAACATAAGACTTTTAGCCCTAGTATAATTTTGTTGATGCTTTGATACACCCATTCCAATTTATGCCTCCTGCAGTAAGAGTCCATCATTAAATGTAGTGACCTAAATAGATTTCAACCAAAGCAATACATAAATTTAGCACATCTTCCACCCCTTTGTACGTTAGTATCCTTGATTTAAAAGCCAGCTGCCCATTGCCTTTAAATTCTTTCTTCCAGTTGTGAACTATCTTTTAGTGATTTCTGTACTTGGATCTCTGAATCACTCCACTACAATTCCTAGATTCTTGACATTTGGTAAAAACTTTGATTAATCTTTCTAGTATCCAATATATGCTGAATACCACATTTCCCTGCTCATTTTATCCATCAATTGTCACTTTGAAATTTTTTTCTTTCATCTACATTCTTTATTTTATTTACTACCTTTATGTCAACTTTCAACTTGAATATAAAACACGATTTTCTGACATCTAACAAAATGAAGAGCTGATATTCCATTACAGAGACACCACAAATCACATTCTGCCAATTTGAATACACACTCAGTATTTCTAATTTCCTTGGATGGAATTGGAATCTGTAGAAACAATGCTTTGGGCACTATGCACATGTTTGGTGATCTAAAAATGTTTGCACATACACACTTATGAGGCAAGTTGTTTTTGATGATGCAAGGCAGCAAAGGAATGCATGATCAGAGTCTTGTTAGGGACTGTTGGTAGGTGAGTGGTAAAGATATAGTGAATTGAGCAGAGCCTGCCTATTGCTCGGGACGTAATTGACAGTATGTGGCGTTAGAAACTAAGTTACTGAGCTCAATCACCCAGGCAAAGTCCCTTACCCTCTTGCAGCTATGAATTCAAGACCTCAGGGTCTGACTTTTAGTCATGGAGGCTATGACCATTTGCCATGTGTGGTTGTGTTTGGAAAACCTCCTGCAAATACATCTTTTTTCCTTTCCAGCACCTCCATAAAGCCCTTTGATATTCTAGCCTATACTGTTCAGTCTTCCCAGGTCAGCTTCATCTATAGAACACTTGCCATTGTACGTCAGCCACAATGCACTCTCTTTTAAGAGTACAAACTGGGTTAACTGATATTATCCAATCACAATATCAGTTATGTACATCCAGTAAGTGCTGCAATTAGCATAGCTGGACCTTATCATTGACAACTTTGTGATGCCTGCTCACAGACACAAACTAATGTACTTCATGAATGAACATGAGCTAACCATGCCTTGCAATCCCAAAACCCACATTTAGGGCCAATCAAATTAAACTCCTCCATTTCCTACTGCCTAACTAATTCTCTATCCACATCAGCAGTTGCATTGAGTTGGATACGCTCTTAATTTTGCTAATTTTCTCTTTTGTGCCTGCTTCAAGTCTAGCTAAATAACATCAGAAGATGCTCTTTATCCCCAAATTAGTTAGCTGAAAAACCCCACATGGGTTTATTGGACATGAGTGCTCCCTCAAAAGTATGAGCTAGGTCTATCTGATTATTACACAGTTGTCCAAGTAATTATTCACTGTGTCCCTTAGTTCATAAACAATTCTTAGCTTGGTTATTATTCTGAATAACAAGTGGATTAATTGGCTTAATCAATTGCTGGTCCATATGCTTAAGACAACATCTACTGTATATTGTTATAAATGCAAAAATATCTACAAATCAATTATTTTTAATTTTAGACCAAATACAATGCAATTGTATGGGAGGTGATGGGGAACCTGCAAAAGGTTAAGACCAGAATCCATTATACACAGAGTTTGTCCTGCATCTCATTAGCAAATACTTAGCCAGTGGTTACAACTCTATTTTAATGCAAGGAGTGTTGTGAACAAGGCGGATGAGCTTAGAGCTTGGATCGATACTTGGAGCTATGATGTGGTGGCCATTACGGAGACTTGGATGGCTCCGGGGCTGGAATGGTTGATTCAAGTGCAGGGTTTTAGATGTTTCAGGAAGGACAGGGAGGGAGGCAAGAGAGGTAGGGGAGTGGCACTGTTGATCAGAGATAGTGTCACGGCTGCAGAAAAGGTGGACGTTGTGGAGGGATTGTCTAACGGAGTCTCTGTAGGTGGAGGTTAGGAACAGGAAGGGGTCGATAACGGTGCTGGGTGTTTTTTATAGGCCGCCCAATAGTGACAGGGTTATTGAGGAGCAGATAGGGAAGCAGATCCTGGAAAGGTGTGAGAATAACAGAGTTGTGGTGAAGGGGGATTTTAATTTCCCAAACATCGATTGGCATCTCCAGACAGTGAGGGGCTTAGATGGGGTGGAGTTTGTTAGGTGTGTTCAGGAAGGGTTCTTGACACAGTATGTAGATAGACCTACAAGAGAAGAGGCTGTGCTTGATTTGATATTGGGAAATGAACCTGGTCAGGTGTCAGATCTCTCAGTGGGTGAACATTTTGGTGATAGTGATCATAATTCTATCTCCTTTACGTTAGCACTAGAGAGGGATAGCAACAGACAGGCTAGAAAGGTGTCTACTTGGAGTAAAGGGAATTATGAGGCTCTCAGGCAGGAAATTGGAAGATTAAATTGGGAACAGATGTTCTCTGGAAAAAGCATGGAAGATATGTGATGAATATTCAGGGGATATTTGGGTGGAGCTCCGAACAGACATGTTCCGATGAGACAGGAGAGTCATGATAGGATACAGGAACCGTGGTATACGAAGGCTATAATAAATCTAGTCAAGAGGAAAAGAAAAGCATACAAAAGGTACAGAGAGCTAGGTAATGTTAGAGATCTGGAGGAGTACAAGGCTAAAAGGAAGGAACTTAAGAAAGAGATTAGGAGAGCCAGAAGGGGACATGAGAAGGCCTTGGCGGGCAGGATCAAGAAAAACCTCAAGGCATTCTACAAGTATGTGAAGAGTAAGAGGATGAAATGTGAAAGGATAGGGCCTATCAAGTGCAGCAGTGGGAAAGTGTGTATGGATCTGGAAGAAATAGCTGAGGTACTTAATGAATACTTTATGTCAGTATTCACCATGGTAAAAGATCTGGATGATTGTAGTGGGGACTTGCAGTGGCCTGAAAAGCTTGAGCATGTAGATATTAGAAAAGAGGTGGTGCTGAAACTTTTGGAAAGCATCAAGTTAGATAAGTCGCCGGGACTGGATGAGATATACCTCAGGTTGCTGTGGGATGCGAGGGAGGAGATTGAGGAACCTCTGACGATGATCTTTGTGTCGTCCATGGAGACGGGAGAGGTTCCGGAAGATTGGAGGGTTGTGGATGTTGTTCCCTTATTCAAGAAGGGGAGTAGGGATAGCCCAGGAAATTATAGACTGGTGAGTCGTACATCAGTGGTTGGTAAGCTGATGGAGAAGACCCTCTCAGGCAGGATTTATGAACATTTGGAGAGGTATAATATGATTAGGAATAGTCAGCATGGCTCTGTTAATGGCAGGTCCTGCCTTACGAGCCTGATTGAATTTTTTTTAAGTATGTGACTAAACACATCGATGAAGGGAGAGCAGTAGATGTAGTGTATATGGATTTCAGCAAGGCATTTGATAAGGTACCCCATGCGAGGCTTATGGAGAAGGTGAGGAGACATGGGATCCAAGGTGACATTGCAGTGTGGATCCAGAACTGGCTGGCCCACAGAAGGCAAAGAGTAGTTGTTGAGGGGTCGTATTCTGAGTGGAGGTCAGTGACCAGTGGTGTACCTCAGGGATCTGTACTGGGACCCTTACTATTTGTGATTTTTATAAATGACCTGGATGAGGAAGTGGAGGGGTGGGTTAGTAAGTTTGCGGATGACATGAAGGTTGGGGGTGTTGTGGATAGTTTGGAGGGCTGTCAGAGGTTACAGAGGGATATAGATAGGATGCAGAGTTGGGCTGAGAAGTGGCAGATGCAGTTCAACCCAGATAAGTGTGAAATGGTGCATTTTGGTAGGTCAAATATGTTAGTGGAATATAGTCTTAATGGTAGGACTCTTGGCAGTGTGGAGGATCAGAGGGATCTTGGGGTCCGAGTCCATAGGATGCTCAAAGTGGTGGCGCAGGTTGACTCTGTGGTTAGGAAGGCATATGGGGTATTGTCCTTCATCAATCCGGGAATTGAATTTAGGAGCCGTGAGGTATTGTTGCAGCTATATAGGTCCTGGTCAGACCCCACTTGGAGTACTGTGCTCAGTTCTGGTCACCTCACTACAGGAAAGATGTGGAAGCCATAGAGAGGGTGCAGAGGAGATTTACAAGGATGCTGCCTGGGATGCGGAGCATGCCTTATGAAAGCAGATTGAGGGAACTCGGCCTTTTCTCCTTGGAGAGACAGAGGATGAGGGTGGACCTGATAGAGGTGTAATAGATGATGAGAGGGATTGATAGGGTAGATAGTCAGAGGCTTTTCCCCAGGTCTGAATTGGTGGCTACAAGAGGACGTAGGTTTAAGGTGCTGGGGAGTAGATATAGAGGAGATGTCAGGGGTAAGTTTTTTACTCAGAGAGTGGTGAGTGCATGGAATGGGCTGCCGGAAATGGTGGTGGAGGCTGATATGATAGGGTCTTTCAAGAGACTGTTAGATCGGTATATGGAGCGGAGTAAAATAGAGGGCTATGGGTAAGCCTAGTAATTTCTAGGGTAGGGACATGTTCAGCACAGCTTTGTGGGCTGAAGGGCCTGAATTGTGCTGTAATTGTTCTATGTTCTAACTCCATTAAACAGTTTCACTGAATGCATTCTGCTATGAAAATCTTTATTATTCATAACCAAGTTCTTGCACCATATTAAGAATGTGTCATTTCTCTTTTTAAAAGTTAGGGGAAACCATTAGCTTGCTTTAAAAATGGAGAAGGGAAAGTTCTACTTCATATTAATTGCAACAAATTTATAAAGATATTCTGAAAGAACATAAACATGATTTCACTAAAACTTGCAGATGGAGGAAATATTCCCCGATATGTGGTGCAGGAAACAGAAGGAAGCCAGAGTAACTACTTTTCCTCCCCAAATAATAGTGGAAGCATCACAGATTCTTCAGACAAAAAAAAATACAGCCCATTGATGGGCTTCAAGATAATATGCATCACTGCAAACACAGATAGGAAGTCCAGTAAACATGGAATTAAAGTCAGCATGAGAGTGCATCAGTATATACATCAGTGTAGGTTGCAGTAGGGAGTCAATTCAGTCGCCCAGTCACCAAAGATGAAATCTATCAAAGCATTCCTTCAGAGTAAAATCCTGCATCTCACAGCTTAACAACCTTAACTGTGATTGGAAAAAACACTTCTGTTGATGAGTACTGTGTTATGGGTATTATGAAAGATGGATATAAGCATGCTCACAGATTAAATCTGCATAACTTAACTGTAAATATTTTGAACGGCTGTGAAGTAAGTCAGTGAATCATGCTGTCAGGTACTATCCACACAACTTGCTAAATAAGTTCATGAACTTGAAGCCAATTCTAACAACTAGTCCTTTCTGAATAACAAATCTTATAGTAGCACTCAGCATCAAAACTGGCACGTCTTGATGCTCTGGAGGATTGGAATTATTTAAATGCACAAACATCAAGTCAACTGCTTCTTCGAAGTGGTAGGATTAGAGATTCATCCTAAAGAAGCACTCTGCTGAGGTGAAGCATGATTACAACACTCGTGAGAATAACCATTATATGAAGAACAATTTATGATTACGAATCAAGAAGGGAAAGCACTTGTTTAGTTGCAGATAATGTTGCAAATAATCTATTGGGTAGCAATGTTATTCAGCAATAGCTGCCTACTCTTTGACTGTCACTAAGCTGCATGCAGCATCAGATTTGCAGAAAGACCACAACACAGGCACTTGGAGTATCACACAGGAATACTCCTACTGCTGATGCAAATTTATTTTTTTTATATAGGGAAACTGTCCAAAATAAGTGTGATGTGATACACTTTGTCAAAAATGTAACACAGACAATATAGATTAAATGGCACAGTTCTAAAAAGTGTGAAGATGCAGAAGTACCTGAGTGTACACGTGCATAAATCTTGAAAGAGGCAGACAACATTGAGAGTGGTTAGTAAAGCATACGGGATCCTGTGATTCATAAATACAGGCACACAATACAAAAGCAGGGAAGTCATATTGAACCTGTACAAAATATTGATTAAGTTACAACTTGAGTATAGAGTCTGACTTTGCCATACTTTAGAGAGGATTTGAGAGTCCCAGAGAGGAGCAGAAAAGATTTACTAGAAAAGTTCCAAGGATGAGGAATTTCAGCTAAAATGGTAAGCCTGTTGAAGCTGGAATTGTTCCCCTTGGAGAAAAGTAGCTTGAGAGGATACTTGATATAGGCATATAAGATCCACATTGGGTTAGATGGAAGAGATGCAGGCAAACCATTCTCAATAGCAGATGATTCAAGAGTCAAACAGCACAAATTTAAATTTAGGGGCATGAGAGAAAAAGATTTTTTATGCAGAGAATTATTATGGTCTGGAACTTGCTAATAGCGTTGCTAGAACAGAATCAAAAAGTTTTTGGAATGGAAATGAAAACAGAAAATGCTGAAAGTACTCAAGAGGTCTGCAGCAATAACAGAAAGAGAAAAATAGAATTAGGCCAATGACCTTTCTGGTTATTTCAATTTTAGTTTCAGATTTCCAGCAACTGCAGCACTTTGCTATTGAATTAATTTGAAAATGGAATTGGATGGGCACTTGAGAGAGAACAATTTGCTGGACAACAGGGAAAAAGCAAGGGAATTGAACCAATGGCGTTGCTCTACGAAGAATTCATTTGGACTATGTGGGCTTAAAGTTCTCCTTCCATGCTAGAACAATTTTATGATTTTAAGAGATGGGTCCTTCCTTTCAATATACAGTACTGCTCTTCCAGCTGTACCAGAGCTCAGCCACTTTCTCTGATATCTTAAGCACCTGGAAGCATGTATGCAGCATTTTATGTTGCTAATTGCTAATTTACAAGAAAAGCTATAGTGCTTGTCCTTAAATTCCCCAGTGTTCAATCTCAGGCAATATTAGAAGCATTGCCACCAAAAAAGTATGGCTTTTTCATTAAAGCTAATGCACAAAATTATTGTACCTCAATGTGCAACACTCCCCACAACACTTTTGCTGGCAAGAAGATGGAAGTCCATACTGTGATCAGCAGGATGACATCCTGAAGTTATATACACTGCTCATGAACACCTCTTTGATCACTGAACAGTAATAACCAAACATTTTTCACAATTACTTCGGGATCCTTTCTTTAAAAATTTGTAAACAACAATAAAGAACTGAAATGTCAGCCTGCTTCCACAATGGGAATATTGTACTGGAGTCAAAATAAAAAGATTAGAATAATAATTTTATTATTTGGACGGTCTTGTGATACTGATGCAGAAGGGAAAGTGCAGGTTGAGGGGAGAGGAACAGCTTACATGAATTAACAATATCAGGACAGATTGGACAATCTGGAGTGGAAGGCATTGTTGCACAGAAATCCTAAGAGACTAGTAAAATGGCTCAATGATTCTTAAATCATTCAACTTGTCGACAATGGAAAAATTATGATTTTTCACCACTGGTGCCCAGAGATACAAGTTGAGCAGACGTTGCTACTATGCTTCAACACTACTCTTCTACATGATGAAGCAGAAATACATTTGATTTGGTTTGTGAGCTTTGGAGGGGTGGCTTTGGAGGAGTGGGGATTTTTTTTAGTGAATTATAAATAAATGCATCATTTAAAAATACATTTTCCTTGAAATGATTTGAGGAAAAGAAATTGTAAATGAAAATCAAAAAACTGCACATGCTGGAAATCTGAAATAAAACAGAAAATACTGTAAACACTCCAGAGGTCAGGCAGCATCGATAGAAAGAGAAACAAACTTAATGCTTCAGGTCAAAGATCATTCACCAGAACTGGGAAAGAGAAAACAAGATTTATGTTGCAGAGAGGGTGGGGATGGGATTAATAGGACCAAGGAAATATCTCCGATAGAGTGAAATCAGGGTGGCCAGATTGCCACAGGACTGAAATCAGGAGACGAGCTGTTAAAGAAGTAACCTGGTTGATGGATTAATGAAGGCAGTTAGAGATAAAACACTGAAAAAATTGCAAAAACTGAAAAATGCAGAGCTGTAGGGAACGTTAAGCAGGTCAGGCTGTGCTAACAGAGAAGGGAAAGCTGAGCCATTATTACAGATGAATGGCCTGTGGCAGTACTGTACAGTTCTGATTGAAACAAAGACAGTGAGCTACCTGAACCTGTTGAATTCAAGATCATTCAGAAGGTTGCAATGTACCCAGATGGAAGATGAGGTGCTGTTCCTCAGGGTTACATCAGACCTCATTGTAACATTGCAGGAGATCACAGACTGAAAGGCCAGAGTTGGAGTGGGAGTGGGATGGAGAAGGAGGGTCACTCCCACAGACTGAAAGTAGATGCTCTGCAAAGCAATCGACGATCTGTATTTGGTTTCTCTGATGTAAAGGAGACACTCCGAGAGCATCAAATGCAGTGTACTGGAATGAAAGAAGCACAAGTGAAATGCCATTTCAACTGGAAGCAGTGGATAGTGGGAAGAGAAGAGGAAAAAGAACAGCTCTTCCGTATCCTGTGGTTGCATGGGGAAGTGTGATAAGGGGAATGGTTGGCGGAGGTAGAATAGCAAACCTGCGATTTGCAAAGGAATAATCCCTTTGGAATGTATAAGGTGGGGGGAGGGCTGGTGAAGGGGGTGGGTAGAGAAGAGATGTGTCCGGTGGTACAATCTCGATAAAGATGGCAAAATTCCTTCCTTCCCAATTTATGCCACCTTCACTGAGATTCCACCACTAGATTATTCCTACGGAAGCCCTGACCTCACCCTTTCAGAGATATTCCCTTTTCTCCATTTATCCTCCCCCAACTCTCTCCACAACTTAAAAATGTCTTTTCTCTTTCCCAGTTCTTACAACAAAGGGTATTCAACCTGAGAAGTTAACTGTTTCTCTTTCCACATATGCTGCCTGACCTGCTGAGAAGAAAAAATTGTTGGGTGCAAAGGTCTAAAGTTTCAGCAAAATTATGGAAGAGTTATCAGTATCAACATAACATCCCCAGTTATGTAGTAAGGAAGAAGGTCTCCAAGGAAAGCATATTCAGGAATGTTAACAGGCAATAAATGCAAATAAGCAGTATACAGTTCTCATCGTCAAGAAAGGTGGTTTATACAAAGGCATTAAGATAGATATTTGATTTTCTGATCAAACAAATTCCAGTTATATTTCAGTGCCACCTGCTTAGTTCTACCCATCCCTAATTTTTGCTTTGAGTCAAGCCAGGGTCAATTATCTGCAGCTCTTGCTGGACCAAGGTGCTTGGCCATTCTGTAACCATCCATAATGCAGTCATCTGAAGGGAGCGGTAGAAAACTCTCACTCTAGCAGGTATTTTTTCCTCGGTGGCTCACCTTACAAATAGAACCAATGCCAGCAGACCTCCCAATGTCATTAAAAAGAGATGCCAAATGCTTCTGCTCGAAGATATTTCAGAAGCCTCCCACTAACAGGATATCATGCTTTACATGCATGAAAGAAAGTGTGCTGGTGTGATCTGACACCGGCATTATTTGTTTGGTCAGCACTGCCATGGCTCTGCCGGATCCTTCTGACCGGCTTCAACACTGATGAATGAGATATAATCGATGAATCTGTTTGCCTTTTGCAGTCTGGTTTTTACTGTGTGCTTTATGACTGTGGTAAGCTGCGTCCTCTGAGCCTGGATCAGTAGAGGAACAGGTTTAAAAATGTTTGCAGTGGACCTATTTACAAAAGTTGGAGTTATTCTGCAACTGTGGGAAAACAAAACAGGGAATTCACTTCCAGGAGGTAATTTCATCCTACTCGATAGGATGCACAAGCTGCAAAACATCAGTACTGTGTATTGCTACTAATTTTGTTTTACTGTAACACCACCAGTCAACACAAAATGCACCATATAGTTGGTGTACAATACAAACAATCCAACAAAAAATTTCTCACATGCTGTGTGGTATCACACTACAAGACAATATAATTGCTAAGATGAGCTCATTTATTACCCAAATGCCAAGGAGCAATTAAGTCCTGAATTTACCTCAGTTGCTTTTATATAATTTTTTCTAAAAGGTGCTTGGGGGTTTTTGTATGAAATTTATCATTTGATTCCAGACTGTAACCAGCTTTAAGATGGTAACCCTCAGCTATTGAGTTCTTGTCTGCAGCATCACAGAATGTGAGGTGAACAGAGTGCACTGAACACAATGAGACCAGACCAGTTTAAAGATTGTTTCCTACCAGTTTTAGTTTTACCCTCACCCCTTCCCACCCTACACCTTGTAGACTGCAATCCAAGAACATTACCATTCAGCAAAATTCTCTGTTAGTTGACACTATCCTGTTCTTTTCATAGAAAAAGAATTATTGGGCATCAAAATCAAAAGTCAAAATGCAGCTACAGTTCTGTATGTGGGGAGAAATGGAAGACAAAAAACAAAGACCCCCCCCCCCCCCCTCAATTACAAATAAAATGCCTAGCAGGCAGTCTGTAGAGAGAGAATCAGGGTCAATGACCTTACATCAGAACTAGTAAAAGTTCAAAACAGGGATATTTTTATTTCCCTTTGGAACTGCTGGGTGCAATCAGCAAGCATCAGGCTATTCAGTCTCGCACGTAATAATGATAGCTAGTGAAACCCAAGGTCTTGTGATTTCCATGCAGGTGGCCAATTGTGGTTTAATGAAATTGGCTCCTATCCAGAGTCCAGCTTGATTGACAGGGTTTGATTTTGAATAGCATGGCTCAGGAGTGGATTGGGTTCCTGCTCCTGCAGTGTGATTTGGGAGTGGGGTCCAGAGATGCTCCTAGTGGGTCAGAGAAAGTAAATACAATTTAGGAAGGAACTGGTGATCCCAAATCAGGATCCTGCATGTGGGAATTCAGCCTATGATCAAAAGGTGATCAATAATTACAGGGTCAAAGGTGATTGGTGATTTTGGGCTTGGGCGACTAAGCACACAGTTTTGAGGGATATTGTGGAGGTGGGAGGTTATCACTCATTCCCATATTTTCTCACAACATCAGGGAAGGCCATTCAGTCCATTGATCTATGCCAGCTCACAGAGCATCCCACTCATTTCCCTATAACCTATTCTCTCCACTTTCCCATCAATTCCTCCCAGAGTCTACCGCTTACCTTGATTCAGAAACAGCTCCTTCCCTTCTGCCATCAGATTTCTGAACAGTCCATGAACCCATGAACACTACCTGATTATACCTTTTGTTTTTGCACTATTTATTTTTGCAACTTATAATAATTTTATGTCTTTGCACTGCTGCTGCTAAACAACAAATTTCATTTCATATAAGTCAGTGATAATAAATCTGATACTGATCTCTATAATTGGGGCAATTTGGAGCAGCCAGTTAGCCTGCAGACCTTTGGTAGGTTTCAGCTGAGACAGTGAGCAATTGTGCCGTGTGGGGAAGGAGGTAGAACATGGCTTGGAGAATTGGATGGTAAAAGGAGGGGATTGGAGACAGATCACAGGAAGAGACGGGGATGTCAGGAAAGGGCCTACCACATACTGGAGGGTGAGGAATGTTCAGTAAAAATCATTGACTACAGGATCTCGGTAGCTATGTGGCAGGATCCCAAGCATGGGGAGGAACAGATATGGGGAGATACTGAGTTCCGACTGTTAGGGTTAGGGGTTCAATGACTGTGGTGGCACAAGGTTCAAAGGGCAAAGCTCTAAGCATGGAGTGTGGAAGGGCTGTAGGGAAGAGTGTTGTGTTTAAAATTATCTCCCAGCTAGAAAGAGAAGAGAAACTGCAATAAACATTATAAAAGTAGTGTTCACCGCTTGAGCCAACTACTTCAGTCTATGGCTCTATCACCACGGCTATGTTTCTAGTCATTGCAGCCTGAGCTGCAATAAAACCAACAATCGATTTATTCTTTTGAAGTAAACAATCTCTCTGTTCTGCTGTGCAGGTTTATTTAACCCACTGCTACTCTCAGTGGGATAGCATCATATGGCTGCAAGGCCAAACACTTATTTTTCAAATCTGGTGCAGAAGGCTAGATTTATCAACCTCGCTCTACATAGAGAATTGTTTCCATGGAATAATGAGAGGGACGAGTTCAGACCTAATACACTGCATTTAATTAGTTTATGAATACTTGAAATATAACCAGAAAATGCTGGAACCTCTCAGCAGGTCAGATCGCAACTGTGGAAAGAGAAAGATTTAATGCTTTAGGTCAACCTGAAATGTTAACTCTTGTTCCCTTTCCATAGATACAACCTGATCTGCTAACCAGCATTTTCTGGTTTTATTTCAGATTTCCAGCATCAGCAGTTTATTTTTGATTTTCGGTTGAAGCACTTCGTTGCTAAATTTCTGAAGCGCAGTATAACAAGTATGTTCATTCCAAAATATCCCACAGTTACTTAATCCTCAATAATAGAACTGCAAGTCTAATCCCTGAAAATAGCAAATAACATGTTATCCTGGTTCAATGTGTCATTTTGTTGCTTTCAGTTACAGAAACAAACTGTTTGCAAACAGGTCTGAAGCTTCATGTTGAATTAAAAAAAAACTTTTCATCAAATATATTTTTAACATTTACATTAAGAGTGTTGCTGAATATTCACTGGACACCCACCAGCTCATTGAAACTGGAAGCCAGGTTGGAAGTGGCTGTACAACATACAAGATGGTTTCCTCACATAAATCACCTGACTGAACCACAGAAACGTACAGGGGCAGTAGTTGAACTGTTGATTCAAAGCATACCCTTTCAGGATAATCCAGTCATCCCATGATATAAATGTGAACAGCTGCCTCTAATAAGCTGCAGAATTTAAATTTGATAGCCCCCAAAATGGGTAAAGGGATGGTGATGAGCAAGACCCGATCCTATTGGCTGCAATGTAGGCAACAAGCAAATTTCATGTCACCTGTGCATTTACATGATTGCTGAAGGCAGACAGCACTAACCAAGCTGTGGATATGCTGGAAACACAAGCAAGGGGCCAATATCATGAGTGGACTTTGCTGGTTAAATCTGCGCGAAGCTTGTGTACCTTGAAAGGGATGGTGCATAATAACTAGAACAGACGCTGGCAGTCATGCAGGAAGTAAATTTATCGTGTGCAATGCTGAAGAATGGGACAACATGAAGGAACAGGCTTCAACATTGTCAGATGTACACTGGAGGCCTTAGGGAAGTAATTGCAAAATAGGAGAGGTATCCTTTTACACAGGGGTCAGAAAACCTCCAGGGACAATTCAGAAGACAGTGGGAACGATAACAACGCCAAGTCTAAGCCATTTGATGTGGATGCATTGCCACAAGTAGTTCCATACATACACACAGTCAAGGTCAGGAATTGAATCAGTGAATGGAGAATCCCATCAAATGCAACACTGCCTTTGACATTGCTCATCACCTACCAAAGGTTTCCATCGATTAAGACTCTTTCATAACATCCATGTGCTTCAATTTATCTTTACATGTTCCATACTGCTACAAACCTCAAAAGTACACCTCAGAGCATCTACACACTGTCATCTATTCAACCATGTTGATCATCTCATCCAGATTGCACAATGCTCGCTGGTACAGTTCTTTCTCCCCATCAGGCGATAGTTATACACAAACAGAGACAGCAGAGTCTAATCAGAGGGGAGCAGTCAGGACAAGAGATCATAAAGCTCATTAAGACAACAATGTTGACCATCGTAAAGGATAGTTTTTGCTGAGACCATGGCCAGGGAGGGTGGGCTGAATTATTAACAATGATGGTATCCTCTTTCTCCCATTTCTTCTCCCCCTCATCCCACATTCAAGTACAGCTAGCACTGCTTACTGCAACAGAATAAAGACGTTTTGACTGTTGCTGGAATACTATTAACCTGCATAATTCACTGACTGCAGTCAGACACCAGCTGGAAGTAGAGTGAAAGGAATCCCTTTTTGAGCTCTTCAAAAGGTAGAGTTGACACATAATGTCTGCAAAGCAAATTGTGCCCAAAGGCACCCAACACCTAAGGCAAGTCCGAAATCCTTGCAAATCTGCATAGTCTTATTGTTTGTTATTTTCTAGCAAGAAATAATGAAATACAGTTAGCTTTCTATGAATAGGAAGCCTCAGTGACCTCCAGTGGAAGAGAGTACACTAAATAATGAAATGTTGTACATACTTCCAGCTGGAGCCTGGAAGGAGCCAGGTACAATAAAAAAAAGTTTTAGTGCCATGATCACTTTGAAAATCACTGGAATTAAAGCCCTTGATTTTGTATTCTTTCCGACTTCTGACTTATGGAAAAAAAATTAATTTATGGATGTCTGTAAAAACAGGACCTGTTTGTAACCTGGGGTCAACCTTTACTTGTACACTTAATAGGAGGTTCCAATGCTGATATTTCTATGCGTGTGCAATAAATAAATCAGCCGGGAAACAAAACAACCCATACACGTTGAACTATAAGTGAGAATTATAGGGAAGATTCAACACCACTCTCCAACCATTCTCATAAAAAGCTTCAATACAACTTTAATTCCCCACTCCAATTCTTCAAACATGAGAATTAAGTGTTACATATGTGAATCACAGAAGATTGGTTGGGTCAACCATGAGTCATAGTCAACAAACTACAGAAGGGTGGCTGACCATGCCACCTGACCAAACTATAAAGAGAGCAAATGTTACAGCCAAAAGTTGTGGTCTTAGAATTTGATTTACACTTAAAGTTTGTGTGTTAATAGAATAGCACAGGGCATCTGCTGAGCCATTTACAAGTTTTTTTGTTATTCCCCATACCATTCTTATCTAGCCCGTAGCTAGATTAAATCATTTTAGTGCAAAGGTTTATAATTTAATTTTCCCTGCAATAACAGTTATTACAAGAAAATGTCCAGTTAACTAGTTTGACTGAGAGCCAATGGTGTTTTTCGGTGTCTCAGTTTTGTTATCTTGATCTTGACAATCTAAGTAGTTAGAAAATGAATACTGAACTTGTCTTGATTTTTGTTTAACGAACAGTTGGCAAATTTTCACGTTCATATTCTCAAAGCACGGTGATGAGTTGGGACGAGCTACCCAGAATTTCAGTGCTACACTTCGTTTTCGTGGAGTCCTGCCATGTTAAAATTGATTCTTGCATTTCCTACATATGAACAGTAGTCAGACTTCAAAAGTAATTAATTGTCTGTAAAGCACTTGGGGTTGCAGGGAGTGCAACATCTTGGTTTTACATTCAGACAAAGTAAATTGGAGGATTTCTGTAACCAAAAATTGCAAATAGACACTTATTCTCCAATACAAAAAGGAAGTGTGCCTGTGTTCAATCAGAAGCCATCACTACCTTAGTAATCTTATTTCAATGCATTTCCATAAAATCATCAGTTTGGATACCATTTGAAGTTACACAAAGTAGTGACTGGTATTCAGGTAGTACTGGAATAAGCAAGAGCATGGAAGGGTGAGATCCATGTGTGTCATTGAGGACTGCAATACAACATTAACAATGATTAACAATGTTTACATGTACATTCCAATGGAACTGAATTTTGGAAAGTCCAGTCACTAACCATATCTCAAGTGCAGTGCAAATAATCAAGGACCAGCTTCTAGCTTGTGCTTTCAATAGATATTAAAACTGGGAGAGATGTGAAGCAGGCAGCCACCTCACTCTCACTAGTTTTACGCTTATCACACAAGGTCAAAATCTACATTATATGGCAATCACAGAACAAATGTAAAACATTGTGGGAACAAGTCTTTTTATATAAATATTAATACTTGATGTATCACAAAGAATAGAAATACGCCATTCATCCCAGTCTATTTCCTTCCTGCACGAGTTTTCCTTGAACAACAGCAAGCAAGCTAAACTAGTGCCAAGTCTCCGGAGGCGAATGGCTGCCATTTGTTACTCCAACAAGCTCATGTAAAAGAAATGTTGTCATTTAGTACAGAAATGTTCCTGTGGTCTTCAGAGATCTAAGCTACACCAGAGACAGTAGTCACTAACTACCTGGGGACCATTTATGACAAGCCAATTAGAATATTCAAGATACAAACATTCAGCAATTAACGATTAGACAGGGTTTGCATAAACAACTGTCACTCTTTTAATGATACAGCATGTTTGCTTGCAAATGATACCCACAGGGATTATACAGCAAACTCAGAATTTATTGTTGATGACCTAAAGTAACTGGGAAATCGTTTCTCATCAAGTACTTGCCCCATTGTTAGATGGAATTACTCTGACTCATGCACGTGGCTCAAGTAAAAGGCTGCTATTATCAGATGCTTCCAGTTTAACTGCATAAAATACACGTGTTGTTTGATAAACAATCTGCTTTTTCAATAATCTTCTAGATGACATTTAAAAACAAAGAGGAAACCATTATGACCAACTCAATTAACAGAGCTGGGTAAACAGAATAATAGTGTGCTGTTCAGTAGCACAGCTGCCCAGTTTATATATTGTGGTGATGATCACTCTCAATTCGAATTTTCTAACAGCAGTACTTTTCGCCACTTTAAGTTATTTCTTAGTTTCAATTTTATTTTGTGTTTTTTTCTCATGCAAGTATGATTCTTCATTAAGATGTCACCAGACAAATGCTGGGCACTTTTAATGTAGAATAATCAGCCATGAGAGCATTTAGCCCAATCATTTCTGTAGCTAAATCCATCAAAGATTTCATTGGATAGCAGTTAGGAGGGTGTAACATAGCCAATTTGCACATACCACCAATTTGTTATGCCAAGATCAAATGCAACATTGCTCTCATCCCCATTTGATTCCATCTGCTGCAAACATTTCAGTGGACCTGAGACTGTCCTGAACTACAAGGGACAGCTACTCAGGGATAAACGCACTTAGCCAAAGTAGACTGGATCTCAAATTAAAATATTTCACATTACCTTCTACTCCTTGCATTCTCCAGCTAAGAGGATGATCAGTCAGTTCTTTCTCAAGTTTCTGCCTCAAACTGTCAATTCTGATCAGGCGTATTCCTGCTGCCAGTTCTCCTGATCCTACATGCCTGTCTTTGGTCACCCAATAAGCCTAAGTCACCCAATAGTACACAGCCTTCCAGGACCAATTGTAAATTCAATGTCTCAGTTCTGCTTTTTCAAAAAAGCTTAATTTTTAATGCCTCACTGACCGTTCACCCAAGTAGCACATAGTAGTAGCCTGGTGATAAAAGCTTTGGAGGAGGGGCAGCCTTACCCTTTGATCCTCTCTGGATGGCAATGAGCATGATCTGTGGGCATTGTCCCGTTGTGGTGTCCCAGCCAAGATGAATCACCACAGATAGCACACAGGGTGCACAGCACGAATTCCGTCCCACGATAGTTTTTTTTGCTCAAATTAAGTTTTATGAGAAAAAGGCTTCTTTAAGGGAAAAAAAATTGATATTTTCTGACTGTAAACCTCCTTCTTTAGCAAACAATTAGTAACCTTCAAGACAGGGCTCCACCACCGGGTACACAGAGTCCAGCAACAGACACACTGGTATCTGTCACTCTGCGCATCCTGCACACAACAGGTTTGCCCAAGCCTAGGACTCACTACTTGAGACCAGCTGAGCTCCAGTGATTCCCTTCAAAATCTCTAGATGCAGCCAGCAGATTCAGCCCAGTACTCTACTGCACCTGTTCTTTAGAGGAAATAGACATTTTGAAACAGAATTCCAAACACTTAAGTTACCAAACTCATAGACATGACAGTAACCCACATTTAATTCACCCATTTGCAACAGTGATTCAAGATATTATTTCAAGCTGCTGAAATATGGCAAGGGTTAATGTTGCAGCTATTCATAAGCACTTACTCAGGCAACGTCTATGACATACCAGTCCTTTAAGGGTAGTTTCAACATCACAAAAGGTTTTATTATTTCAATGGGACACTGGCAGAATCCAAAAATGGAATCTGGAATTTATTCATAAGGAAGAGAAGCTTCACAACTCATAAGTGATGACACTGTAAAGAGGATTAGAAAAGCCCTCTTCATATTTCAAATAATACTTGGCATTTTATGAAAATGCAGATGTTTAACTCCTCCAAGGAACAATGGCAACTGAATTATGGCAGATCCCAACTAAAAACCCTAACAGCAGGAAGGTTCCTTTGCAAAAGATATTGAAAGATATTAATGCGAACACTTGCTGCTAAATAGGTTTACCGTAAGTACCTGCTGGATGTGTAAACAAACTGCAACATCAGCAACTTGCATTTAAATACCACTTTTAACACGGTGAAATATCCCTTGGTGTTTCAAACAAAGCTTGACTCCAAGCCAAAAATATATTTGAATAAATGAACAAAAACTTTGTTGAAGAGTTAAGCTTTAAAGAGTGTGTCAATGAAAGATAAAGCGATAGAGAGGAAACACTCATGTCTAAGGAATAAATACGTGATGGCACTTTTACCTGAGGTGGTAGAATGAAAATTGGTAATAGGCAAATGACAGAATTAGAATACCAAGATCTCAGAGTTGCAGGCTCGGAGATGCCTACAAGATGGTAAAGGGTGAGGTCAAGCTCTTGTGCTGCTGCAAAATTTACGACCATCTTTTACTAATAGTTGTTCATATCCTTTAATATGATTGCAATACACATCTTCTACTCCCCAATATTTTCTTACAAAGCATTTGGTCTTATTGCTGGAATTTGTTTGGCGAGTACATTCACAGTTATGCTAACATCTTCAGGCAAGTTAAATTCAGAAACTTGGGAGCGTAAATTGGGAACAGATGTTCTTGGGGAAGTGCACAGCAGAAATGTGGAGGTTACTTAAGGAATACTTGCATGCTCTGGATAAGTTTGTCCCATTGAGGCAGGGTAAGGATGGTAGAGTGAAGGAGCTGTGGTTGACACGAGATGTAGAATATCTTGTCAAGAGGAAGAAAGAAGCTTACCTAAGGTTTAGAAAGCATGAATCAGACAGGGCTCTGGAGAGTTACAAGGTAGCCAGGAGGAGCTTAAAGAATGGACTTAGGAGAGCTAGAAGAGGGCATGAGAAGTCCTTGGAGAGTAGGGTCAAGGAAAACCCCAAGGCATTCTACACGTATGTGAAGAACAACTAGAGTGAGGGTAGGACCAATCAGGGATAAAAGAGGAAACATGAGCCTGGAGTCGGAAGAGGTAGAGGAGGTCCTCAATGAATACTTTGCTTCGGTATTCACCAGAGAGAGAGAGACCTTGAGGATGGCATATGACAGACTGATATACTAGGGCATGTCAATGTGAGGAAAGAGGATATGCCTGAACTACTTAAAAACATTAGGATAGATAAGTCACTGGGGCCATCAGGATATATCCAAGGTTATTACAGGAAGCTAGGGAAGAGATTGCTGCGCTTTTGGCGATGATCTTTGCATCCTCACTAGCCACAGGGGTACTGCCAGATGATTGGAGGGTGGCAAATTTTAAAATTTTTTTTTAATTTTTAATTTTATTTACAGTGCGGTAACAGGGTCTTCTGGCCCAACGAGTCCGCACTGCCCATTTTAAACCCAAATTAACCTACCCGTATGTCTTTGAAATGTAGGAGGAAACCGGAGCAAACCCACACTGACATGGGAGAATGTACAAACTCCTTACAGACAGCGGCGGGAATCGAACACTGATCGCTGGCGCTGTAATAACGCCAAAATGTTCTTCCTTTGTTTAAGAAAGGGAGTAGGGATAACCCTGGGAATTACAGACCAGTGAGTCTTGACTCAGTGGTGGGCAAATTACTGGAGAAGATTCTTAGAACAGGATTTATGGGCATTTAGAGAAGCATAGGTTGATTAGGGACAGTCAGCATGGCTTTGTGAGGGGCAGGTCGTGCCTCACGAGCCTGATTGAATTCTTTGAGGATGTAGCAAAGCACATTGATGAAGGTAGAGCAGTGAATGTGGTGTACATGGATTTAGTAAGGTGTTTGATAAGGTTTCTCATGGAAGGCTTATTCAGAAAGTCAGGAGGCATGGGATCCAGGAAAACTTGGGTGTGCGTATTCAGAATTGGCTCGCCCATAGAAGACAGAGGATGGTGGTAGATGGAGTGTATTCTGCCTCGAGGTCGGTGACCAGTGGTGTTCCGCAGGGATCTGTTCTGGGACTCCTGCTCTTTGTGATTTTTATAAAGGACTTGGATAAGGTTGTGGAAAGATGGGTTAGAAATTTTGCTGATGATACAAAGGTTGGAGGTGTTGTGGATAGTGTAGAAGGTTGCTGCAGATTACAACAGGATATTGATAGAATGCAGAGTTGGGCTGAGAAGTGGCAGATGGAGTTTAACCTGGATAAGTGTGAAGTGATACACTTCGGGAGATCAAATTTGAAGGCAAAATACGAGGTTAATGGCAGGACTCTCAGCAGCGTGGAGGAACAGAGGGATCTTAGGGTCCACGTCCATAGATCCTTCAAGGTTGCCACGCAGGTCAATAGGATTGTTAAGAAGGCGTATGGAGCGCTGGCCTTCATTGGTCGGGGTCTTAGGTCCAAGAGCCGCAAGGTGATGTTACAGCTCTATAGGACTCTGGTTAGACCACACTTGGAGTTGTGTTCAGTTCTAGTCACCTCATTATAGGAAGGATGTGGAAGCTTTAGAGAGAGTGCAGAGGAGATTTACCAGGATGCTGCCTGGAATGGAGAGCATGTCTTATGAGGATAGGTTGAGCAAGCTAGGGCTTTTCTCCTTGGAGAGGAGGAGGATGAGAGGCGACTTGATAGAGGTGTACAAGATGATAAGAGGCATAGATCGAGTGGACAGTCAGAGACTTTTTCCCAGGGCGACAATGGCTAACACTAGGGGACATAATTTTAAAGTGATTGGAGGAAGGTATAAGGGGGATGTTAGGGGTAAGATTTTTTTATACAGAGAGTGGTGGGTGTGTGGAATGCACTGCCGGCAGACATTGTAGGGCAGATACATTAGGGTCATTTAAGAGACTCTTAGATAGGTACATGAATGATAGAGAAATGGAGAGCTATGTGGGAGGGAAGGGTTAGATAGATCTTAGAGCACGATAAAATGTTGGCACAACATTGTGGGCTGAAGGGCCTGTACTGTGCTGTAATGTGCTATGTTCTATGTTCCATGTTCTTCAGTCATGGTGCTGCCTCCCATAATGAACACAATTATCATTGGATGTTCTCAACAGAAGGTATTCTCAGGTTATGTAATCTCAGCACCTTAAATCAGCATTGCCCAAGTATCTTCAATCATGTATCCTGAGTTACTGCTGAGCCTGACTCTTCTGACATTGGCCAATGCTGCCAACCACATTGCCATTGGCCAAGTGACCCTGCTGCCCTTGGCCAATGACATCCCTGCTGCTCTTGGCCAAACCTGCCACTTTAACTCTCCATCCCACTAAACTTACCTATCTGTGGCCTCCTTTACTGTTACAATGAGACCCAAAGCAAGCTTGAGGAACAGCACCTCATAAATCTTTGGGATGTGGGAGGAAACCCATGTAGTCACATGGAGAACATGGAAAGTCCACACAGACAGCAGAGGTCAGGATTGAACCCAGCTCACTGGAGCAGTGAAACAGAAGCTCTAACAGCTGCGTCACTGTACTGATACACAAGAAATTCTGCATATGCTGGAATCTGGAGCAATATGCAAAAAGTGCTGGAGGAACTCAGCAGGTCAGGCAGCATCCATAGAGGGAAATAAACAGTTGGCATTTTGGGTCGAGACCCTTCATCAGGACTGGAAAGGAAGAGGGTAGAAGCCAGAATGAGAAGGTGGGGGGAAGGGGAGGAGCACACACAGGCAGGGGATAGGTGAGTTCAGGTGATAGGAGAGTCCAGGTGATAGGTGAGTCTGGGTGATAGGGGGAAGGGGAAGAAGTTGTAATAAGCTGAGAGGTGATAGGTAGAAGAGGCCAAGGGCTGAAGAAAGAGGAATCCAGTCAGAGAGGGCAGTGGACCATGGAAGAAAGGATGGGGGAGGGGAGGAGAGGAGAGGAGATGGGCAGGTCATCAAGGTGGGGGAAGGGAGCCATAGGAATAAGGGAAGACAAAGGAGTTGGGGAGGGGGGGGGTAGAAAAAGGGATGGGGTTACTGGAAGTTATAGAAATCGACGTTAGTACCAGTTCTGCCAGACAGAGGAGGTTGGCGGTGGAGGGGAACTGGTTGGGTCTATTAGTGAGAAAGAAACAGAGAGCCTTAAGGCCTTCATCAATTTTTCTAACTTACGGTAACCCCACCCTTTTTTCTCCCCCCCCCCCTTCCCCTTATTCCTGTGGCTCCCTTCCCCTGCCCTGATGACCTGCCCATCTCCTCTCCACCCCTCCCCCATCCTTTATTCCATGGTCCACTGCCCTCTCCTACCGGATTCCTCTTTCTTCAGCCCTTGGCCTCTTCTACCCATCATCTCTCAACTTATTACATCTTCTCCCCCACCCACTACCTTCCCCCATCACCTGGACTCACCTATCACAGGAACTCACCCATCACCTGCCTGTGTGGTCCTCCCCCTCCCCCCACCTTCTTATTCTGGCTTCTGCCCTCTTCCTTTCTGGTCCTGATGAAGGGTCTTGGCCTGAAATGTCAACTGATCTGCTGAGTTCCTCCAGCACATTTTGTGTAATGTGTCACTGTACTGCCTAGCTGTTCCAAAAATAAAATTATTTTTCTTTAGAAGAGTCCCACATAGAAATCAATTGGAAACCCTTTAAGGCAAGTTGAAGAACATTGTGCTTCAAAGGAATCATGAGCTCGTAGCACCCAACAAGCATTAAATTAGTTCAAAACAAATTTTATGTTGAAGCTTAAATCTGTAATGAATTCTGGTAAGCAATGAAATGAACAGAAAGCTCATTTTCATTCAGTGGAACGCCTATTCACCAAAACACTACTAATGAGATTGACAACCAAACATAAAAACTTTTTTTTCCACTTTCTTTTGCTTACATAACCTTTTTTATACCTTTCCCTGTGCATTGGCTGTTTCCTGGTAAAACACCCATGTTTTATGGTATATTGGATCCAGGAAAGCTCCACTGATAATGAAATGTAGTGCAGTCTGCTCAAATATGCTCATGAGTTGTCAACAGCAACAATAAAGAAAACCAACAGTTTAAAATCCCATAATGTTAGGTATTAAAATGAAACATCCATGCACTTATGAATCTGAGCAATCCACAAAAGTTATTTTGAATAAACCATTGATAACGTGAGCTGCAAAAAAAAAAGCAGCCTTAGAGATAAAAGGATATTTTCCTCAGTAACTGAGGGCCATAGAGACAACCAGCTCTTCAGTGATTCAGACCACAGTAGGTGCATGTTCTTCCAATCTTTAATCATGATCAATGTCAACTACTGATCATCTACCCTCATCTTTACAGAATATGTAAATAGGACAGTGGCAGATTAACGGAATAGGTGAGTGCTCAGGCTACAAAAGGAGAAGAGTACGTTTCTGATTTATTACTCAATACAAAATATAATTAAGGGAAATCCATGCACGCTTCTTGTATTTTATTGCATTTTTTGCATTAATGTGGTGTCCTTGGGCAACAATCTAATAACAGTACATTAAAAAAGTGTTAAGATTGAGTATGGAATGAAACTGTACCAAAAAAGATCTTACAAAGATTGGATGAAACAGAAAGATTTAAAACTGTATACCTCGAGGCAGGGTGGCAGTTTTCCAATAATCTAACAGATAAAAAGCATTTTTAATAATCAAAATGTAGCAAGTTCAAGTGTAGCAACTATCCCTGGCATAAGAAAATTGTCTCCTGTATTTAAAAGCAAATAGGATTGCATTTGCTCTCCTAATCAGCAGGTTAATTAATTAATAACATGATTATAAACTATGTTGCCATGAGGTGTCCACAGCAGAACTGAGAGTGATCCTACCTCCCAATCACAGGTCTGTGGCTCATATTTTAGACCTATTCCTTTTCTTTCTAATCCTAGTTCTAATAATTAAATGCTGGCTGATTTAGCTTACAAATTGGCACAGCAGTTACTTAGCTATGGAGCTACAGTAATTGGCAATGATTGTAAAATTGTCCACTGTTTGTTTTAGGCTGATGATGTTGATGGTTGAGGATCAATCTAGTTTGTGGAATGGTGAGCAGCTCTACTGGAGAAACAATGGGTTACTGAAGACAAAATTAGGTCCATACTTCATTATCAATGGCTGATACAGGGCTGCATGAGGTGGAAGGGAAGAGAAGCGAAAGACCACTCTGCTACTGCTGTTGCACATTCTCTGTACACTCTGTTAATTCCACCTTCAAAATTGCACCTTTTGATTTAAACATTTATTAATTAGACAAGTACATACGATGCCAAAGGGAATGTTATAAAATGGTCATTGCTATACTGTCGTTAGTCTTACATCCCTCAGGAGTTGAAATTATGGAAATTAGTTCATGGTTTGGTCTTGAGCAACATGTCACAGCTAATGACAGGCACTTGGATTGCAGTCTGACAGCTCACATAGTGCATTATTTTGTCAAGATTGCAATGAGCTTCTTATTCTGTTCAAATACCTTTTGTGCTTTTTCTTTCTCTATCCCTGTGCAGATCTTAACACAAAAAGGACTTGTTTCAAAAGCTAAAATGCTAATAATCATGCTTGCTTAAATAATTAATTTATAAGCAATTATTTCAGATCTGAAAATGGTATAGACTAATAAAGTTAATCCTTTTACATTGAACTGCTATGAAATCATTAGAGATTTTAAATTATGCTGTTTAGGAAGTCATTTCATTCACGCTTCAAAAATAGAATTAATATTGAATTACATAGACGGCAACATTTGGCTCCGAAAATACTTCTGAGCTCTTCAAAAAATGGTTGGGGTGAAAGGAAAGCCTGTGACTCCAGGACATTTTAAAAGTAAAAATGCCACACGATGCTAGAAATAAGAGGTATAACAGCATCACGAAAAGATTAAAAAAAACAGGTTCATGTTTTGAGTAAACACTCCTTGTAAGTTTTGTTCAATTGTTTCCACTTCAATCATTAGCCAATCTTCCCTATTCCTGTCTGCAATAGGGATATTTTTAATTACTTTGGATATCTGCAATATCATATCTGCTGGCTGTGATTCATTTCTTCTCATTTTTTCTACTGACTTGATGGTTTCTACGACTGTCCAGTCAAAATAACCATCAGTGTATTATCAGCATTTTCTTCATTTTTACTTCTTTGAGGGGTTAAAAATAAAAAAAATAAAAAATCTTCACTAATCATTCATTTCTCTTCGTCAGTGTTGAGTTTTAAGCAAACAATGAGTGCTCAGACTTCAAAAGGAGAAGTGTCCTTTTTTGAATTATTATCTAATACTGAATATTGTGAAGGAAGATGTATGCACAGTGCCTTTTATTTTATTGCACTCAGTGTTAGTGTGTTGTCCTTCGGGCATCAATCTAATAACAACCGTACATCAAAAAGTGCCTTGGTGGAGTAAGGAATGACATTTTACCAAAGAAGATCTTACAAACCTGACCAAAACCTAAAGACTTCAAAATAGTTGCATCTCTGGGGATCTTCTGCACCCACTCTCTACCATTTTTTAGTGAAGGTTTTCCAATATTCTACCCAACAAAAAGTAATTTTTAAAACAACAAAATGCAGCAGATTCATATGGGTGGATTATCTACCAATTACAAACCAAAGGAAGTAAGACCATAAGATATAGGAGCAGAATTAGGCCATTCAGCCCATCGAATCTGCTCTGCTGTTCTATCATGGCTGATTTTTTCTAACCCAATTCTCCTGCCTTCTCCCTGTAACACTTAACCCCTTACCAATCAAATCATCTCCTGTATTTAAAAAAAGCCTCAGTAGTACTACATTTGCTATTGTAATCTGCAGGTTGTGATTAATGACATGTTCATAAAAATGTTACCAAGAGTATCCACAGCAGAGCAGATAATGATCCTGCCCCCAAATCACAGTTCTGAAGCTTACATCCCCTAGGCTATTCTTTTTCTTTCTAAGGCTAATGCAAATGTCTAGATGTTGGATGGGTAAACCAATAAATTGTCACAAAGTTAATTAGCCATGGAAATGTAGTAATAGCAGTGATCATAGAGTCCACTGCATGTATTAATCTGATCACAGTGATACTTGAGAATTAATTTGGTTCAGTGGAATGACGAGCATCTCTACTTGAGAAACAAAGTGGGTTACTAAACACAAAATTAATTTCACAAATTGCTGTATGGCCCAGTGGAACATGCTGTAAAGCCCAACAGTCTAAAAGAGACAAGATAACATACACCTGAAATACTGAACTCATTGGAGCAATATTAGTGACTATGTTTCTGACAACAGCACTTTGCCAAGATGATGCTTGGGAGCTACATTTCTCAAAGCAGCCATCAGGTAGAACTAGTGGTTGGGATTTTTGAATATCTTTCCACCAATTACTCCAGAAGGAGGGAGTTGGCTGGGTGCAAGAAATCAGTTGGGAATGTGTTCCCACTGTATCCTGACACATTTGCCTCACGGCTTTATTGAGAATCCATGCACAAAATCTGAAAACTTGAGGTGGCATCCATATTCAAACAACGAAAAAGTAGAGCATTCTTTTTTTTCTGAAAATTAATAACAAACAAAAATGCTGGAAATATTCAACAGGTCAATCAGCATCTGTGGAAAGAGAAACAGAGGTAACGTTTCAGGTCGAAGACTCTGTCATTACCGCAGAAGAGAGAAAAACAAATTAGTTTTAAGTTGCAGAGGAGGTGGGGGGGTGGAATGGATAGGGCAAGGGAAATATCTGTGATAGGGTGACTCGAATGGGTTGATGGAACCCATTAGATGGCTGTGTTATGCGCTGCCAACTAAGAATGAAGGAGTTGGCATAAGATCAAGGGTTAAATAGCAAGCCTCGAACAGAAATTACATTATTAAAAGGGACAAAATTCATATGGGAGGAGCAATACAAATTAAAAATTAAATTTTAGATAGTAAACAAAAGAAAGGAAATAGAGGTGGTCAATATTAAGTGAAATAGCAAGGGGTTCTGAGCACATAGATTAAAATAATGAGACCAAAGAGACAAAAGGAGAAATTTTGTGTTTCAGAATGAAACATGGTGAATTTCAATTCAGAGCTGTGTGGATTATTCGGATTTCAATGCATATCAGAGCAGCACTGAAAAATATTCTGTGCTTTGTACATTTTTATGGCATCAAAAGGCAACCAAACCATCCTCTGCCTTGGTAGCAGATGAAGAGGGCGCGTAGATACATTTATATGAGATTTTGAAAAGATGGTGAAGGCTCATTGATTTGGAACATTAATCTGTTTCTCTCTCCACAAATGCTGCATGATATTTAGTACATCCAGAATTTTCTGTTTTTAATCTGAGACTAATTTGTAGATAACTTTCAGAAGGATGATTGAAGTTCCCCATATGCTCACCATGATGAGGGCTAAATGGCCAGAGTCAACCATCTTCACCATGCTCTCTTTCCCAGGTGTACCTTTGTTCACCTTTCCATACTGCAAGATAGTGGTGATTTGTTCTACATTGTTAGAATTGGAGCTGTTAATCCTAGTGTGAGTTCTATGAATTCTAAACCTCTTGATCCTACCTGACCAATGGGGCAAGGCAAGAATGAGGTTGAGTGGCTCCAGGATTTTGTCACCACCCAATGTTGCAGTTGCTTAAAACACACAGACCTTCAAATGGAGTGACTAAGTCCCATTAATGTCCATGATTATAGGTATATGACTTTGACTCATCACCAGATCAGGTGATAGGCCAGATTCTCCACTGGCAACCCAAGGGTCTACCTCTCCATCTGTTATGGTAAGAATAACAGTAGTTCAATAAGAAATATCTGAAATATTTTCAGTGCACACTTTGCCTCTCATTGACTAGCTTGGAGCAGCAATGAGCCACATGCTGATCATGATTTCTTCAACTGATAAGGAGGCTAATGATGTATTGTTGGAAACTCCCTCTGCAGTTGTATAATAATTCCACTTAACATGCCCTTCTTTGCTCTCCAATTCCAGTGAATGAATGCTCCATCAGGAATTTCCACACATTTGCCCCCTTGCACCACAGGTATCTGCAGACGTAGTCCACACTCGCAGTCAGCTTCCTGTGGGACCTGTTCACCAGTACAACATGCCCCATCTAGTGGCAAGTAAAACATGAGGCCACCTTTGAGGCCTGATTGGCTTTGATGTCAGTCATGGAAAGGCCTCCTGCCTTTTCCACCCATATGACACCGTGCTCCCACCTTCTGCACTGACAGAAAGGTGGTTTAAGAAACTTTTACTTTTCCTACTGAAGGCACTTGTACCATTGGCATGACTGAACCATGATGCTGATATTCCTTAATCTGCGGGCTTGTTCCTTGCCTGACCATCAGGGTCGTGTCTTGAGTGAAATTGTTTCACATTTGTCAATGCTTTTGGTTGTTCTGTACAACACCTCAAACATCACATCCACCACATCAAATAGTTCCACTTAAATTCTCATATTTGACAGCGTGCACACCAATCAATCACACCACCACCAAATCTAAAAAAAGGTCTGAAAGTTTCCAGCTTTTAGACAGTGCCTTTAAGCTTGCCAACATATTGGCCCATAGGTCTTCTAGTCCCCGCTTGCACACCTCGTGAGCAAATCATAGAAATTTCTGACGTTACTGGATGAAAATGTCCCATCAAAATTCTCACAGGAGACTTCATCCTGCTGTGCGGTACTGATGACTCAATAGCGTTTTGTGCACGCAGTCCAACTACAAGTCATATCGTCTTCCTTATTTCCCATTACTCTATTCTCTGTCCTCTCCCGGGACCTCTACATTATCATTTGGTCTCAGGAGTATTTTCACCTGTTCCACACAGAGCTGTCATACTTTTGCAGTGCACCAACATATCTGGCACTTTCCCAACACTCATCTAACTGTGATGACTGATAAAATATATTAACATTCATACCATATTCTAATCACTGTCCTTAAAAGGTAGATAAAAGTCAAAAATTAAGATATTTACTGTCATGGTACCATCACAGCAGATTTTAAATTGGGGCTTGAATAAGATGAGGGACATTGCCACTGTGGAATGAAGAAACAGTCCCCAAAGTTCAATTACGAGTTCAATTTGACAACATGAGAGAGATTTTGACCTACAGCGAAGATGTGCGAAGTGAAGGAAACGCAGGATTCAGTTAGGCCCAGGATTTCTTTGCGAGTCTCAGGTATCCTCCATCCCAAATTATCTCACTAATATAGCTATGAAGGGATACTTGTTGCTCGAGTAAAAAAGTACTAGCTAACTAGGAAAATGGTCACACTGGCAAAAGCAGCTGCCAAGAGAAAGGCGTAATGTCATTTTTAAAAGGAAAACTTAAAAGAAAAAATATAAAAGAATAGAGGAAAAGGTTTAGAAATTAGATAATAGAAGATTTCTTGCAATTCATTCGATCTGGGGGCTTTGAATTTCACTGGGGTATTTCCCATCACCAACACATGATCTTAGCAAGTCCTGGGGTGGGTAAACACAATATATTTTAGGGGTATAGAAGAATCCAAATAGCACTGCATATTTAGTATGACCTTAAAGAGAAAGGGCACAGCCAATATTTCAATTGAATAATATATTTTCAGTCGGCAGAATACATAGAACACAATGTGATGTTCTTGGATCCTCCAAGTTAGGAGGAGTGATGCTACACGATTTTGATTAACACTGATTGAAAAATGCCTATGAAATGCTATGCTGTTGTTCAGTGAACTGAAAAATTAAAGATTTACAACACCAAACAACCCTCCTGCCAAGATTTCAAGCCAACTGGCAGATTTGAGCTATTCAGTGCAGGAAACAGTATCTCAAGTCATTTGGCTTGAAGCTAACAGACTCTCTCCTGGCAGTCAACCAGCTCTCTTCTTTGACATGCATTGGTGCAATTAAACCAGACCTCCGTCAAAATTATGGTCATCTCCGGACAAAGAGTTTTGTCATAAACTAGATTTAGATTAATTTTCATTCATCACAATCATGATAAAATAACAAGTCAAAGTTAATTACGCTGCTTAAATTGACAGATGTTGAGCACATAAAAAAATTATAATCAACAGCCAATACACTCACACAGCTCATAATACATAAATGACAAGAACACAAAGCTGTTGAGTAAACATGATATAAAAAAACTTGAAATTAATAACTTCAAATGTCAATCTTAAAAGGGATCAGAAAAAAAATAGAAAACCACGTGAAAGTCCATGATCTGTTAGAGTGTCAAAAGATTTATAATGTCTGTGTTATTTTTGCCTTTGTTATCTCTAGACTTAATTATTCCACCATAATTCCTGGCCAACTTCCATAAATTTGAGACAATCATGCCCCAACTCTTTGCAAGTCCTGTTCACTCCTATTCTTGCTGACTACTCTGGCTCCCAATTAAGTAAGCCGTAAATTTAAAATTGTCATGTTTATTTTTAAATCTCTCCATGACCTCATTTCATTCTTAGCTCTGTAACTTCCTCTGTCTCTGCAATCTTCCAGCAGCTCCTCCAATTCCCAACTTGTTCGTGATTTTAATCAGTTTACCACTGGTTGCAATACCTTCAGCTGCCACGGCCTTAAAGCTAAGGAATTTCTACGACTTCTATACTTCAGTTTCCTCTGTTAAATCACTCCTTGAAACTTAACTCCTTGACCAAGATTATCCTCCTGCCATGATCCAATGTTAAATGCGGTTTGCTGACACTCCTGCAAAGAAACTTGGAATGATTTATTACATCAAAGGAGTTGCATTGTGTGAGGATAATTGAATGCAATTTTGAGCATTTCTATTTGCAATAATTTCTCAATAAAATTGCTGCAAAATTTTGATTGGTGGACAGTGTCTTTTGAACAATGCAGGTGTTTTTAGACCTTCAGGGTCACATCTGTGGCACATTCATTGGGCAAATCATGTTGGTTGCTACTGAATACTGCATACCGCTGGACATATACAGATCACAATGCATACAAACACTGACGAGATACCAAGCTGACATTATGAAACTCAGTACTTCAGACAATATTCTCAAGTAAATTCAGAAAGCAGAGCACGCATAAACCAGAGCAAAAGACCAAACTACTCCAACTCCTCCCCTCCACCACCTCTAGTTAAAGGGATCACGAATTATTTACAGATTAGTCATTCACTGGCTTCTGCATCCAGCTGCTATGTCGATGAGTGTTTGAAAGCCATTTCAAGTAAAAAGTCTACAGAGCAATTACTGAAGAACATCTTGCTGACTTCAAGTTTTCTGCACAATCCAGTTGCTCCCTGAAAAGAGTGCATTAATAGGCAATCCCTTCAAATATACAGGGCGAGTGGGAGAATGAGCAGAAGCATGCAACACAGGACAAGACACAAGAGGAGCAGGAGGGTGACAGAGAAGGGCTCTCAGCAGGATCCTCTATATGCCAAAAGATGTAGAAAACTATTTACCTACCTGAATCTCAATGAGGATCAATATGTTAGATATCTGTACTTCACCAACTCTGCCATAGCAGCAAGTTTAGACAAGGTACGGTGGCTGTCAAGCTAAGGCAATAAATTTGCATGCCTGACTTCTTCCTGGCTGGAGTTAGAGACAGTTGCAATATCTCACTGTTTGCCATCCATTGTTACACAAGGGAGGTCACAGAGGCATTTCATTCAGAGAGAGACAACTACATTTCATTCTTCCTTGTGTTGATCAGCAGGGGTAGAGTAGCAGGTATGCAAGAACTACAGGCGTCCCTATGGTGCATGTCAGCTTTGACTGCCCACATTGCAGCTGCCATATATTCTCTTTGATCTGCATGAGTGCAGCTTCCATTCAAAAAAAAGTCTTACTGCTGCATGATATCTGGTAGGAGAGACCTTTGACACACAAAGCAATTCTACTGCCTGATCCAGAAGGAGCCCTACAGTACTAGACGGAGTGATAACTTTTTCCTGCATTGACTGACCAGCTTGTAGCACTTGCACATTGAAATAAGAAAGAAAGAACTTGGTTGCCTTGGGAAGCGAGGAAAGAGGTGAACCTTTACAGCATCTACAGTATGTAATCAGAAGGTAATGTGAGAGCAGGGTGAGCTGGAATGTAAGGACGAATTAAAAAGTATGAGGATATTGTCATCTTTGATAGTTTCAAACTTGCCTTTGGCCTCAGCCTCAGCCACAGGCAAGTGTGCGGTGCTGCACCAGCCCACCAAATAGGTAGTTTCTGCTGCATCCATGTGTGCACCACTGTGAATTGCAAGGTAGAGATGGCCATAATAATGACCAGATGATAGAGTTCAATAGCTGGAAGATTGTGTTAGATATGCACGTACGCTATGCAACAGTGGTATGTAAAAGAGTCAAGGATCACATATTGTTCAGTATAAAGACACAAGAGACTACAGATGCTGGAAATCTGGAGTAACACACAAAGGAGCTGGAAGAACTCAGTGGATCAGACAACATCAACTGAGGGAAATGTTGACTGTTCATTTCCCTCCATAGGTTCTGCCTGACTCGCTGAGTTCCTCCAGCTCCTTTGGATGTTCAGTATGAATCCTGATTGAGAGAGATTGTTGGTAAATGGCTGACAAGGTACAGTAAATTGAGCACTGTCTGGAGCTAGTAGTGGAGTTTGAAGAACGTTAGCTGTTCATGAAAAAGAACCACACTAAGAGAACTAGCCAGTGAACAATAGTTAGCCTTGGCCAAACTGGAAATATGGAAATACAAAGAGAGCGTAAAATTAGAAAATTTAACTTTCTGCTATACTTCTGTTTATTGTATAAAGTTATTCACATTTTGCTCCCTCCAAAGACCTCATGGAAAACCACTGAACCATCACAGCATCAAAAACCTTTTCACATGTATCCCACTTTCATTCTTGTCTTGGCGGAAGTTACTGTTTTTGCCTTGCAGGTTCCAAACCAGACCACTGTTGAGAGATTTCTTTCAGTTAGTCCAATTTGTTTAAAATGTAATACATGACAGTTATTAACTGATCATGAATTAATCAAGTATTCTTAATGTAATCTTCATCTTAATATTGTGTACTATATCAAAGCAAGCACAACTGTCACATTAAGGTATAGCAAATGGCACAAAAGCTCTCTTGGGATTATTAAATTCACTGACAGCACATTAGCACCAACCTTCTGTGCCACAGTGTATTTGTGCCTAATTTCCTCCTAAATCAACCACGGAGATTTGAGGTGCTGTTTATTCTCACACTGGTGACACTATTTCTTTGCAAGCTTGATTGGATCAACCGAACCACACAATAGTTCATCCCTGACTAGTTTATGCAGGGATAAACCAAGTAATCATGGGCAGTTACTTTAACTTCTTTGGTGGATAAATTAATAGAATCCATTTTAAGGAAGAGTATAAACATTCATATAGAAACACAGAATTTGGTACATTGAACATGAATTTGTTAAGGGAAGTACTCATCTGACTAATTTGATTGAATATTTTGAGGAGGTAACGAAGATGGCTGATGAGGATAGTCTGTTTGATACCACAACTCTTTTCAAGAAGCTATATGGCAGGTTGGTCAAAAATTAAAAGCCCATGGGGTCCAAGAGAGAATGGCAAATTGGATCCCAGCTGTCCGAGTAGCAGGAATCAAAGACTTATGGTTCAAGGTTTTTTTTTAAAACTAGAATCCTGGTACAGTGGTCTTCTGCAGGACTAAGCTCTTGATCCCTATTTAGTGTAATATTAATGATCTCGATTGAAATTTAGGAAGCATGATAAAGTTGTTCACAGATGATAGATAACTTGGCCATCAGATGGACATTGAGGAGGAAAACATAAGACTGCAAGAATGTATAGATGGTCTGCTCAGTTGGCATATGGATTTAGTCTGAAATGTAATACACCTGTGGAGGGGAAAAAGGAGAAGAAATATACAATAAATGGGAGAATATTGAGTGGTGACTTTGGAATGTACATCCACAGATCCTTAAAGATAGCAAGACAGATCAAAAATGTGGTTTAAAAGGCATATGGATGGTCTCCTTTATTAGCCAACAAATGGAGGAGGTTATATTAGAACTGCATACAACACTAATTAGGCCACAGCTTGAGCACTTCACAAAATTCTAGTCACCGCTTTAAAGAAGAGATGCGATTGCATCAGAGCAATACTGAGTGGATTTACAAATGTGTTGCCAGGACTGAATATTTTTCTCAAGGAAAAATTGCATGTGTTCTGGTTGTTTTCATTGGAATGCAGGAGGCTGAGGGGTGATTTAAGTGTAAGATTATGAGGAGCCAAGTTAGAGTAACTAGGAAGAATCTATTTCCCTTAGTAGAGGGGTCCAAAACCAGGGGTATAGATTTAAAGTAATTGACAGAAGAGTCAGAGAGGAGATGAGCAGAAATCCTTTTTACCCAGAGGGTGGTAGGGATCTGGAATGCACTGTCTGAAAGGGTAGGAGAGGGAGAATCTCTCATTGCATTTAAAATATACTTGGATGTGTACTTGAAGAGCCGTGACCTGCAGAGTGATGGACTCAATGCTACAAGGTGATATTAGGCTGGGCAGCTCTTCTTCGATTGGCAGAGGCACAATGTGTTTCTGTGTTGTAGATTTTCTATGATTCTATTATACAGAGAATTAAAAATATGCAGAATCTCAGATCTTTCCCAATAGGTTCCCTGCTGATACCAAATGAGTTCTGGCCAATTGCGAAACGTCAAAGCAAAAATCAAAAAAGCTGCAGATGCAATAAATTGGAAATAAAAACAGAAAATGCTGAAACACTCAGCAGTTCAGGTAGCATTTGTAGAAAGAAAAACAGAGTTAACAGTTCAGGTTAAAGATCCTTCATCAGAACTGGGAAGGAATTTTTCCCCCTCTGACCTTCTATGTATGTCCAGCATAAACTTTTTTTTGAAGGTCAAAGCAAAACATTGCTTTGCAGCATGGCAGGACTAAGGTCCAACAAAATAAAGCATTTTCATTTAGGAAATATCAGCAGGTCAAGCAGTGTTTGTCTAAAGAGAATCTGGGGAAATAAAGAGATTAAATAAGTTTTAAAACGCAATGGGTGGGGGGGGGGGGGGGGGAGCGGAGAGGAGAGAACAAAAAGGAAAAGCCTGACAGGGTAGAAGGCAGGAGAGATTAAATGAAGAAAGGATTGATAATGAAAGACGAGAGGCTGGTAATAGGATGAATATGTGAACAAAATGGGAGTCTGAAGGAGATGCAAATGAAGACTTCTTTTTAAATTATCAGAGAAAAGCGAATGCTGAAGATCTGTAATCTGAAATCATTCTCGCAAAATTTTGAAATAGAACCTTTTGGACTCAACACTGAGTTTGACAACTTCAGATAATCAGCATTTTGATTACTTCCCTTCAGCCTCCAATCTTAAATGCTGACGTGGTTTCCACCTCAATCACTAAACCTAGTAGTGCATTATTTCCAAGTCACACTATGGAAAATAGAAGTCTCTTTGTCCTCTGCCTCATATCCTTTACATATAATTTAGGTTATATTTCAGTATTTGTTGGTTCATTTTGTATTTTGATTTCTCTGTAGAATGAGTAATGAAATGTTGGGTTTTGCAGAGTTTAAGTTGCACTACACATTAACAGCTTGTATTCACATATACCAGAAAACACCAGCAGGTTTCAGTTTTCACAGAAAAAAATGATTAAATCAAAGAATATGATTCACAAAATCCCAACTACTTGCATCTGTTCTGTGACTTTAAAATAGAAATATAATCACGGGTACTCTGAAGTGCATATGAAAAATGCACGTCAAGGCAAAGAAACAAACTTTTATGTCAAAACTTGGTGGAGCAGAATTTCTTGAAATATACAACATCTATTGGACCTTATAGTGCAGCTTTCAGCTCAATGTCATTTTACATCATAACCTGGTGGAAGAGAGAGTTGGTAACAGCATGGCAATGAGACATCCGAGACCAAATTAAATGACGGGAACAGCAGTCCACTCCCTGTACCAGTGAGATTTAAGGACTGAGAAACAAACTGGAGAATAAAAGATAGTGAAATGGAGCCAAATCAGGTACAGAATGAGAAATACAAAGGTGAATCATTGGCTTAAGAGGAATTTTAAAAAAAGACACAGAATGGTACAGATATAAAACTAAAAACCCTGAAATCTGATATTTCTTAATATTCAACTACCATACCAAGTGGGAGGAATGAGATTCCACGAGAAGACATTAAGTTTAAATTGTTAATTTTCTAGTCACTGGAGGCCAATAGTCATTGTGGCAGGTCTTGTGCTAAGCTGATGATTGCCGGTCCCTGAACCCTAGACAATGATACTGCTTCTGACATGGTCCCAAGGTTCATGCTTCTGATGGGAAGGCTGGCTCTCAACTCAATCGCCAAATCCCAGTGCAGCACAGAGCATCTCCCAAGCAAATAGCCCACTACGACAACAATGATGACTGACTACAATGAGGCTTAGCCTTGTCTCACTGGCCGTCAGCCTGCTATTTATATTGAATACTTTTGATCCCCTCCGATCTTCACAAATATTCAATAATCACTTATGAACTAGCAAAAAATTAAAAATAGTAAAGAAATTAAAATTATTAAAAAAACATTAGAAGTTTAGGAACATACACATACAAACACATGCTCCCTTAAAAAGAATGATACACATCTGTAATAATATGATCAAATCATATAAAAACCTTTAGTTATCTTTCTCCTTGCAGCTGATTTCTCCCATTCCTTTATTTGGACCTACCTTACTCGCACCAGGTCAAATTGGCATGGGTTCAGTGGGCAGATTTCCCCAGCCTGAGAGCTAGTGCTCTACTGAGTAGAATGCTGGACTACAGCTTCTTATTGGGAATTGCCCAGTCATGGCAAATTTTAGTGGAAAATTGTCTTAAATTCACTGTTTAAAAAGTACATAATCCCCAGAGCTAATTTCCCACAGTGTATTTAATGGGTAGTTAATGTGCAACTCCATGAGTTTTAAGTAATAGTGGAAAGGCAAAAAGTCAGACAACATCTGAAGGACATAATGGAATGCAGAAATCAACCAGCTAGTTCCAAGATTTGTATCTTGCATCACTTCATCCCCTGACCTTGCTGCTTAATTTGCCCCTGAATGATGATGGACAGGCCATCTAGAGGAGAGGCCATATTGGATCTAGTACAAGGCAATGGACCTGGTCAGGTGACAGACCTCTTGGTGAGCGAGCATTTTGGAGATGGTGACCAGAACTCCCTAACCTTTAGCATAGCCATGGACAAGGATAGGAGCAGACAGTATGGGGAAAGTATTTAATTAGGGGAGGGCTAATTACGATGGTATCAGGCAGGAACTTGGGAGTGTAAATTGGGAACACATGTTCTCAGGGAAATGCACAGTAGAAATCTGGAGGTTGTTTAGAGACCACTTGCATGGGGTTCTGGATAGGTTTGTCCCACTGAGACAGGGAAAGGATGGTAGGTTAAAGGAAGCATGGTTGACAAGAGAAGTGGAATATTTAGTCAAGAGGAAGAAGGAAGCATACTTAAGGTTTAGGAAGCAAATATCAGGCAGGGCTCTTGAGAATTATAAGGTAACTAGGATGGAGCTTAAGCAGGGACTTAGGAGAGCCAGAAGGGAATGTGAGAAGGCCTTGGTGAGTAGGATTAAGGAAAATCCTAAGGTGTTCTACATGTATGTGAAAAACAGGAGGATGACTAGAGTTAGAGTAGGACCACTCAGCGACAAAGGGGGAAACATGGGCCTGGAGGCAGAGGAAGTAGGGGAATTCCTTAATAAATACTTTGCTTCAGTGTTCACCAGGGAGAGGGACTTTGATGAATGTGCTAGTTGTATGTTGAGGTTAAGAAAGAGCTAGTGTTTGAGCTTCCGAGAAACATTACGATAGATAAGTCCCCGGGGCCAGACTGGATATACGCAAGGTTACTATGGGAAGCAAGGGAAGAGATTGCTGGTCATTGACGATGGTCCTTGCATCCTCCCTTGCCACAGGAGTAATACCAGAGGATTGGAGGATGGCAAATGTTGTTCTTCTGTTCAAGAAAGGTAATAGGGTTACTCCTGGGAATTATAGACCAGTGAGTCTTACGTCAGTGGTGGACAAACTATTGGAGAGGATTCTTAGGGACAGGATTTATGAGCATTTGGAGAAGCATAGTCTTATTAGAGATAGTCAGCATAGCTTTGTGAGGGGCAGATCGTGCCTCACAACCATGAGTTTTTCAAGGAGGTGACAAAACAAATTGATGAAGGTAGAGCAGTGGATGTGGTGCAAATGGATTTTAGTAAAGCATTTGACAAAGTTCCCCATGATAGGTTCATCCACAGTCATGAGGCATAGGATCCATGGAGACTTGGCTGCATGGATTCAGAAATGGGGAGGGGTCTGAACTGGAGAGACTGGAGAAGAGGTGTTTGGCTTCAAATAGAGAAAGCTAGTAGTAAGTACGAGAGGGAGGATAGGCAGGTGATAGAGAAGGGACGTGCTCAGACCGGTTTGAGATGTGTCTATTTTAACACAAGGAGTATTGTGAACAAGGCAGATGAGCTTAGAGCTTAGATAAATACTTGAAGCTACGATGTCGTGGCCATTACAGAGACTTGGATGGCTCAGGGACTGGAATGGGTACTTCAAGTGCCAGGCTTTAGATGTTTCAGAAGGGACAGGGAGGGAGGCAAAAGAGGTGGGGGAGTGGCAATGTTGATCAGAGATAGTGTCACAGCTGCAGAAGAGGTAGACGTCATGGAGGGACTGTCTACGGAGTCTCTGTGGGTGGAGGTTAGAAACACGAAGGGGTCAATAACTTTACTTGGTGTTTATTATAGGCTGCCCAATAGTAACAGGGCTATCGAAGAGCAGATAGGGAAGCAGATCCTAGAAAGGTGCGATGATAACAGAGTTGTTGTGATGGGAGATTTTAATTTCCCAAACATCAATTGGCATCTCCATACAGTGAGGGGTTTAGATGGGGTGGAGTTTGTTGGGTGTATAAAGGAAGGGTTCTTGACACAGTATGTAGATAGACCTACAAGAGAAGAGGCTGTGCTTGATTTGATATTGGGAAATGAACCTGGTCAGGTGTCAGATCTCTCAGTGGGTGAACATTTTGGTGATAGTGATCATAATTCTATCTCCTTTACGTTAGCACTAGAGAGGGATAGCAACAGACAGGCTAGAAAGGTGTCTACTTGGAGTAAAGGGAATTATGAGGCTCTCAGGCAGGAAATTGGAAGCTAAAATTGGCAACAGATGTTCTCTGGGAAAAGTACAGAAGAAATGTGGCAAATATTCAGGGGATATTTGGGTGGAGTTCTACATAGGCATGTTCCAATGAGACAGGGGAGTCACGAGAGAATACAGGAACCGTGGTGTACAAAGGCTATAATAAATCTAGGCAAAAGGAAAAGAAAAGCTTACACAAAGGTACAGAGAGCTAGGTAATGTTACAGATCTGGAAGAGTATAAGGCTAATAGGAAGGAGCTTGAGAAGGAAATTAGGAGAGCCAGAAGGGGACATGAGAAGGCCTTGGCGGGCAGGATTAAGGAAAACCCCAAGGCATTCTACAAGTATGTGAAGAGCAAGAGGATAAGATGCGAAAGAATAGGGCCTATCAAGTGCAGCAGTGGGAAAGTGTGTATGGATCCGGAAGAAATAGCGGAGGTACTTAATGAATACTTTACATGAGTGTTCACTACAGAAAAAGATCTGGGTGATTGTAGAGAGGACTTGCAGCAGGCTAAAAAGCTTGAGCATGTAGATATTAGGAAAGAGGAGGTGTTGGAACTTTTGGAAAGCATCAAGTTGGATAAGTCGCTGGGACCGGATGAAATGTACCCCAGGCTGCTGTGGGAGGCGAGGGAGGAGATTGCGGAGCCTCTGACGATGATCCCTCCATCTTCAATGGAGATGGGAGAGGTTCCAGAAGATCGGAGGGTTGCGTATGTTGTTCCCTTATTCAAGAAAGGGAGTACAGATAGCCCTGGATATTATAGACCAGTGAGTCTTACCTCAGTGGTTGGTAAACTGATGGAGAAGATCCTGAGAGGCAGGATTTATGAACATGTGGAGAGGTATAATATGATTAGGTATATTCAGCATAGCTTTGTCAAGGGCAGGTCCTGCCTTATGAACCTGATTGAATTTTTTGAAGATGTGACTAAACACATCGATGAAGGGAGAGTAGTAGATGTAGTGTATATGGATTTCAGCAAGGCATTTGATAAGGTACCCCATGCAAGGCTTATTGAGAAAGTAAGGAGGCATGGGATCCAAGGGGACATTGCAATGTGGATCCAGAACTGGCTGGCCCACAGAAGGCAAAGAATGGTTGTTGAAGGGTCTTATTCTGCTTGGAGGTCGGTGACCAGTGGTGTACCTCAGGGATCTGTTCTGGGACCCTTACTCTTTGTGATTTTTATAAACGACCTGGATGAGGAAGTGGAGGGATGGGTTAGTAAGTTTGCCGATGACACAAAGGTTGGATGTGTTGTGGATAGTATAGAGGGCTGTCAGAGGTTACAGTGGGACATAGATAGGATGCAGAGTTGGGCTGAGAAGTGGCAGATGCAGTTCAACCCAGATAAGTGTGAAGTGGTTCATTTAGGTAGGTCAAATATGATGGCAGAGTACAGTATTAATGGTAGGACTCTTGGCAGTGTGGAGGATCAGAGGGATCTTGGGGTCCGAGTCCATAGGACGCTCAAAGCAGCTGCACAGGTTGACTCTGTGGTTAAGAAGGCATATGGTGTATTGTCCTTCATCAATCGGGGAATTGAATTTAGGAGCTGAGAGGTATTGTTGCAGCTATATAGGACCCTGGTCAGACCCCACTTGGAGTACTGTGCTCAGTTCTGGTCACCTCACTACAGTAAGGATGTGGAAGCCATAGAAAGGGTGCAGAGGAGATTTAAAAGGATGCTGCCTGGATTGGGGAGCATACCTTATGAAAGCAGGTTGAGGGAACTTGGCCTTTTCTCCTTGGAGCAACGGAGGATGAGGGGGGACCTGACAGAGGTATATAAGATGATGAGAGGCATTGATTGGGTAGGTAGTCAGAGGCTTTTCCCCAAGGCTGAAATGGTTGCCACAACAGGACATAGGTTTAAGGTGCTGGGGAGTAGGTATAGAGGAGATGTCGGTGTAAGTTTTTTACTCAGAGTGGTGAGTGCATGGAATGGTCTACTGGCAATGGTGGTAGAAGCGGATACGATAGGGTCTTTTAAGAGACTTTTGGATAAGTACATGGAGCTGAGAAAAATAGAGGGCTATAGGTAAGCCTAGTAATTTCTAAGGTAGGGACATGCTCGGCACAGCTTTGTGGGCCGAAGGGCCTGAATTGTGCTGTAGGTTTTCTACGTTTCTATATTCTGCCTGGATGTCAGTAACTAGTGGTGTTCTGCAGGGATCTGTTTTGACCCCTGCTCTTTGTGATTTTTATAAATGACTCGGAGGAGGAAGTGGGGGGATGGGTTAGTAAGTTCGTGGATGACACAAAGGTTGAAGGTGTTGTAGATAGGGCAGAAGGTTGTCAGAGGTTACAATGAGATATAGACAGGATACAGAGTTGGGCAGAGGAGTGGCAGATGGAGTTCAATCCGGAAAAGTGTGAAGTGATGCACTTTGGAAGATTGAATTTGAAGGCAGAGTCCAAGGTTCATGGCAGGATTCTTAGCAGTGTGGAGGAACAGAGGCATCTTGTAGTCCAAGACCAAAGATCCCTCAAAGCTGCTACGCAAGTTGATAGGGTGGTTAAGAGGGCGTATGGTGTGTTGGCCTTCATTAGTTGGGGAATTGAGTTCAAGAGCCACAATGTAATGTTGCAGCTCTACAAAACACCAGTTAGACCACACTTGGAGTATTGTTTTCAGTTCTGGTTGCCTCATTATAGGAAGGATATAGAAGCATTAGAGAGGTTGAAGAGGAGATTTACCAGGATGCTGCCTGGAATAGAGAACATGTCTTGAGGAAAGGTTGAGCGAGCTACCTCTTCTTTGGAGCGACGGAGGATAAGAGGTGACTTGATAGAGGTCTACAGGATTATGTGAGGCATAGATAGAGTGGACAGCCAGCACTGTTTTCCCCAGGTTGGCAATGGCCAATACAGAGGACATCCGTTTAAGGTGAGTGGAGGAAAATTTAGGGTAGATGTCAGAGGTAGGTATCTTTTTATTTATACAGAGTTGTGGGTGCCTAGAATGCACTGCAGGGGGTGATGGTAGAGGCTGATTCAATAGGGACATTTAAAAGACTCTTAGATAGGCACACGGATGGAAGAAAAATGGAGGGTTATGGGCTGTGTAGGAGGGAAGGGTTAGATTGATCGTGGAGTAGGTTTATATAGGTCAGCACAACATCGTGGGCTGAAGGGTCCATACTGTACTGTTCCATATACATCATGAACTCTGCTATTTTCCTTAAAGTATAATCCATCAAGTAGGGTGAGAAAAGTTAGATGATAGAAGTGGACTTTACAGAAGGTCTTAATGGAATGGGAGGTGGAGTAACAGAGGGGATTCAATACAAGGCCAGGGACACCATCAATAGCAGGTCAAAGATTGGGAAAGGACGATCATGAATCAAAAGAGAGGGAGTAATTTCAGAAACAGGAAGGCCTGCAGTATGGATGATCATTCACGCACAGAACAGTACAGGGCTTTTGGTGTATGATATTGTGCCATAAATTTATCCTTGCTCTAAGATGTATAAGATCTATCTAACCATTCCCTTCCACATAACCCTCCATTTTTCTATCATTCATGTGCCTACTTAAGAGTCTCTTAAATGTCCCTAATGTATCTGCCTCCATCACCTCTGCTGGCAGTGCATTCCATGCATCCACCACTCTAATAAAAAAAAATTTGCTTCTGACATTTCACACCTCCTCCCCCCCCCCCACCCCCCGACCATCCTCCAATCACTTTAAAATTATGCCCCCTCATGTGAGCCATTTTCGCCCTGGGAAAATGTCACTGACTATCCACTTGATCTATGCCCCTTATCATCTTGTACACCTCCATCAAGTCACCTCTCATCCTCCTTCGCTCCAAAGAGAAAAGCCCTAGCTCACTCAAGCTTTCCTCATAAGGCATGCTCTCCAATCCAGGCAGCATCCTGGTAAATCTCCTCTGCACCCTCTCTAAAGCTTCCACATCCTTTCTATAATGAGGCGACCAGAACTGAACACAATACTCCAAGTGTGGTCTAGCCAGAGTTTTATAGAGCTTCAACATTACCTCACAGCTCTTGAACTCAACACCCCAACTACTTAAGGCCAACACACCATACGCCTTCTTAACAACTCCATCTACAACCACCCTCTTGTCTTCTATGTGTGGGCCAATTCTGAATACACACAGCCAAGTTTTCCTGGATCCCATACCTCCTGACTTTCTGAATGAGCCTTCCATGAGAAACTTTATTAAACGCCTTACTAAAATCCATGTATCCCACATCCACTGCTCTACCTTCATCAATGTGCTTTGTCACATCCTCAAAGAATTCAATCAGGCTCGTGAGGCATGACTTGTCCCTCACAAAGCCATGCTGACTGTCCCTAATCAGTCTATGCTTCTCCAAATGCCCATATATCCTATCTTTAAGAATCTTCTCCAGTAATTTGCCCACCACTGAAGTAAGACTCACTGGTCTGTAATTCCCAGGGTTATCCCTACTCCCTTTCTTGAACAACAGAACAACATTTGCCACCCTCCAATCATCTGGCACTACTCCTGTGGCCAGTGATGATGCAAAGGTCATCGCCAAAGTCACAGCAATCTCTTCCCTCGCTTCCCTTAATAACCTTGGATATATCCCATCCGGCCCCAGTGACTTATCTATCTTAATGTTTTTCAAAAGTTCCAGCACATCCTCTTTCCTCATGTCAATATGCCCCAGTGTATCAGCCTCACGTACGCCATGCTCACAAACGTCAAGGTCTCTCTCACTGGTGAATACTGAAGCAAAGTATTCATTAAGGATCTCCCCTACCTCTTCCGACTCCAGGCACATTTCCTCTTTTATCCCTGATCGGTTCTACCCTCACTCTAGTCATCCTCCTATCCTTTACATACATGTTGAATGCCTTGGGTTTTCCTTAATCCTACTCACCAAGGCCTTCTCATGCCCCCTTCTAGCTCTCTGAAGTCCATTCTTAAGCTCCCTCCTGACTACCTTGTAACTTTCCAGAGCCCTGTCTGACCATGCTTTCTAAACTTTATGTAAACTTCTTTCTTCCTCTGACAAGATGTTCTACGTCTCTTGTCAACCATGGTTCCTTCACTTTACCATCCTTACTCTGCCTCAATGGAACAAACCTATCCAGAACACCATGCAAGTACTCCCTGAACAACCTCCACGTTTCCACTGAGCACTTCGCCAGGAACATCTGTTCCCAATTTACACTCCCAATAGCATCATAATTCTCCCTCCCCCAAATAAATACTTTTCCATATCATCTGCTCCTATCCCTCTCCAAGGCTATGGTAAAGGTCAAGGAGTTATGGTCACTGTCTCCAAAATGCTCTCCCACTGAGAGATCTGAAACCTGATCAGGCTTATTGCCCAGTACCAGATCCAGTATGGCCTCTCCTCTTGTCAGCCTGTCCACGTATTGTGTCAGATCCTTCCTGGACACTCCTAACAAGCTCTGCCCCATCTATCCCCTTTACACTAAGGAGGTGCCAATCAGTATTAGGGAAGTTAAAAATCACCTTTGACAACAACCCTGTTATTTTTTCACCTTTCCAAAATCTGGCTCCCAATCTGCTCCTCAGTGTCTCTGCTGCTATTAGGGGGTCTGTAGAATACACCCAATAGACTCAGTAGATGATCCCTCCAGGACGTCCTCCCTTTGTACAGCTGTGACACTGTCCCTGATCAGCAAAACCACTCCCCCACCTCTTTTACCTCTGTTCCTGTCCCTTTTGAAATATCTAAATCCCAGAATATCCAGCAGCTATTCCTGCCCTTGTGACAGTCAAGTCTCTGTAAAGGCCACAACATCATAGTTTCACGTACTTACGCATGCTCTAAGTTCATCATTCTTGTTCCTGATACTTCTCGCATTAAAATAGACACACTTCAGCCCATTCAACTGACTGCAATTTTGCCCTTTCAACTGCCTATCCTTCCTCATTCTTTCGGCACTCTGCATCTACTTGTACACTAAATGCACCAACCTCTAACCTATCACTCGATTTCCCATTCTCCTGACAAACTGGTTTAAACCCTCCCCAACAGCTCAAGCAAACCTGCCCACAAGAATATTGGTCCCCCTCCAGTTCTGTTGTAACCCGTCCCTTTTGTATTGGTCGTACCTTCCTCAGAAGAGAGCCCAATGATCCACAAATCTGAAACCCTGCCCCCTATACCAACTCCTCAGCCACACGTCCCCCTGCCAAATCAACCTATTCTTATCCTCACTGGCGCATGACACAGGCAGCAATCCAGAGATTACTACCCTTGAGGTCCTGCTTTGCAGCTTCCTACCTAGCTCCCTATATTCCCTCTTCAGGACCTCATCTCTTTTCCTACCTATGTCATTGGTACCAGTACGTACCACGACTTCTGGCTATTTGCCCTCCCCTTTTAGAATGCTGTGGACACGATCCGAGACATCCCTGACCCTGGCACCTGGGAGGCAACATAGAATCCAGGAGTCTCTTTCATGTCCACAGAATCTCCCGTCTGCCCCCCTTACTATGGAATCCCCTATCACTGCCGCTCTCCTCTCCTCCTCCCTTCCCTTCTGTGCCACACAACCAGGTTCAGTGGCAGAGACCTGGTCACTGTGGCTTTTCCCTGGTAGGTTGTCCCCCACCAACAGTATCCAAAGCGGTATACCTGTTATTGAGGGGAACAGCCACAGGGGTACTCTGCACTACCTGCCTATTCTGCTTCCTTCTCCTGACAGTCACCCAGCTACCTGTCTCCTGCAGTTTAGGATTGACTGCCTCCCTATAGCTCTTATCTATGAACTCCTCGTTATCCCATAGGAGCTGAAGGTCATCCAGCTGCAGCTCCAGTTCCCTAACACAGTCTGTAAAGAGCTGCAGCTGGATGCACCTCATGCAGATGTAGCTTTCAGGGAGACTGGAGGTCTCCCAGAACTCCCACATCTCACAAGATGAACACACCACTGACCCTGGAGTCATTCTAACTACTCTAGCCTGGCACTAAAGGAAAAAAATCAAAGAAAGAAAGAAACTTAGAGATTTACCTTAGCCTCCACCTCCTCTCACCGAAGCCTCTTGAGTCAAAGCCTCAGGTGCTCCACTCTAACCCTGGTCCACGCACACAATGGGCGCTTCCCACAATGGCCGCTCTGCTTATACCTACCTTTGTTTTATTTGCTGTTGTTAATTAGCCAATCAACTATTAACAATTTGCCAATGTGCCCCTTTCAGACTCTTGCCAGGTGCTTATGCACAGAGACTCACCTCTTTTAAAGAGAGACATGTAGAGGGATGTTTGACTTGGTAAAGCTCTGACCCATTATAGCTTTGGATGAACTCAGACTAGTGGAAGGCCAAAGATGGGGCTGATGGCCAGGAGAGTATTGTAGAGCTTCTAAGAACATAGGAAAGAGCAGCAGGAGTAGACCATGTGGTTCATTTACTTTGTCATTCAAGTAGATCATAGCTGATCTGATCTTGACCTAGAGACAAACAGTTCAGTCGAGAAGCAACTATGTCATCTTTGCACAAGGGAAGCTGTGAGATCCAAAGCTTTGCACAGGAACAGAAAGAATGCAGACACTGTTACTGGAAGAAGTCTCAGCCTGGGGGAGGTATGGAGTTGTTATTAAAGGTCCAGAGTTTGGTGCAGGAAATAATTTTGAGGACTCCAGTCCAGTCACTGTTAAAATGGAAGAAGTCTACTCTTATCCAAGTGCAGACTCCTGTCTTCATAGGGATAATGGAAAGGTCAAGGCTAATGATGGAGAGAAAGAGCTGGGTGTTAGTGAGTCAGTACACTTGGAAGCTGTACTCTTAGCTAAAGCGGGATTACAAGACTTTTCATGTATATACTTATTCAAATATGAAGATCGAAACTCTACGCAGCACTCCAGGTGCAGTCTTACCAGGCACCTAAATTATATATTTTTATACTCCATACACCTTTGTAATAAAGGCCAACATTCCATTAGCCATCTTAATTTCTTACCGTGCCTGCATCCCAACCCTTTCGGTTTCAGGAAATAGGATGCCCAGATCCCTTTGTAAAACAACACTTGTAGTCTCACTTCACTTAAATAATAATTTGCTTTATCCTTCTTACTTCCAAATGTGGATAACCTCACATCTTTCAGACTATATTCCATATGCCTACTCTCTTTGTCCATCCATGCAGGTTCTCTGCATCTCCTTATAATTTGCTAACCCTTCGTATCTTTCAGAAAATTTAGCTACAGTAAACCCAGTCCCTTTATCCAAGTCATTAATATATATTGTAAAGAACTGACACCCCAGCACTGATCCCTATGGCACCCCACTAGTTATTGACAACTAATCTGAAATGACCTATTGAACCCAACTCTTCTTTTTTTAAGTATGCTGGACCCCTATCCATTCCGATATATTAAGCCTAACCCTGTGCACTGCTGTTCAGTAACCTTTTATGTGACATCTTCTCAAATGTCTTCTGGAAATCCAAACACACTACATCTACTGGTCCTGCTTTAGCCATCCTGTTTGTTACATCCTCAAAGAACTCTAGCAAATTT